>NC_089236.1:9345391-9654961 GCF_963924675.1 Phocoena phocoena | reverse complement strand
ATAGGTAACCACATCTTAAGTTTTTGTGTTTGTAAGGAAGATAACTTAAACATGGCCTAACCCATCTGCAATATGCTGCCCAAACCTTGGAAGTAACACATTTTCTCCTAAAGTTGGAGCAAAGAGAGGACCATGTTCATTATTTGTGGGTGGGTGCTCTGAATAGGAGACAGGAGCCCTGCCAGTTGGCTGAAATCTCTTAAGACCACTTAATACAGCTTTGGATCAGTCACCAACCTGATCATTTAGACGTGGAGCATGTCTATGAAATTAATATATATTCTTTTTGTGTGTGTGTGCTTTTTCAATCTTACGTTGAACAAAACAACTTATAAAGAAAAATGTGCTTAGAGACCTTGTAGTTTTCTGAGGGTTTATCTACCAGTATATTTCTATTCTACCCTTTTGCAAGTTTAGGGATATTGCCAAATGAAAACAAACGTGGTTTGAGAACTGTTGCAATGTTCCTGGGCTTTTTTTCAGAATCCTCGAGTGTTTAGTCCTAAGGCAGTCGAGTTGAAGGGCAAACATTTTTGTCATGTTTGTAGTTAGTCAATAAGTATTTATTGAGCCATGAAATAGCATCCTTGTCAAAGCATGTTGGGACTGCAGTGCAGGATGTTAATTCAGGACTGTGGCTTTATCCTGGCAAAGCACACAAATTTTATTATGCTGCTCAAAACCCTTAACTCATCTGTTTAACCAGAAATAGAGCAGGCTTCCAGAAAGTGCTAAAGGACAGTATAGAATGCACCGTGACTACACAATACTGTATTTGCAAATCTGCTGTGTCAAGCTATCTTATGTTCTCGGGCAGAATATTTCCTTAGTAACATTTTTATCTAAAATAAAAATTTCAGAACCTTATGGTTCTGTTATTTTGTGTAGTAGGGCATATTTTAATCTGTATTTCATCATGACATACTGTGTTGAATACTTCTTTCTCCTTCCTATGCATGAAATTAAGTGAACCCTAGAGATAATTGTTGTTCAACCTCATGAAAATTGATACATTTACTATCAATTACTTTAATTGGAAAGTCTTATATGCTTCTTATCCTCTCTCCATCTGGAAAAAGTAGAAAGATGTCCAGGTTTCTTGAAGGATCTTTGAACGTGTTTTCCATTGAAATTTAATGTTTACCATTAGAATAATGTCCTAAAAGTACAAATATATGAATATCTGGAAGGTGTGACAGAATAAGTTAAACTAATCTACTGCTGCATGAGAATGTCTGGGTTGTCACAATGACATTGCAAAGATGGCTTCCTTTCTTTGGCCGACAATGAGTTGCATTCATTGCAGAACTCTTGAAAAACAATGATGGATCACAACTTTCCTAGCCAAGAGGAATTGTCCCCATGGTCTTGGAAATAAATTACATCTTTATTTTAGTCCCAAGAAAAGACTTCATAAACAATAGACATAAAAGAGGAGCAATTGTTAGAATGAAAGTAAGAGAGGGCTTCCCTGGTGGCGCAGTGGTTGAAAGTCCACCTGCCGATGCAGGGAACATAGGTTCGTGCCCCGGTCTGGGAAAATCCCACATGCCGCGGAGCGGCTGGGCCTGTGAGCCATGGCCGCTGAGCCTGCGCGTCCGGAGCCTGTGCTCCGCAACGGGAGAGGCCACAACAGTGAGAGGCCCGCGTACCGCAAAAAAAAAAGAAAGTAAGAGAAAAAAAAAAAAGCTTTTACATATTTCAACCATTGTCTCATAGGCTGTTTTATTCTTTTTGGAAAGAAAGAAGAGAGGCTTTAGGGTAAGCGTTTGATTTCTAGTTCTTAAATCTAAATCAAAGCAACAATGACAAGTGGAAAATTGCTCTTAACCCTGTAGAGAAGCACTGTGGTGGTGGTGGTGGAAAAGTAACTGAAGCTGTTTGAGGCATCATCATTTGCATAAAATCACAGCTGTGTAATGGTAACTCACATCTGTGAAATTAACATCAGTTCAGCCATAACGTTGATATAATTATTTGGCACAACTATGGCTACAGTGCTGGGAGCATACATCTCCAAGTGTCTTAAATGCATGTTGTTTTACTTTTGTTGCATACAGTGCAGTGGAGGGCAGGGTGAATGGTGTTTGGGCATGGTGGAAGATTACTGGCATGCATCATGTCCTAGTGGTTAAGAGCAGCTACTAGAGCAAGAGGTGGAGGTAGGATGGGTTTGCATCCTACCTCCACCTCTTACACAGTGGGTCCTTGGGCAAGATAAATAATCTTGATGTTCCTAAATTTCCCCATCTTAAAAAGGAGGATAAGCGTAGGACTTATCTCATAGGGTTGTCATGAGAATTAAATGAGTTAATATTTTCAAAGCATTTAACATAGTGTCTGAACCCTAATTAACAATGTATAAGAGTTCATTTTTTAAAAATACATATGTATATAGATGTAGATATAGATATATAGATACATAGATGTATTCTCTGTGGAGAACAGACATTTTCTGATAAAGGAGATGCTTTTTGCTCTAGCCTTAAACCAGCCACTCGCTTCATACCTGGATTTATCTGCCTTGTTCCCATATCTTATGGACCCATTCTAGATCCCATGTTCAGGGATTTCCAAGAGCTAAGACATTAACCTCACTCTCTTTGCTTTGAATCGAATTTAAAAACAAAATCAAATAGTACATATGTTGGTAACGTGGCTGGCAGCATCTTGTACAAATCCATTAGTGTTATAGCCTGAATCATTCATCATACTATTATACTAACATTTTTCTGAAAGATCATCAATTACGGTTTGTTCATCAAAATTACTATCAGCTTTAGAGCTATGCAACCAAGAAATAATTCCCATGTCCTTGGCCTAAATGGAATTTGATGGACACCCAATTAAAATGAGAGAAGTTGGACTAGATTATCTCTAAGGCCCTGTTTAACTTTAAAAATCAATGAGTCTATAAAACTAGACTGCGTGTCTAAAGGAAACTTAATGTTCTAAGTATTTTAGTTCCTTTTCTGTCTGGATTTCATCAGATGTTTTGATAGACAAGGAAAGGGCAGAAGCCCAGAAGGACACCCCAGGATGCCCACCGGTGTCATTCCCCATACTGTTTTGCTTACCTAGCCCCCATCAACAGCAGCAACTTAACTGGTACTTTCTGATGTTGGAACTACATCTGCCAGAATTGGAGAAGGAGCAAGGAGGGGGGAAAGCTAGGAGTCCAGGGCCTGCAGATACCAGTAGAATCTCAACAGTCCCTGCAGCACACGCAGGCAAGGCCCCACACTCAGAGAGGCCCCGTACTTAGTTTAAATGCTCTACTGTTACAATCTTGAAATTATTAGTAATTGTTGAATGGAGGGCCCACATTTTCATTTTATACTGGGCCTGGCAAATGAGGTAGCTAATCCTGCATTATTGGTGAGTTCACTGTCATTGGTGATTTGGTGTTATTTAAGTAAGATAAAAGTGACTTGTAAAATCACAGGATATTAGATCTGGAAGGAACCTGCAAGCTTTCCCTTCAGCATCTACAATCTATAATCCATGTGCTCTGTGCCACTTGCTCTTGGGGAAGGCGATCTCCCAAGAAGGAAAGTGTGTTTGTTTTATTGTTTATTGATTGTGACAGCATCATTATGAAATAAGGCAATAACATCATCCCTGGTGTTTACAGAGTTATAATGATTATATTTTAGTTATCACATATACCGAAGCAAGTATTTTAATTAGTTTTTTTAAAGGTATTGCGTTGCTTAGGTATAATAGGAGATTGGGACAAATTATACACTCTTGGTATGCTAGATTTTCGGATCCAAAGCTTGCTTTTGAAAACTTCTTAATCTGTTTCTTAATTTAAAATTTATTTACAATATCCGTAATAGATTATTCATTAAACCACTGCTATTAAAACCATTAAGGCTATTTCCTGTGTAGATTTCACCTAGGACTACTTACTAAGAAAAGGAAATTAGGAGAGGCAGTAATAAAGCCTGTGATTTATCACCAGGGATTTCCAGCACATATTGGTGAATTTTATTTTGTCATGATGTCCATCTGTCTCTGTGAGGAACACTAAAGCTGACCAAGTCTAGTCTCATAATGTTTCATAGGTTAAATCCTCCTTTGCTATCAGAAGCTAGACATAGAACTCCCCATTTAATGATGTAAAAAAAAAAAGAAGACATCTTCCTTTGTTTGAAAGTTAGGTTCATTATATAATGCAAAGTATTTGGGCAATTGAATAAAAAGAAGAGTGTGTGCATTTTCATTTTCTCTTAAGCTACTTCAAACAAGAATGTGTTTGTGTAGTTCTGAATAGTAAAAGAGTAGGCAGATTCAGCTACCCTGAATCAGACCCTATCTTATGCCAGGCATTGTGCTAAGGCTTCATGTGTTTTTTCATTTGATGCCCAGGCTTCAGGGCAAGTACTCTCAGGGTCCCTGTTAGCACACACAGCAGCTTGCTGTGGTTAAGAAAAAGGCTTCCACTCGGAGCCATGAACTACATTGTAAAGCAATTATACTCCAACAAAGATGTTAAAACAAAAAGAAAAAGAAGAAGACTGTTAGAAAACGGTGCCTCCTCTGAGAAAACACCGTCCCATGGACGTGTGGCTAGGTGAGTGTACCCTGGGCTGGATTTCAACCTCCATGGTCCCCCTGGCACAGCCTACACAATCGTACAGTGTGGCCCTGGGTACTGATACTGTCCCCACTTTACACATGAAGAAATCCAAGGCTTGGAGAAATTAAGTAACTACTCCTTGTTGTTATGTAGATTTATGAGAGTGGCACATTTTGAATGATCTACAGGTCATTGCGAGATTTGTGAGATCCTGGATGACTCCAGGACCCAAACCCTAATCACAGTCTAGCACTTAGGGAGGGGTAACTGTTCCTGGGTAGCGACAATACGGAACCATTTCCACAGCCCTGCCCCAATGTTGCCCTAAGGGTAAAACAGGGTATAATAGATGGGAGTTGACTGTGGCATTCTGGCATCCCAGGGTCCCCATGAGAATAATGATGATGGTTAATGATGATCCTGAATATTTGTGTAACACTTTACAGTTAAGTGTTTTTCCACTAAGGTTTGTGACAGTGGTTTAAAATCAATAGGTTCTCACAAAAGTCCTTTAAGGTAGTCAGGGTGGGTGCTATGATCTCTACTACATTATAAGACAAATGAGGATAAGAAAAATTGTGTGGGGCTTCCCTGGTGGAGCAGTGGTTGAGAGTCCGCCTGCCAATGCAGGGGATGCAGGTTCGTGCCCTGGTCCGGGAAGATACCACATGCCACGGAGCGGCTGGGCCCGTGAGCCATGGCCGCTGAGCCTGTGCGTCCGGAACCTGTGCTCCGCAACGGGAGAGGCCACAACAATGAGAGGCCCGCGTACCGCAAAAACAAAAACAAAAACAAAACAAAACAAAAAAAACCGCATGAAATGTTAGAGAATATGGAAGCCTTGTAGATTGTCTTGTCCAAGTCATCCATTTCACAAAGCTGACTGAACCTCAGAGAGATTCAGTTAACCTGTTCCAGGGCATCTCATTAGCCATAAACTTGAGATTAGACTCCAATTCCAAGTCACACCAAGTGACTTTTGGGATTGCAGGTGAATTCATATCTGACCACCCTTTTTTTTTTTTAATTAAATTTATTTATTTTTGGCTGTGTTGGGTCTTTGTTGCTATGCGCGGGCCTTCTCTAGTTGCAGTGAGCGGGGGCTACTCTTCTTCATTGCGGTGTGCAGGCTTCTCACTGCGGTGGCTTCTCGTTGCGGAGCACAGGCTCTAGGTGCGCGGACTTCAGTAGTTGTGGCATGCAGGCTCAGTAGTTGTGGCTCATGGGCTCTAGAGTGCAGGCTCAGTAGTTATGGCGCATGGGCTTAGTTGCTCTGCGGCATGTGGGATCTTCCTGGACCAGGGCTCGAACCCGTGTTCCCTGCATTGGCAGGCGGATTCTTAACCACTGCGCCACCAGGGGAGCCCAGTGACCACCCTTTTATAAGCAAAATGCCCATTTCTGAAATTAGTCTAGAATACAAACTTCTTGAGGGGAATGATGGTGCCTTACTTAACTTCAAGAGCAAAGCCTTTCCCATAAGATATGTTTTATAAGTGTTTGTTGGCAGCCTGACTCACTGCCTCAATAACTGAAGGACATTAAAGGAATCTGATTGCCCCCTCCTAAGTGCTGAGTTCACCTCTGATGGCCTCAAACTCTGCCTGCCCTACCGTGATACCACCCCTATGTGTTTGGCACACCTATCAGCTTTGCAGGTTTGAGCAACGTAAACTTTCCCTGTCCTCCAGCCTCCTTCCAAGGTGCAACTGGGGATTTTCATTTTATAGCTAAAGGAACTGAACACTGCTGTTGTTATCACATGTTAGGTTGGGGAAAATGAAGAAATCATAGTTGAAATTTAAATATTAAGCTTTCATTTATTTAAGATGGAAATGTTCCCTTTTGGCCATTAATAAAAATCACAATACTAGAGGAAATGGGTTTTCGGGAAAAATCCCCCAAATCATATGGCTTTTTCTATTTTTCTACAGAGA
Source organism: Phocoena phocoena (assembly GCF_963924675.1). Lineage (NCBI taxonomy): Eukaryota > Metazoa > Chordata > Mammalia > Artiodactyla > Phocoenidae > Phocoena > Phocoena phocoena. The sequence continues at coordinate 9,648,439 of NC_089236.1, read as the reverse complement.
CTCCAAGTTTTCATTCACTCAACTTATTCAACAAATATTTATTAAGTATCTACTATGGCAAATACTGTCCCAGCTATTGGGGATTCAGTGGTGAACAAAACAGACAAAATCAGCACCCTCACTAGGCTTCCATTTAAGTGGGGAAGACAGATAATAATAAACAAATGCCTAAGACGTAAGTGTTATAAATAGTACATTAGGAAGAAAAAGAAAACGTGAGGGAGCTGGAGAATGAAAGGGAGTGCTGGTTTGGATCCTGTGGTCAGAGAAGGTCTCCCTGGGGAGGTGGCACTGGAGGAGAGACAGTCAGAGATGTGGGGGGAAGAGTGTTCAGGCAGAAGGAATGCTACGCGGATCAGTCCTGAAGCAGGAGCATGTGCGTGTGTTTGGGGAAAGGCCAGGAGGGTGTGGGGCTTGGAGCACAGTGAGTGAGTAGAAGAGTGGCAGCAAGGGGTCGACAGATAGCCTGGGCCTCTGCAGCCTTCTGGCCTGAGAAGGAGTCCTGATATGATCTTGGGTATGATTTGCTGTGAACAGTTAACTGGTTTATGATGTAAACGCTGGAAAGAAAAGACAATGAAGGCCAACAGTGGAAACAGAAAGACTTCTTTTTGGCTGCGCAGCCCTGCTTGCAGGATCTTAGTTCCCCGACCAGGGATGGAACCCAGGCCCATGGCAGTGAAAACGCCGAGTCTTAACCACTGGACAGCCAGGGAATTCCCCAGAAAGACTTTTTAGAGGCCTCCTTGAAGTAACAGATTTAGTTCACATCTCAGTTATAAAACAAATACTTAGTTGCTAGTTACATCAGGGCCCACTGCTTAATTAAAAGGAAGGAAAGAATAACCTCTGGCTTTTAGTTTTTTTATGCAAATGGAGAGGAATTAGCTAGATTCATTCATTTATTCATTCAAAACATTTATTTAATAAATGTCATATTCCAGATACTCTGCTATGCTGTGCACTGAGAATAAAAACATGAAAAATATGCTAAGTCTTACCCCCGAAGACTTACGGACAAGTACAGTGGTATCAATCAGAGGATGGAGTGATGAGCTTGGTCTTGCTTCACAGAGGAGATGACCCCTGAGTTGGGCCTTAAAGGAGAGAAATTGCACTCTAAGGAAGGGGAGGGACAAGCACGTGCAAAGAAACAGGCATGAGGTAGCGTGAGTAATTATTCAGTGTTGCTGGGACCTTGCGTCAGGAACGAGAGCTGGTGAAGGAAAGACTGGAGGGTGGGCAGAGGCCAGATGACAAGCTTGTGAATCTCATGCATGACTTCCAGGGCTATATCAGATAGCCTGTAAATTATTTTCTAACTCTAGGACTTTATGATTATGTGAATCCATTTTACTTTCTCCATCAGCATTTGGTATAAGCATCACAAGCCCTTATTTATTTTTATATCCATCTTTTCTAAGTTATCTTGCTCTACAACTTTAAAGAAAAATGGTTAGAGCCTCTTTTCTTGCATGGGTATTGCAAAGAACCTGAGGTCTTCTGTGGCTTTTAAAGATGACTTCTGTTAAATTAGCAGAGCCTACAGGAGCTCCTGTGAATTCCCAGTTGCCAGCCTCACTTCTTGGGGCTTCTTCACTCCAAGTCTTGGTGCAGTTGCCTGGATTTGCAAGTTTAAAGTTAAAATGAGGTCCGAAGTACATGTGGTATATTACAGAGACTTGATAGTCTATAATTTCCACAATGGAACTAATGTGAGTTCTTGATCTATTTTTCACAGGGCTTTTGGGCCATAGTTACTTTAAAGAGAACCCTCTTGAAAAATAGATCTGAAACGGATCTCAAAGGCTGTGTTTACTCATTCGTAAGCATTTATTGATGACCTACGTTATGCAAAACCACAGTACCAGGTACTGGGGACACAAAAATGAATAAGATAAAATCTTTTCTTTCAAGGAACTTCCAACTATTAGTGATTCTTATTTTAAAAACCTTATAATTCTCTGACTTTTGTGTGTATATATATATATATATATATAGAGAGAGAGAGAGAGAGAGAGAATGGTTTTAGGTCAATGGTTTAAAAGGTTTTATAAAATTTCATGAAAAATAGTTGAGTTCTTTGATTATGCATAAGCTCAGCCTGTCATGGAAAACTGGATTTATTTATCTAACATGCTGACTAGAGGCAAGGAGGAAAACAAGCCAGAAGAAAAGTACTAATTCATGATGCACAACTTGAGAATCTCCATTGAACAGCTGCATCGTTGGAACACTCACCCTTTTTGTTCACATGGAGTTGCTATCTGGAATCCTCAGATATCCGTGGTCGCCCGAGGGCTCCTCAGATGTCACCAGGGCAACAACAAAGTAACACACATGAAGCAGGCCTTCTGTGGCATTCTTTATGAAAAGCATTGAATTAAATTATTGCATAACAAATCATCTGCATATGAAAGGCAGTGAACTGTTGGAGAACCCAAGTGAAAACAATGCTGAATTTGATTCCTACCTCCACTGATAACTTACTGGCACTCTTAGAAATCTTACTGTGACCCGAGTTCCCTATTTGGAATCCGGGAAATATTAATAATGTACTTATGACTTAAGGCAGTTGTGAGCTCAATTTAGGGAGATTGTTGAGACGGTTAGAGAAAACTCCCATCTATCCCTTAACCCTGTTCATCTTATCCTTTCTTGGTCAACCTTTCAAAACGATTAAGAAATTTCAGCCAGAGTGGTCTGGTTGAAACCATTGCTCTCCACTTATGGAGTTCCTAGCAAAACGGGTAACAGCTGCATTGACTGAGTCCTTACCATGTGCCAGAGATTGTGCTAATCAGCATTTCACATGCACTATTTTATTTCACCCTAATAACCTTCAGGGTCAGTGTTATTAACATCCTCATTTTATAATGAAGACACTTAAACTCTAAAACGTATGTGATTCTTGGCCGGGGTTCACAAAGCTAAGGAGTATTCTGAAACAAAGATTAGAACTAGGTGATCTATCCAAGAGCCCTCAAACTTCTGTACATATTGGTTTAGGGAGAACTGTACATCACATCACATCCTCTCTCACCACTATACTTGGCTTCTGCTTAATCTTAAAGCCATAGATAGAAATCTTTATAGTAGGAAAAACAACTTCTACAGACAAAGTTATATATATTAATTCAAGAAAGCCTGTGGAGAGATAGAATGTGAAAAATAAACAACATGTGATGCTTTAAGCACGATTAAACTAAAATAAGACATTTTGAAAAATATACTGAAATATTTACATCCAAATGATATTGTCATTAGTGGCCTACCCCCTTATCCCAACAATGCTTGAAGCTCTTCTTGTGAATTGCCACTTATGAACCACACACAAAAAATGAGTCTCATTCTTTTTTTGGTCTGATTTCGATTTTGGGTCCCCAAAGAAAATCAATCACCATCTCTTCACCAGATTTGACCATGAAAGACTTAACGATTTTTTAAAGAGCAAGTCCATTCTCAAAGTGCCAAAAATTGGTACTAACAATTTGTATTTGAAAGGACAGATTTCCCCCTTTTAAACTCTTATTTATTTATAGCTGTAAAACTAACACGTTGATTATAAAGATAACATGTTGGTTATACAAAGCACTCAAAGACAATAGCTACATTCTTCTAAAGTATACTCAAAAGAGCACTTTGAAAATATTTTAAGCCGGCCAGCCAACATTTTTTAAAATAAATGTGATCTCGCAAGAGAATTCCTTTCATGGAGACAGCAGATACATGACTATGATAGGTATTTTTAAATGATAACATTGCTTTATAGTCACATATCTTATGTGGTATTCTAAGATGGAAACACTATTTGTGGATAAATATACAATTATTTCTTAAATGCACCATTTTGTTCAAGGGAAATTATAATAGCTACAACTTTTAGAGTATTAACAAAGTACCAGGCACACAAGTTATTGTATTTAATACTTAACACAGGCCTAGAAAGTTAATATTATACTCATTTTTCATGTGATACAACTGAAGTTGATAAAGGCTTAGGAGTTAAGCAGAGTCTCACAGTTTGGGCTGTCTTCCTTAAGGCTCCTGTGCTCAACCAGAAAGCATTCATGGTGGAAGAGAAGCACCGTTATTTCTGCTTAGATGTAGAATAAACATACACGTTAAATTATAAACATCAACACTTGAGTGTTAATGGGCTCCTAGAACTGAGGTGCAATAATTCCTTTAAATTTTTTTTTAATTTTATTGAAGTATATTTGATTTGCAATATCATGTTAGTTTCAGGTGTATAGCAAAGTGATTCAGTTATATATATATATGTGTGTGTGTGTGTGTGTGTGTGTGTGTGTGTGTGTGTGTATTCTTTTTCAGACTCTTTTCCCATATAGGTTATTACAAAATACTGAGTATTGTTTCCTGTGCCATATAGTAGATCCTTGTTGGTTAGCTATTTTATATATAGTAGTGTGTATATGCTAATCTCAAACTCCTGATTTTTCCCCTCCCTTTGGTGACCATAAGTCTGCTTTCAATATCTGCGGGTCTATTTCTGCTTTGTATATACTTTCTTAAATTACTGAATAAGGTAACCTATGTGAATGTATTTAGACAGAGTTATTTAATTAATTCTCAAGTTTTAGTACAGAAGAATCACATGACATGCTTTTTCAATATACATTATCTGGGATCCAGTGGTAAGAAAGTCAGGTTGAGCAGATGAAGATCTAGGAACCTGCATTTTTAAGATGCTTTGCAGAGAATTGTGAAGCTCTAGGTCTGTGGGACACACTTCGAAAACACCATTTTATCACATAGCAGATGTTCTAAACATGGTTTCCTTTCCTTTCCCTAAATGCCTGAATACAGGAAGAAAAACCAAAAACAATAGTTTAAAACAAGAGCTCAGTTCATAGCGTACTACTTACTACGTGTGGTTCACATTACTTGATTGAAATACACCAAAATGAAATTTCATTTCAAATTTAATCTCTTACCTTGATGGCCTCTGTAAAACTTTAGTGTACGAAAGTGGTGCTTGAGTGAAGAAAGTTCCCACAGAAGCTATGGTTTGATCTCTTCAGGACTCCTCCAGCATAAGGAGCAGCTAGACTAATGCCAGGTGGGGATGCAGGGGATTTCCTGTTTATTCTTTTTACCTACTAAAATGATTTGATGCATCCTGTGATTTTTACAGTTGTTCTGAAAGGAAGCTCTTATATTTAACTCCATTGAGATGTAGTGCTTATGTTTTTGGAGGAGGGGAAGTTGAGGATAAATCTCCTTTGCACTTCTCATAAGTTAATGAATTATGTATTCTTCCAGCTTTACTTTTGTGCTGTCAGTAACAGAGATGATGTTAGACTTCATAGGACTGATGATGAATTTCTAAGTTTCATAAGTTATGTGTCGGACAATTCAGGAGGCAGTGTATGCATTTTGGGGCTCTTCCCCCCCTTCTTTTCCTGTCCTTCTGGCAAGTAACATTTGGATAGCTTAACCCAGCTCATACCAGGATGGGTAAGAGAAGGGGATTAAAATTAAAATTCTTTAAAGTATCTCACATAAAACGGCTTTGTGAAGAAAGAGATTCGAGGTCATATCAAGATTTTATATTAATTTTGAATTTTCTTGATTCATTTTCTTTCCTCTCTATGTATAGCATAATCAAGAGGTGTCTGTGGGCAGAGCTGTTGCTTGATGACAGCAAGCAGACTGTCTGGGAAAGGCCTTCATCCTATACTCTTCTGGAGCTACTGAGGTCTGATATGTCAGCCTTTTTAGGGTTGGATGAAGGCTAGAGATAAGAGTTAAGTTGAACCTTCACGATTCAGCATCAGCAGGAAGTACTGCTGGTTGCCCTGAAAGCACAGTTGTACCCATGAGGTTTTCAGAGAATGACAAGTAGCTTATGATACTCAAGCAAACTAATGGCAAACTTTTTTGATGTTAGGTTCGGAATCCTTTCAGTTCACTTACTAAAAAGAGAGAGAAAATATGTATGATATACACTTTTGATATACAAGGAAGGAAAAAATTAGTGGCAGTGAAACAGGCCCAACCAGGGCCAGTAGGAATGGCATTTACTGCAGAGCCTAGAAAAGTGGCTCCTTTTTTCAGAAGGGAAGGTTTTAGGGATAAACTTGACATAGGTATAGAAGATCAATATATGATCATCAATCTGCAAGTATTTATTACTACCTTCAATGTACTCAAAAGACACATATAACCTTTAACCTTTTTAGATGATGGAAATGGAGGGGTTTTTGTTTGTTTCTGGTTTTTTTATTTTTGATTTAGGTAATCCTAATGTCTTCATCCCTTGAAAACATATACATTTGAAAAATCACATATAATATCTGTTCATTAACACTGAGCGAAAAATAGCAGTCAGGTCAGTAGGGGATAGGAAGGTGATGAAACACTGCATGCCCCTCCCTGAAGAATTTACATGAGCATTTTCAAGATGTTTTTGTGAACAAGTTGTGGAGGATTTTTTTTTTTTTAATAGAAAAAACAGTCCTGATGAATACCTTGACTTTGAAGCTTGAACTTGAATTCTCTACTCAACATCAACTTTTGGATTTGTGTTTGATATAGCTGGGTCATAAAGACGCACATTGACAAATTTATTTAGAACTTTCAATTCTGGATAAAATAAATGCAGTGTCTAAGTTAGGTATCAGCCCTTACCCTCAGCATAAGGAGCTTTTGTTATGCAGGAATGCCCCAGCTGGGGAAATGCCAGTTAATAGATTCAGACAGATGGATTTTGATGAGAGTCTGCACTGTTCACACCCCTTTAGCAAATGTTTTCGAATATTCTCAAGTAACACGCTTAACTTGAAAACAAATTTAGATTTGCTTACTTTAGAGTCAATAGCAGTTATTATCATTAGTAGTATATAAAAATATCTGCTCTGTTTTTGCATATTAAAGTGCTAAATTCATATGTCACATTATATCTCTAGACCTTTGGCTGCCTTGTACATACAGAGAAGACGTACTTTGAATTTAGAACAGGCTTTGGCAGAAAATTATTTCAGCTGTTGTGAAATATTGCACTTTTAAAAAAAAATTTCCCTCCCCGCCGAAGTCCAAGTGGTCCTCAGCTGTGGAAATAGCATTATGAAATTCCCAAGAGGAATGCAAGAAGATCCGTCATTACTTTTTTCTCAGTAGAGGCTGTGAAACCAGACCAAAAGGGAATAACATTAGAATAGAAATCAGACTGCTCCAAGGAGCAAGCGAAGGGGGTATTTCTTACCAGAGCCATTTTGTGGGGTCCAGTAGTCTTTTCATGAGCGTGAGGTACCTCTCTGGCCACATTTTTTGCCAAAACCCGTTGTTCCTTGGCCCTAACTTAATTGAAGGCCAGAGTATCAAGTTGAACGTATAGGAAAATGGGAAAGCAGGAGATCGGAGATAGTGCTTTGAGGTGAAAGTATGAGTATTAATATTCTGAGCGCTCTTTTGTGGGGGGCAGGGCGTTTGCTGGGCGTTGTGGATACAGCTGAAAAATAAGAGTCGCCTAAACCTTGGCGTCTAAGGATAGATTGACTTTATCTATGCAACAAACAGCACATCTAATTGTTTAATTACAATTGTGGAAAGTGCTGTGTAGAAGGAAGGGCGCTATAGGAGTGTAGCAAGGGGGCTGACAGCATCTGGAGGGTTGGAGAATGCTTCCTTGAGGAACAGCATTGGAGCTAAGTTCAAGAGTATAGTATAAATTTCTTAGCAGAAAGGTTTTTAAAAAGCATTTAAGGCAGTGGGGACAGCATATGTGAAGGCTCAGAATCAGGAAAGCACTTGGGTCAGAACAGGGACTGGAAGGCAACTGGTGTGGTTGGAGACAGAGTAGGGGACAAACTGGTGGGCATTGTTAACACAGCATTACACATTCCTGGGAGACCCTCTTTACATTTTATTCTGTGTATGTACCACGGTGGCTCTGCTTGGTGCCACTCGTTTTCTGGCTGAAAGAAAAAATATTGGGACTTCAGATTTATTCTTTTATTCTGTTACAGTTCTTACCTGTCTCTGTCTCCACCTCTGTTTCTAAAATTAAAAAAAAAAAGTATTTGTTTTTTGTGTCTCATAAGAAAATCATACTACTGCTTGTTCATAATGGCATGGCAAACTTCATTTAATATCTACGGTGGCCTTGTAGATCTTTTGGAAACTGGAATATCAGTTCAAATTAGTAGAAATGTGAACTATCTAACATTATCATGGCATGTATTGATTTAGGTTTTAAATATGGCAGTCTTTTCTTTCTAACTTCTGGAAGAACTGGTTTAGAAAGAGGAAAATAAATCAACTCTTGTGTACCAAAATGACGTTTCTGCAGTGTTTACATCACATCTGTATGTGCAGCAGCTGTTAGGTCACTCTAAAACTCCAGCATTTGTTCATATTTTAAGATGCTCTACATTTTTATGAGCAGATCTAAGTGTTCAAGTTTTATTTGAAGAAAACATGCCTTTCCAAGTTGCAAAATATAATTTCTGGTTCATTTATTAGGGAATGAGAATATGAGATACATTTTCTAATGCACTTCTGGTGGTTTAACTTCTCAGCCAACTATGCAGAGAACAGCATAAACCACAGATGCTGGGCTCTTTCCACCTGTCGGACAAGATTTTATTGATTGCATTGTTTTGAAGACTCCTGTTACTAAGACTTGTGGCTGTTTATTTGTACATTGTGTACATTATGAAGAAATATAAGCCATTCTTGTTGATTGTCATCATCAGATTTGAGAAGTTATATAAGTGAGGATATTAGATACACTGATGAGTAGTGATATGAAATTGGTAAATGAAGTCAATTTCGAAATGAGATAGAATATTTGTTAGGCAGTTGCTCACATGCTAATTGCAACACTGTGATTAATGAGTGGTGAATTGATGGGATCTGCTGACCACCTACTTTATTGAGAACATTCTTTGCTCATAGGTCACAGTAGAATAAAAAAGAGAGAGAGAGAACAGAGTCTCTTCTTAGTAAATAAATAAAAATTTAACCTGATGCATGAAATACCTTTAATGATACTTGAAAAATCACAAAAGTTTTTTAAAAATCACAAAAATTACCAAAAACTACAAATGAATGCTCTACCAACTGAGTTTATAAATACTGAAAGAAGAAGGAAGAAAGCAAATTCCGATCAGCAAAGATCATTTGTAGAAAGGCCTCTGAAAAGAGATGAATTTGGCTTGGCTGGAGAGGGAGGTAAGTGCTTGTGGTGAGGTCCAGAAAGGAGGGGAGCCCTGATTCTGTGTCTGCTGCTACCATCTCCCAGTTGTGTGGCTCGAGGCAAGATACTTCACTCAAACTCAGTTTTCTCAGCTGCTCATCATTTTGTTGTGTGGTATTAAATGAGGTAACGTATGTAAGAGAATGGTGATGGTGCAGGGTAAGTGCCTAAAGTGCTGGCTTCTATTATTCATTAGCATTATTCATGAATACAGATCATAGAAATCAGGGCTGTTACGTGCACAGATTGCTGTATACAAAAGCACAGAGGATGGAACAAGCCTGCCTAGAAATAATTCAGTCAGTTTTGAACAATGAAATGTTATTTCCAGCAGATTAAATACATTAAATATTATTTTAAAAACACAATATTTAATGATCCCCACAAAGTTGATTGTGTAACTTTTAATTTTATTTATTTATTTATTTATTGGCTGTGTTTGGTCTTCGTTGCTGTGCGTAAGCTTTCTCTAGTCACGGCAAGTGGTGGCTACTCTTCGTTGTGGTGCGCTGGCTTCTCTTGTTGCAGAGCACAGGCTCTAGGCATGCAGGCTTCAGTAGTTGGGGCACGTAGGCTCAGTAGTTGTGGCTTGCAGGCTCTAGAGTTCAGGCTCAGTAGTTGTGGCGCACTGTCTTAGTTGCTCCGTGGCACGTGGGATCTTCCCGGGCCAGGGCTCGAACCTGTGTCCCTTGCATTGGCAGGCAGATTCTTAACCACTGTGCCACCAGGGAAGCCCCGATTGTGTAACTTTTAAATGTCCTTAAAAATCTAGATTATTCCATACACCCAGAATTAGAAATACGACTAGTCCGTGACTGACCTTTAACAATGTGTTTCTAACGGAAGAATGTATGTGTGTTCACTCACCTAAATGATGGAGCGTGTGACATCTTTGACTGAAAGTTTGCTAGTCCAGTTTTCCATTTAGAATAGTATACATAGAAAGTCAACCTTTTGATCTTTAAAAAAAAACTGTGGGTAGAAATGTGATCTGGAGAAACATACATAGAATATGTAGTATGAGTATACTTTGGGAATTTCCAGGTTCTGAAAAAGTCATCTGAGGAGAGCTGGGAGGAGGACCTGACACATTAGGGTCATGTTCAGAAGAATGCCATTTTCTCACGCTAGTTCGCTAATAGCTACACATACCACTCCAAGAAACCTGTACCGCCCTGATCCCAGCGCAGACAAGACCCTGGAATCCTAGTGGGTGGCTTCTGTGAGGGCAAAAAAAAGAGCCCTAGAGTAAGAGATCCTGGCCCAAGTCACTCAACAGAGCCAACTCTATTTTCTCGTGTAAAATAAGTACCTCTAGAACATTTGGGGAAAAAAATCACTAACTACATGGCTTGCTACAGTCTAGATATTCAACAATTGCTCTTAGGAGTAGCCAAAAGCTGTCATCACCTTGTTTTGTTTTAAACATCTATTAGTAGGCTCCTTGATTACTGATCTCTAAAATATAATCTCATTTAACATTTATAGTAGTAGATACTACAGTTACCCAATTTTACAGAGGAGGAAACTGAGGTGGAGTGAGGTGCAATAACTTGTCTAAGGTCAGGCAGTTAGCAAGCCGCCAGGCAGGGTTTTCAGCTTGGACATCTGGTTCCTCCAAAAGTGTGCTCTCACCCCTCAGGCTGTAGGGCCTCATCTATACTGGAAGTATAATAAGGAGCATACAAGTATGTATCTTATCTCTGTTGTATTTTTGTACAAATTCTAAGTTTTTGTGTAGACTTACAAACAGCGAGATGTGGAACTGAAGGAGACTTTAGAGATCATCTATGAGTCCAACTCCTTATTTTACAAATTCTCACTAAAGACCAGGGAAGTTAAGTGATTGACTCACCGTCATAGTGATCTTGGTAGCAGAAATGTGGTAGGTACCCAAGTCCCCTGATTCAATACCCTTTCCATTGTGCTGCCTTTCTGTCTTCACAGGAGATAATTTAATTATTGTTAAAATCACATTCTTTGAAAAAATTTTAATTGAGATATAATTCACATAATATTCACCCTTACAAAGTATATACTTCAGTGGTTTTTAGTGTATTCACAAAGTTGTACAACCATCATCACTATCTAATTCTGGAACATTTTCATCACCCCAAAATGCCTATTTGTAGTCACACCTATTTCTCCCTTCTCCCAGCCCTTGGCAACAGTTAAGCTACTTTCTGTCTCTGTGAATTTGCCTATTCAGGATATTTCATATAAATGGAATCATGCAATAGGTGTCTTTGTGTCTGGCTTCTTTTACTTAACATAATGTTTTCAAGGTTCATCCACGCTATAGCAGATATTAGTGCTTTATTCCTTTTTATGACTGCATAATACTGTATGGATATACCACATTTTGTTTATCTTTTCATCAGTTGATGGACCTGTGGGTTGTCTCCACTTTTGGGCTATTATGCATAGTGCTTCTGTGAGCATTCATGTATATATTTTTGTGTGAACATATGTTTTCAATTTTCTTGGATATATATTTATGAGCAGAAAAGAGGAAGGCAAGGAATTAGCCCTGAGGCACTATAGCCTCAGAGGTCGGCAGGGTAAGAACCCTATGATAAACTGAGGTGACACTAAACCAGGAGAGCATGATATCTCAGAAGCCGAGTGAAGAAAGAATTTCAGGAAGAAAGATGTGACCAAAAGTGTCAAAAACTTCTGAGATGTCGGTGAAGATAAGGACCGAGAAATTATCATTGAACTGGCAAGATGCAGGTCATTGAGAAATGAGGTTGTGCTGGGGTGGTGGGAACCAAAACCTGAACGAGTGGGTTGCTGGAGATAGAGAGGAAGGTAAAGAAGTGAAGGCAATACATAAGTCCCACGTAGGTGCTGTAGTATGTCTCAATAACATTATTGATGCATATAATTTGAGATCCAATTCAGAGGCATCACAATATATTGGAAAGAGCACAAGCTTTGGAGTCAGACACACTTGAGTTTAGCTGCCAGCAATATCACCTGCATGCTGTGTGACCTTATGCAAGTGACTACTTAAGTCTCTGGACTTTATTTTCCCTCATCTATAAAACTGAGATTATAACACCAATCATACAACAGTGCCGTGAAGACTAGAGGTAATGAAAAACCCATCCTGGGACAGCTTCTGGCACACAATGGTCACACTATATAAAGTGTCAATTTTATATTATTAATTTTATTATTTTTTAATTTACCAACCAAAACCAAGACTGCTGGTATTCTATGTTGCTTATTATTAAAATCCAATGCTTTGTAACCAGATGACTGGGAAAACTTTACAAAAGAGTCGTCATTTCTGTGTTTTGATGGATGATTGGAAGCTCTTTGGCAGAGAAGGTCTAAAGGCATATTTCTGATGGGAGAACCACAGATAAGAGATAGCACATGTGTCTGGAGGATGCCTGAAGTAAGAGACAGGTTGGAGAGAAGGGCTGAAGGCAGAGTGTGAAGAACCTTATAAACCGTGTTAAAATAAATGTAATCTTTATATAATCTTTAAAGATAAATTATACATCATGGTAATTATTTCCATTTTATTATCAAAGCTCAGTGCCTCCATGAACCTGAATTTTAAAGGGCTATACTTACTAACTTCAAGAACCACGTGGTAAATAAGATTCAAAACACCACAAAAGCCCATGGCACTTAAAAGATAGATTTACAACCATCTGGGTGCATCAACCATAGCTCCCAAAATACTGATGCCTGAATGACAGCCTGATGAAACTTTCATGATTTCATAGGGAAAATGTTATTTGAGGCTTCTGACTGATCGTTTTTTTCCTTTACTATGAGGCTATGGCTTTTCTTCTTTTTGATGTTTAAAAATGGCATTTTTGAAATGAAATGATAGTGGTGTTGTTGAATGCCTTGACCTAGCAAAATTAAAAGGTAGATAACTTCAATTTTACTCTTAAAGTTTCTTTTGAAATTATCCCCAGTCTATTAAATCACAAAGTCTGAGATTATTTGTCTTAAAGTACACTATCCTTGAAATCTGCAAACATTGTTTCACTTAAGTATGAAGGGATCACAAAGAGTCCCTAAATGCCATTGCTGTTAGTAGATAATCCTGAGACACTTAGGAATCTTTAAGGGTGTTCTTCTCATGCTACAGGCAGCCATTGGAAAGTCCCTGAAGGAAGTCTCTGTATACATACAAAATGTGAAGTCTGGTATATACATATAAATACACAGTTGTGACTCCCAACCTCTATTGAATGAGGTTGATCAGATGCTTAGATCATACAGAATATTCTTGCAAGGTCTCAGTTCAATGGAAAGATTTGATGAATTGGATGAAGTGGAGAAGTGAAGTTTTACGAGGAGCTTTCATGTGCTAAATCAAGTTTCTGTAGTTTTTCTTCACATTTGCATTACTAAGACAGGCATCAAAGGGGAACTGTGTTCTAGTTTGATAAAATATTTTAGAAAGTGTTTTATGTTGTTTCTTCCCAAGGATGTTACAGATTACACACATCATTCAGATTTTTTATAAACCTTTGTAATGTCAGTGTAAGGATGAGCTCTCCTAAACTTAAAAACAGAAAAAAAAAAGTGTTTCGCTCTGTCTCATTCTATAAGCTAAATATTCCTAGTAATTGCATACATTCTCAACAGAGTATACCGCCAACTACTGTGATTATAAAAATGCAACGTCTAGTCTTAACTTGATTACTAGGTATTAGACAGATGACGATAAAGCACCAATGCAGGCTGGTATTAGAGAAGGACACCAGCTTTGGTGCTCTGACAGAACTGGGTTTGAATCCAGCTACGTGACAGATGAAAATTTGCTTGGTGTTCTGTGGAGTATCACAGAGAGCCAACAAATTAGGTGAAGTAGATGAAGGTGTGAGTTTGGATGAGTGGGTTGTGAAGTGCTCTTCGGAATAGGTGACTCTTGAGATGAATTTTTAAGAATAAAATAGAAATTCACCAAGGGCTTGGGAGGAGGGGAGGGTGCTATGGCAAGGACCAACAGCATACACAAAGACAGTTAGGCATGAAGACTTACAAGGCGGGGGCAAAGGGTCGAGGACTACTGACCCCAAATCAAGGTGTCTGAAGGGCATACAAATGGAAATATTCAGTGGGGTTGGTTGCTTCTGCTTGTTGGACTCATGTGAACTTTAATTGATAAAGTAAGCATTTATTCGTATTACATAGTAATGAAATTTCCCACTGGGGTAGCAGATTCTTCATTCTAAATTCCTTATCTAAAAAAAAACAAACAAACCACCAACACCCCCCCCAAAAAAATCCAGCTATCTAGAACAATGAACTTATGATAAATTTAAAAACAAATCTTCCTAACAATATTTTTAAATTATACTTAATTTTTACTTTAAATTACTTTAAATTATACTTACATTTTACTAGATGCTTATACGATTCTTACTTATTCATGTTCCCAGGAAATCTACAGTGTTTTGAAAATACTCAACAGCAAAGATAGCTGTTTTACTAGGCGATTAAAAGGAAATTATGGGTTTGAGTTCAAAACGTCAGTTCTACTAACTGGGATCTAAATATTTTGGAACTCACTACAATTGGCTAAGGGAGAACTGAGAATGTCATTACCTAAGAAAAGACTTCTAGTAGAATTCTAATAAACCTGACTCAACGAAGGGATCACTCTTCATGGAATTTTTGTTGTTTATTATTACAAATTTTGTTATCACTTTGATCTGAATAAGATGTTCCAAAATAAAATCCAAAAAGCACAGTGTGAACAATGTCTCTTACCTATTAAGTCTCTGAATCCAGTAACAGGTATTCACATACCTATCCAGCAGAGTTTTTGTTCGTTTTGATTTGTAGAAGAAAGCTATGTTGCCACATGTCTACTCAAATAAATTAACGTTATCATCTAAACTGACTCATTTGGAAGGGGCAAGTCTACATAGCAAAAAAGTATGACATGTATGCATGCCAAAAACACTGAAATGAACAGAGTTCTCATTTTCTTCTTGTTTAGTGATGCCATGTCTTGACCTTTACCCTGCACCCTGAGTCAAGCATAGATGCTGAAGTGTAGAATCATAGAAAATGAGAGGATAGGGTGGGGTGAAGGGAAGGGGCCGAAAATAAGGGAGGTGCAATTTCTCAAGATAGGAATTTAGGTAAAAAAATGCCCCTGACAAGGCGATTCCAACTTGAAAGACTATCTTCCCCAGCTAGGTGGCATCTAGAACCTATGACTGCCATTCAGAGAAAAAGAAAAAGGAAAAAAGGAATACAACATTTTCCCCTTAAGGCAAAATGAGTTGTTTCTCTTTAATAAATGCATGGACTTAAATTATGGAACCTCAGATTTTATAGTCAAAGCAAAGGAAACCATAAGATAAACAGTTAAAATGTTTTATTGATTAAATGTTATTGTAGCTTTCATGTGTATTTTGTAAAGCAAAACATGGATATTTCATGCAATGCTTCAAGCACAATTTTCTAAAGAAAACCAATAATCATTTGTTCTGATAGGAACTGCATATTCAATAGTGGACAAATCCCATAGCATTATTCTTTTTTCTCACAGTAATGGTAAAGTGTTTTTCAGTGATTGTAAAAAAATCACACCATCTTCTTTCCTTTTACATAGAACTTCATAAGATAATCCACATGCAAGAAAAGCATAGTATAAACAATGTCTCTTACCTACTAAGTTACTTTCCACCACTATGGTGAGGCCATGGCTTGGTACCACCTTTGGCCTCATTTCTTATCACAGCCCCCCACTATCTCTGAGCCCACAGTATTCTCTTGAACCTCTGGCCCCTTATTATTTCATATTTGTATCCCCAGAGCCTAAAAGGAGTCCACTATTTTTTTTTTTACTAAATGAATAAAGAAATAAATAACTTTAGGCTAGAAGTGATGAAACATGTAAATAATATTACAATTAATATTTACAGTTAACAAAGCACCTTCTTTATCTGATTTAATACTCAAAATCATGCTATGAGGTAGATACTTCATATCTCTATTTTACAAATAAGGAAACAAAAGCTCAGAGAGGCTAACTAGGCTTCCCAAGAGCCCAGCTAATGAAGTCACTTAAGCTGAGATTTAAACCCCGATATTTACTAAATTCCATATACTTTCTACTACATCCTGCTTCCTCTAGAAGTATTATACGCAATGAGTAGAAGCTGAAAGATTATATCTAATATATTGAATTTTGTTCAGGACGAAATAAGAAAGCATTCTATTTTTGAAAAATTCAGAATATTAATAACATTTTATGAATTCTCACATTCGTTTGGTTTATTCTTCTTTATAAATATGAAAGAAGAACCAGCAATGCAAGTTTAATATCACAAGAGAGTTGGCAGTATTTTATTAACCTGCCCTCCTAAGTTGCCTGCAATGGTGTAATTACTGCTATTTATCAGTCTGTGCACATGTACTGAATTACAGCCTAGAGAGGTATAACTTTCACTTACAGAGAAGAAGGTTGGAGGGTGCAAAACATTCTGTTGTAATCCTAGGAAGATATTTTTTAAAATTATATTTCCCTTTTGCAACCCCATAATGATTTCTTTTCATGTAATCTTCTCTTTAACTGATCCATAGCTGGAAGATCCACCAGCATCCAGCAGCATGTTCCCCCAAGAACTAGGTCAGTGACAGTTGCCTGCTGCCACCTAGACTTGGCAGTTGAAAGGAGCAGAGATGGCTCCACTATGTGTGTTGCTATATTCCTGACTTTCCAAAGACTGGGAAGTCGAAGGCCTTTACAAGTGTATATTATTTCTCCATGTACATCCCCGTACTTCCCAGCATACAGCATGTCAGTGGACCCTACATGAAGGTTCTAAAAAATGAATCTGAGTAGATAATTTTTAATACTTGCCAATTAGAAATGTGATGCTGCATAGAAGAAAAATACAAAAATTAGGAATAGGTTGGTCAGGGCTTAAGAACATGTGTTGTCCCCATCCTCAACCCCCCCTTTTGAAGGGACACCTTTTACTCAAAAGAGATTCTTCCTGTCTCATCCATTCCCAGTTTAGAATATTGATACATCCTTATGGCTGTCTTTTCTGCTATTATTGCACACTATGAAAAACTGCAAATTTAAAAGAAACTCTGACAAGTGTTTTGAGTAGGAATAGGAAATCCTAAACCCAGGATGATTATTTCAGATGATCACAGCTGCCTGCCAGTGCTTTTTTAGGATCATTGTTCAGTGTTTTTGAATGAAAAAACAGTTGAACGTGACTATTCTCTCTGGATCTCCTCCCCTCTGTGCCCACTGTCTGCCTTGCTTTGTAAATGTAGACATGCATTTGCTTCTCTCTTCAGCCTTCCTTTTGTTTGGTCAGGTGTCTCCTTGCAGACAGCTGACCCACAACTCCAGTTCTCACTATTGCCTCTATTGTGAAGACTCTGACTTCCCTTCCTGTAGCTCTGCAGCTTCTTCTAGGTCCCTGATCCATCACCTGAACCCACAACTCTCTAATCTCACTTCAAACTCATGAAGAGTTCAGAGAAGGAAGAATGAGTGTATCATTCCAAGTGTCGTGGAGGAGGCCGGGCCTGAACTCACTGTAATGTAGGCTCTTCTACATCAGAACTGCACAGATGGAACTTTTATATTAAGAAAATTTTTTGAATTCTTGGAATTCAACAATATGTCTAATATACAGTCAGTGGTTCCCATTAAATCTAAACTGCTGTCTTAGATCAGTATTAAGTCTGCAGAAAGCTGTGCTTGTTAAAAAATCACAGAATTAAGTACTTGTTGAAAGAGCCTAGCAAAGTGACCAACATCAGATCCTTGGTGGTCTTGCTGACCTCAGAGCACAGAGGAGGCTCACAACACACTGACTGTGGGCAACCATCAGGCACCATGTGGGAGGAAGTTGGTAATCCTACAAGACAAATCATATTTTGCCAAGACATTTGATTAAAAATTTGGTCATTGATCGGGTCGAAGTTTAATTCCTTTAAGAAATGCAGATATGCACATTGACAGATGCTTTACCAACATTTTTTAAAAAATGTACCATAGGCTCTATTCTTTTTTTTTTTTTTTTTTTGCGGTACACGGGCCTCTCACTGCTGTGGCCTCTCCCATTGCAGAGCACAGGCTCCGGATGCGCAGGCTCAGCGGCCGTGGCTCACAGGCCCAGCCGCTCCGCGGCATGTGGGATCTTCCCGGACCGGGGCACGAATCTAAACTGCTGTCTGAGATCAGTATTAAGTCTGCAGAAAGCTGTGCTTGTTAAAAAATCACAGAATTAAGTGATTAATTAAGTACATCGGCAGGCAGACTCTCAACCACTGCGCCACCAGGGAAGCCCTATAAGCTCTATTCTTGCATCCATCCCAGGCATGTCCACTCCTGCTCTATTTTCTCCATACACTGTGTTTCATTTATATATTCAGGAACATTTTAGTTAGAATAATCAAAGGAAGAAATGAACAACAGTTAATTGGGAAATGGACTAATTCTAGAGCCACAGTGATGGTCATCATAGGAGGAGATGGCTGTGATATAATTGTTCTTCCTCAAGTGACTATCAATAGAGTGGGTTTTGCCAGATCTCCTGAAGCAATTGCTACTATAAAGCTCCATGTGGAGCAGGACTATTGTCCCTCCAAATATAGACCCTCTATGTTTGAGGGCCAAGAAATCCAATGTCAGAATGAAACAATGGAAGTCTGCCCAGAAACTTCTGTAAAAAACGATCCCTTTGATAAAACTGACTAATAAAGAAACACCACAATTGCTCTTTTACCAGTAATCGTTTTAAACATTTGATTATAAATGAAAATTTTGTGGTAGCTTGTGACCAAGAAGATTCACATTTTTATGTGTGCTTCCCAAAGGGAGAGATGATAGGTATAGGATAAGCACAGAAAGAGGAACATAAAATGTGAAGCCCTAATGCCTAGCTCAGGCTTTAGTAGATGCAGGGCCTACTGCTAAGATACAGATAGAGAGAATATATGCCAACCTTTAAACTGGATCTGAAGCCCTCCCCAAATCGCTCATGGGTGACGAGGCCTGCCTGTGTATTTCCATAGAATCTTGTGCTTTAATATACTGTAATACTAGAGGGTACCTTAACTGTTGTTATTTGTTGTCTTCCCCATGTAGGGGAGGTCTACATCTTATTTCTTTATGCTCAGTACTTAGCATAGTGCATGGCACATAGTGGGTACTCACTAAAAATAAATAAAAAATAGTTGTTAAATTAACGAATATTCCTGTTGGTAAAAATTTTATTATCCACATGGATATGTTTTAACTATACGGACATATACAGCTGATTTGCTGTCTACTCCCTAAGGTGAATTTTATGTTCTTAATACATAAGTTGTACATTTGTTTTTGTTTTTTAATTTTATTTATTTATTTTTTGGCGGCACAGCACATAGTTCCCCGACCAGGGATTGAACCTGTGCCCCCTGCATTGGAGGCACAGAGTCTTAACCACTGGACTGCCAGGGAAGTCCCAAGAAGTGGTATGTTTACTCTGTGTAAGGTGTTCTGCTAATCACTGTGGAGGATACAGAGAATAAAAGATGTAAGACTCCACCTACCCCTAATTTGATCCCCAGGCTTGTGTGGAATGCTCCTCTTTAACTCAGCCTGAATCATCATCTGTCAGTTCTTTGAGAGCTTAGTGACTGTGGTACAGGAATAGGTGCTCATTAAGTGTCTGGTGAAGGAATGGATAAATGAATCTACCTGGTGCTTGTGGGCAATTTGACATCAAAAGCTTGGGGCTAACAGCTATCAGTGTAATGATGAAATACTTGAAGCTCTTATGGGCTTTTTTTGTCAGCTGATTGTGGTCAACATTCTTAACATGTAACTGCAGTAGAAGCTCCTTGAAGGCAGGATATTAACTATTTTGATCTTATTCATCATTGTATTCTCAGTCTCAGACACACTGTAGACTATCAGTAAATATTTGCTGAGTTAATGAAGTTTTGAATGTTTCGAGTCTTTGCAGAGAAAATTTGAAAAGTTAACAAATAACAGTGATAGAAAACACAGAGTCGAAGAGAAATAAAATGTTTTGGGGGGCTCACTGTAGTCAAGATCATGTCTTGTGGGGGTGCGATATTTTTATAAATAAAATTTATAAATTTTAATATTTTGGATAGACCTTGAAGAGACAGGTAGAGTTTCAACAATGTAGATGTCCAGGAGAGGACTGACTTCTCCCTTTTTTTTTGAAACTCTTATTTCAAAGTTACAGAATTCCTTGATTCAGAGACATGGTGTTTAAAAATTATACAGAATTCTTATCTTTATGTCTGCAGAGAAAATCAGTTATTTTTAAGGTGATTTTTTTTAAAATCACATGGAATGTTGATAAACATTTTTTTTTGAGATTTAAAAGAGAGGGGTTTCAGAATTTAATCATGAAATTAATGTTAAGTACTAAAACACATTCCTGTAACGCTTTAAGCTATTTTAGTACCAATAAAAGACTTTAGCCCTTTTTTTAGAACTAAAGCCCATTAAAATCAATAAGATCTTTAAGAAAAATAATTTTACTTTTAGTGATAAATCATAGTAAAAAATATGATGCCTAAAATATTCACCTAACCATGTAAGACATCTGTGTCTCTGCAACAAGATCAAAACCCTCAAAATTAAGGGCCTTTGGACCCTGCCTGTGTCTATAGTTAACAGATTTCACAACCTGGGAAAGTCTACAAACTCATCTTCCTTGTTGATGAAAAGAGGGGCTTATATGAGAACTGTGCCTCTCAAGCTTTAATGTGCCACTGACCACCTGCAAATCTTGTTAAAATGCAGATTCTGATTTAGTATGTCTGGGGCAGGGCCCAAGATTCTGCATTTCCAGCAAGTTCCCAGGTGATGCCCACGTTGCTGGGTTTTGACCCCACTGTGAGTATCAAAGGATTAGAAATCTTTTGCTTTCTGCTGCCCCAGGATCCTAGGTAAGGTTTCCAGCAAGAAAAGTTTGTTATCAGACATAACCTGGAATTATGGTTCAACTACAAAAGGCTTCTGGAAGTCCTTCTCACTGAATGTGCCCAGTGCTTGGCATTACTTTACCACTTCGACGCATAGGAATAATTTTTCCTGGTACATAGTAGATATCTTTGGCACATAGTAGATTCTTCTTCCTTCATTTCGCCCTGACAAGTGTCAGATCATAGTGGTAGTTAAATACCAATACTTAATATAATATGCTTTGTGTGACTTTAGGCTCCTTTAGGAATCTGGCCAACAGTTATTGTATCATCCGTCAATCATAAAATCTAATAATAATTTCTTGAGCCCTACTGGGTATAATGGACATAGTATAGACTGTATAATGCAAGGTGTATATCATTATGCTTTACTTGCAGATGAGGACACTGAAGCTAAGAGAGATATAAGTGAAGTCTAGGGCCACCTAACCAGTAAGAGTGGCCAAGATTTGAACCTAAGTCTTGCTGGGTCCCAAGCTTTGGTCTTTCTACTATACCACACTGCCTCTCTGAGGGAGGCACAAGACTGGAAAGAGGAAGGTTCAAAGATGTGCATGGCATATTATGGGCTTCTAGAACTTTTTAATATAATATCACTAAGAGATAATAAAAAGCATCTCCAAATGAAGTACTCAGTGATTATTTCAGAAATAAGTTTTGTGGTAATGCAGAGGTGAAAGGAAGCTGTGTGTGCAAGAATGGCTTGGAAAGGCTTCCCAAAGAAGGGGGACTTTGAGTCAGGTCTTGAAAAATGATTTGGAATTGAAGGAGCAAAGAAGAGAGCATCACAGACAGTGGGGACAGAGGTAGGATCACTTTCCTTCCAAACATGAAAAATTTTAAGGCTTTTTCAGGCAATAAGAAGGGCATCCACCATGACAGACCATTAATGCCAGACTAAAGAATTTGGATTTCATCCTTTTATCAGTGGGAGACCTCTTGATGTTTATAAATAATATGTCAGAACTATACTGTAGAAAGAATAATATATCGGAACTATACTTTAGAAGGTAACTCTGGCAGCTAGGTATGTGAAAAACTAGAGCTAGAAGAGTCAGGAGGCAGCAAGATAGATGGTTAGTTTTTTCATCTGTAAAATTAGGAAAAAATACTACCTCATAGGGTTGTTTTGAGAATTAGATGAGATACAGCATGTAAAGCACTTAAAATGGTGCCTGGCCCATAGTGTTAAAAAATGTGAGCTATCATGTCAGCTAGGTGTGAAGGCGAATTAGCCTAAATTCTGCGTTTATTGACACTCAGCTTTAGAGTTAGTTCTTCCCTTAAAGAGCCTCTTAGTACAGCGTCAGGCATATTGAATGTCGTCACTGCTAGGTAGTGTGACAGGTGTCATCATTATTTTCCTCTTTCGCTCTTCCTCCAGGCAGGTGTGCATCTGTGTCATCTTTTCTCTAACTTTACTGTCACAGGGCAGCACAATGACTCTCCTTTGGCTTAATGTTGCTTTGTGGCTTGTATCAATCTTTCCTCCACTAATTCTACCCCAGTTACTTCATGAGAAGGCTTCCTGAGCATGTGCTCTGCTTGGAATGAAAGAAGGGCTGCAATTCTGAGAACAATTTTAAAATAAATGGGTGAGTCCAGGTTTTCTAAGAAAAAGAAACTCAAGGTGGAAATTCCCTGCAGAAGAATTTGACTGGGAGTGACATTTGACATATATCAGCAGCTTTGGGTTTTCATAGGTTAGTCCTGATTTTAAACCAAGACTTAACATACTAAAGTAAAAGGTATACTAGACATCTTTAGTTAGAACAGAGTCCAGTCCAGAAGAGGGGAGAGAGAGAAAAGATATGGTGTGGGGGAGGAGAGATAAAGTAACAGTCAAGTCACCAGGTCCCCATGCTTCATCCTCACTGAGTAGTCAGATCCCCTTCTGAAGATCACTTCATTTTCTCACATACAGAGTGAAAATACCATTTGTGTATGTGCCTTTTATCCAGCATTAATTCTACCAAAATTTATTATCTACTCCTGTGGGCCAGGCACTAGGCTAAGTGCTGTGATACAATAATGAGCAGAAATACACATAGTTCCTGCCTTCAAAGAATGTACAGACTAGGAGCATAGACAGATATTAATCAAATAATCTCCCCCCCGCCAAATGTTATAATGCAGCTATGTCAGAAGCTACAAGGGAGAAGTACATGTGTTACATAGGGCAACAGGAAAATTGTCCTTGAGGGAAGGAGTGTTGAGCAGTGGTTGCTTATGCCACGCTGGGGGTAACTGGTGTTATAGCCCAAGAAGAGGGAACTGCGTGTTCCATTGCCTTGGAAAGAAGGCCAGTGTCCCGGGAACACAGAGCAAGAAGGAGGATGTGACTATTGAGGCTGCAAGAGCAACTGGGGGAAAAACCAAGCCAGGCCTGGCAGGTCTTTTCAAAGGATTGTCTTAACGGGCTGTTGCCATCATCAAGTGAAACAAAGAGCCTAAATTTATAATTCAAAATCTTTAAAAATTATAAAATTCTGAGCAAATGGAAGACAATTTAATTATAATCATGAGTATTGTGTCTCTGAGTTATACTAAGAGAATTGTACCAAATATCATTATATAGCTTACAATAAGCATTTATTCTACTCATGGAATCAAAGAACAAAGTTTGGCTGTATAATGGGTCATAAAATCCTCTCCAAAGAAAAGTCTAGGCCTCCACCCGTTTGATACATATAATGTCGGTGATTTCATAGAATCATAAACTCTTAGTTTGGACCTTCCTCGCTAACATGTGACATTTCCAATGTGGCTGATCACACTGAAACTGAGATTCTCTAAGGATGAGGACCTCCTAGCTATCAGAGGCAACTTATTCTATCTTTGTACTTTGAACCTGCTTCAAATTTCTCACTCATATTTTGGGTCAAAACCTGTAAAATAAGGGCAAGGGGGTGGGGGGATGCTAATCTCACAGTGCGCCAAGCGCTTCACATCCATAATCTAACTTAACCCTTACAAGAGCCTTATGAGGCCTAACCTCAGTTTTACAGATGAGAAAACTTAGATGCAGAAAATTGAGCTAATTTATTTGTCCAAGCCCATGTAGTAAATAAGTAGCAGAGCCTGACTATGAATACAAGCTGACTTGACTCCAAAGCCACAGTTCTAAGCGTTCTAGAACTATATTTTAGAGCCACTTAAAAAATATTTTGATAGTTACATCATCTTTTGAAAATCTGATGAAATCCAAAGACCTATGCTCTAAAAAGGTGAAAATACGCACAACATTTTGCAAACAGCGTCAGTTTTGGAGACTCACAGATCATAAGGAAATATACCCATGCTATTGTATTTGTTGGTTACCACATTAGCTTCATTAGGACAGAGATCACTGTCTGTCTTAATCATTGATGCATTCCCAGCACTAAGAACGTTGCCTGGCACAGAGCAGGAGCTCAAAAAATAGTTCATGAATAAAATTGATTCCAAATGCTTGGGCCCATTCACCTAATTACTTAGAGCAGGAGGATAAAAGTACAATATGGAGGGGCTGGCTTGGTGCAAAATTCAAGAGAACCACAGAATGACTTCCAAACCCTGATTGTGGACCCCAAGGGACCTTCTGAGTCCAGATTTGAGAAATTATAGGCCAAGTTTGTTTTGTTTTGTTTTGCTTTTTAACTTTAAAATCACTTTCTCTTCCTCTACTCTCAGAAAAGGATATTGTCTTTAATAATTTCTTTTGAAGCTAGAATTTTAAGTACACTAGTAAAAATAGCCCTTCTGAGTAAGTTTTCGGGAAGTATTTGGATAAAAGTGCATAGACCACTTTATCCGACTGCTTCCTAGTGTCACCACTATATTATTTAAATGGATTTTGCTTGTTGTTGGGGAAGTGAGAACTTTAATATGCTTATGTATATCTCTAATGCTGAAGTAAATATCAGCTCTTGGTAAATTAACTGTAAGGATATTTTATGTTATTTCTCTCAGGTTTTAAAATAGCTGAAAAGAGGGCTTCCCTGGTGGCGCAGTGGTTGAGAGTCCGCCTGCCGATGCAGGGGACACGGGTTCGTGCCCCGGTCCGGGAAGATCCCACATGCCGCGGAGCGGCTGGGCCCGTGAGCCATGCCCGCTGCGCCTGCGCGTCCGGAGCCTGTGCTCCGCAACGGGAGAGGCCACAACAGTGAGAGGCCCGCGTACCGGAAAAAAAAAAAAAGAAAAAAGCTGAAAAGATAGTTTCCTATACCTAAAGATTCGGTCTGTGCAGTTGGTAGTTCTTAGCACTCCTATTGAATCTTGCCCAAAAGGCAGCATTCAAGAAGTATGATACAAAATCCTTTTTCAACTAGTTTTTCTTGGTTCAGATGAACTGATAATCATATATACTTGCTTCCCTTATGTGTATACAAGATAAGTAATATATATACATATAAACCCATCTACATGAGGAAAGGGAAACCTTAAGAGACTAAAACAGTCAGTAAGTGGTAGAGCTGGGATGCTATTTGGTGCTTTGCAACAGGAGAGAAATATGATGAAAGTGGTATCCTGAGAAGCTAAAGGTTCTGTGGTGTTCAGGATAGATGGTATTCAGGAGGCAGGGTTAGACAGGGACACAAGTTGGACTGTCAAAATCGTCTAGGCAAGAGGGCTGGTCCCTATGTGGTGGAGGCAATAACACAAGAAGGAATGGATGTGAGAGACATTTTGAAAAGGAAATCATGGATTTTTTTGTTTGTTTTCTCTCTTTTTCTCTTTCTCTTTTGAACACTGAGGTTTTGCCTAATACTGTGGGAGGCACTGAGGAAGTTCAAGCCATGTTAGACAGTATGCAGATTTTTCTTGTCTATGTCTGCCATCTGTGAGACACAGAGGCAGCTGGAAGTAAGGCTAAGTCTGAGGCTTCTTCTCCACACCTCCTGACGTGAATCGTTGGTTAGGCTTGATCCTCTTATTATAAAAGCAATATAATTAGTCATGTGATAGAATATTTGGAAAATGGAAATTTAAAAGAAATCATCCATAATTCCACCATCCTAAAAATGGTCATACTTATCTTTTTGGTGTGTTTTCTTCTAATCTTTTCTTACTATGCATTAAAAAAAATTTTTTTAAATTGTAATCGTAGTATATACCACACCATCTTGTGCCCTACATTTTTTTTTTTAATATAAATTTATTTATTTATTTTTGGCCGTGTTGGGTCTTCGTTTCTGTACCAGGGCTTTCTCTAGTTGTCGCAAGCGGGGGCCACTCTTCATTTTGGTGCACGGGCCTCTCACTGTCGCGGCCTCTCTTGCTGCGGAGCACAAGCTGCAGACGCGCAGGCTCAGCGGCCATGGCTCACGGACCTAGTTGCTCCGCGACATGTGGGATCTTCCCGGACCAGGGCACGAACCCGTGTCCTCTGCGTTAGCAGGCGGGCTCTCAACCCCTGCGCCACCAGGGAAGCCCCTGCCCTACATTTTTGATTTGCAACAGTACACTGATTGATTAACAGAATGCCGTGGGACTAGATTTTCTAAGGTAAAACGTACTGAGAAACAAGCCAAGGCCAAGGACAGCCCTTGAGACCCCCAAAGTCAGGGAATGAAAGAGGGTATTTTAAGTTCATCAGAGATTGAGAGTAGCTTTTGATATGTTCTAGCCTTCTGTACAGCAAACAAAGTTTTGGTGCTTAGTATTTTCCTGTGATTGATTAGTGTTGAGTCATCTTGCTGGAGCAGCATAAGGAGAAGGTAGCCACGCCCGGCTATCTCTGTTGTACTCGGTCTGTTTAAACAGGTTTGTGTCATAAGACACAGCGTTATTATGATGTGCTCTCAGAGGTTGGCCAGAGGCGACTGTGTGCTTTGTTAAACATCAAGCTCTGGAGAAATAATAACATGAGAAATCTCAGGACAGCCTCTGTATATTTGTACACACACATATATTCTCTATCAGAAAAGAACACCCCCGTCCTACCCCCAGAAAGGCCGTACAAAACAGGCATAAAAGCCAAGCAATGCCCTTTTCTTCCCTTAATTCAAAGGAGCACCAGTATCAGGAAACTTCAAGGGAAGCTACTATTGATATAGGTTTAGAAACCTGCTTTGCTTTTAAAAGTAGAATTGTACCGGGACTTCCCTAGCGCAGTGGTTAAGAATCCACCTACCAATGCAGGGGACACTGGTTCGAGCCCTGGTCCGGGAAGTTCCCACATGCCGCGAAGCAACTAAGCCCGTGCGCCACAACTACTGAGCCCGCATGCCAGAACTGTTGAAGCCTGGGCACCCAGACCCCGTGCTCCGCAACAAAAGAAGCCACTTCAATGAGAAGCCCGTGCACCATAAGGAAGAGTAGCCCCCTTTTGCCACAACTAGAGAAAGCCCGTGCTCAGCAACAAAGACCCAATGCAGACAAAAATAAATAAATTAATTTTTTAAAAAAGTAGAATTGTACCAATTTTGAAAGATGATTAGACAAAGGGTAGCTTGTTTCCCAAAGCCAGAGTAGCATCTGGTGGGTAGATTCAGGACTTCATACTGTTGCTGCCTTCCCCGGCAGATCCCTTTTCCTTCTGCCCAAGCCTGTAACTGCTGAATTCAGTTTGCCTCTTAGTTCTTTACCATTATCCATCATAGTCCTTCTTCTAAAAGGACTATTACCTCCAGGAAGTAGCCGCAGCAGAGAGGTATCCCCTGACTTTAGAGCTTCGGTGGAGACAAGGGGACAAGAGTCAAGAGGAATATTGATGGAAAGGTGTGTCCTTCCAACTTGAGTCTTAGAATCTGAGAGTCTCTATGATGCAGCAATTTGGGATACTAATCTCTCAATAACTGGAGAAGGGTGTCTAGCATAGGAAATTATTTATGCATTTTTTTTTTCTCTTCAGGGGCATTTCCCCCCCAATATCGTCTCTCCCTCCTTCTCTCCCAGCTCTGCATCTCACCCAGCTCTGCATCTCGCCAGCCTCAGCACTACTTCTGCTGCTGTGTGTGTGAGTCTACTCTTGTTCCGATTTAGCTGACCCTACTCTGCTCCCACAGGCACCCTCTGAGCACCTCTGTTGTAGCACCTGTAATGCAGCCCTGTAATTGTAACTACCCTCAACTTTTCCTATTATAAATCATACTGTTGAGAAGAGGGGCAGTGTCTTATTCATCTTTGTACATTTGGTGCCTAGCACGAAATATACCTTAGAAATATTTCACTACGAAAGGGTGAAAGAAGCTGTAACATGAGTTAATTAGTGGCTTTGTTTCTATTTATGACAAGATACCAGCAAAAAAATCATATTTTAATTATACCAGAAGCATCTTTGGTCAAATCATTCTTCCCAACCTAAAAGAGGTCCCTCCTCTTGTTGCCCAGCCATAAGCACTGAAATTTGTCTTCCCAGTCACCTCCAAGTTCCATCTAGGGCTCTAGAGAGCTATGTTGCTACCTTCTCAAATTCTTAGTGCTTCTCTCTGTATGGGATGTGTTGTAACGTCATTCCTCCTCCTGGCACCACTTTCAGTTCTTTAAAATATAGATTAGTGGTCTTATGTTAGGAATAAAGAGGGAAAAATGTCTATCATATTCTTAGTGTACTGAGCTGAATTTATCCAGGAAGGCATATGTGGTTTAACTATATAAACAGTGCAATTGCATTATTAATCCTGCAGTCTTATTCCTCTTCAGTTTGTGGGCCATGGTTATTTCCAAACTTTACTTAGTACCTAACTGTTGCATGACACCAGGTGGGAAGCAATTATATATAAAAATGGACACTGGATCCAGGGCAGCAGGTCATTGTACATTTTTTTTTCTTTTCTTTTCTGAAAATACAGCATTTATTGCAGGGCGCCAATCAAGGAGAATGGGTGGGTCATGCTCAAAAGACCTGACCTCCTTTGTGTTCAGGTTTCAGGGAAAGGTTTTTAAAGGCAGCATTAGAAGTGAGGGTTGCAGGGTGCCTGATCAGGTCATGGACATTCTTCTGATTGATTGGTGATGAGGTAACAGGATGATATTTTAGGAATCTCAGTTATCAACCTCTGGTTCCAGCATACCATCTTAATAATGGTGTGCCTTTCAATGGGCACTCTCAAACATTTACAAAACAGATACTTTGGAGCATCAATAATTTCCCAAAGGATTCATCATAGGATTTCTTTAATGAGCAAGTTTCCCTTTCATATTCAAATTATAATTTGAGTCAACATAAAGAAAATATATTCACTGTTGTTCAAGACAGAGAAGGAGATTATAGAATCAAACCTGATAGAGATGAAGATAAGCCTCTAATAAGTCTCTAAGAACAGACAAATTCTACCTAAGGGGCTGAAAGATCCTGTCTAATAATCTAAGCAATTCTTTAAAAAAAAAGAAAAGAAACACCCCAAGTTAGCAATTACATGTATTTTCGATCAGGGCAAAAACATATATGTTCTAGAAATACCAGACAATAAATTAATTTAAATCTCCAGGAAAAATTTTTAAAGAATTATTAAAAGATGTTTATGAGCATGAAGAAATAGAGGTGGTTGATAACCCAGATGCAGAATGGGTCCATGAAGAACAGTTGGCCCAATGGTGTTCAACTTTTTAATTGAAGGCACAACAGGCATGCTTAAAAATTTGAGGCTGATTCAAAGCTAAGGAAGATAGATTAACTTTTTTTATGCCCTTCAGCCTCTCTCTGTGGAGAAAGGGTTGCTCATTTCCTCCAGGCTCCCTATTTTCACAAGGGACTTGTGAAAATTAAGTTGTCCTCTGTTTGATGCTCAAAGCACATACTTTTGCCCCTAAACAACAAAGCAAAATGTGTGCATTTCAGGCTCCTTTTGGAGGAAAAAACCTTGAATCATCTGCTGTCCAGTCATTATCCAATCCAAGTTGTTGTAGCAACAGCATATTGCCTAACATATATGCATTCACTCCTCTAGACATTCTAAATTTTATCCTTGGAAAAATTCAGGTCATCGTTTATTCAATTTTTTACTCAATCATTTATTCAATCAACCACTATTGATTTCCTCCTCCTATGTGCCAGGCCTTGTGGTGGGCACATAGAATGTGCATGAAATAAACCTGGTCCAGACACGACAGTCTACTGGGAAGGTAAAGCAATGTATAGGTTAACGAGCAAATAAATAGGTAATTACAAATTTAGAAAGTGCTATAGAGGCAACACAGGGGGTGCTGCTTCCGCTTAGGTAAAGTGAACAGGATGGCCCATCTGAGACTGCATGACTTAAGATGATGCTTGAAAGCTGAGAAGGAGCCAGCTATGGGAAGGGCTCCGTGAAGAGCATTCCAGGCTGAGGAGCAGCACGTAGAAAGAAGACTCTAAGGCAGCCAGGTCTAGAGAAAGCTAGTGAGGAGACTGTGATGAGGTGGGAGTGGTGAGCTGGGAATAGAGCACGCAGGACCCCGTGGGCCAAGTAAGAAGTCTGGATTTTTTTCCAGGTGCAATAGAAAACTTGGAGTATTTTAATCAGGGAAGTGATATGATTCAACACATAGTTTAAAAGATCACAGAGACTAGCATACTCAAACCATGTTTTCTGAGGTGCCCTCCTAGAATTAATTTTCCTATATAGTGCTTTGTTATCATACTATTATGGACACTGAAGTGTCAGTTAGGAAACCATGGACTAAGGCTTGTTACCATATCCAATATCACTGAGGATGCTGATTCTTTGTGAGGACCCAAGAAAATTTTCCCTGGGGGTCTCAATATCTGGTGATGTGTGTTTATCTTGAATCACTGCTTTGTTTTTATCTTATGAATATGTTAAATCTCATAACTGATCTTGTTTCCCTTTTGGCTTGTCTGTTAGGAATCTTAAGCCACATTTTCAGCCACCTCCTGCAAATATACAGGGTTGTGTGGCTTGTATGTCTGTGAACTTGGCTTTCTTATGTTTCCACCTTTCCTTTACCTTTTCCAAACACACTTAACTGTTTATTTTATACTTTTATAATGGAGGCATTTTCATTAGCTACCTTAAAGAACAAGGCAGAATTAAATAGTTGGAGGAGAAAATCAGGAATTAAAAATATCTTAATAAATTTAAAGACCTGTTCTTAAGTTTGAAAGTTCATTTGTTAAGTACAGGATAGAGAACACTCATTTAACACAGATTTTATGAAGACACAGAAACACCACTTAGACTGACTCTAACACAGTCTGAGGTGATGGAGATAGCCTCCCACACAGCACTTAACATTGGTGTAATGGTGAGTTTTCTTTCTGTCTTCCCTGGCAGACTGTCCCTTGAGTCAAGGACCACATCGCATTCACCATTATATCTTTCATACTTACTGCAGTGCTGTGCAGGCATTCAATTACTTAATTCAAATTAATACCATGCTGAATTAATGATAGAGTAAATATAGATTTAAAAAAATAAAACCTCTCATTATCTCAGACTGGATCAGCATGAGTGCAATCCCTTGAGTTCAGGAGGTACCCACACACTATGCCATATACTGCTGTGCTTGGCCATATCTAGAGCTCTAAGTTTAGGGTAGGAGCAATATTTTTAAAGAGATACTGACAGACTAGAGCAGATCCAAAAGACAGCAATCAGCTTGCTGAATAATTAGAAGATGTGTGGTTTGATGGAAAGGAATGTTTAGCATGTGAAAGCAGATTCTTATAAGGGACAGGTTGGCCTTCTAAAAATGTCTGAAGAACAGGCATATGGAAGAAGGAATAGATTTGTCCTAATTCCAAATGACAGAATTAGAGCCAATGGATGGAAATTATAAGGAAAAACTTTCTTAAACATCTTGTAGTCCTCAGTGAGATAATATCCTTCACATACGTTGGGTAAAGCATTCATTAATTGATCTGACAGTGACTTGTATAATAGGTGAGTGGTTGGATTAGAAGATGTTTAATATCCTTTTCAAATCCGAGATGTAAAAACGTTATGCCCATAATAGTTGCAGTGAACAAATGGATTGCTTATTAGCATGTAACAAGCTAATCTAATTAATGTGCCACATGACCACTATTTACAGGTATTAACATGACTGTTAATACTAAAGGTTTTGCGTTAGTCATGAAAATGTTTCCAAAGGCAATAGGTTTTGACAGGGTGAGAGAGTAGGAAATCACATGGTTGCAGATCTTTGAAACAACTTATAAAAGTGAAAGAATTTTGGTTTGGCTGCAATGGATGGGTATGGGCAAAGAGCCCAGGACAAGTCAGACCAGATCGCTGGCCATAGGAACTGGAGCTGATGGTTGGCTATGGTCCCCAGGGGATGGAATGAGGGCAGAGAATGCGCTCGCAGAGGCCTGCAAAGGTGAAGTTAACTAAAGAGAGTAGCGAGGGCTGAGAGGCAAAAAAACAAAATCTATTACCACTCACAAGTCTTTGCAGTAGGATCTGGACTCCAAGTGGGAGACACGACCTAGAGGTGGAGAAACTGAGTCAGAAGAGAATCCACTCTGAAACCTTTTGTGGAGGGTCCTGGTCACGGCTGCGAATGTTAGTATTTTTGGCTGGCCTGCATTGGTCCTTGGGCATGTGGTGTATGTATGTTGAAAAGGTTTATTGACAAAGAACGGGGCACATACATCACGAATCAATTAGTAGAGATTCTCAAAATGAGCTTCAGAGCCCACAGGAAGGCTTTGACATTAACCCACAACCTTTGGATTCAAGTAATTTAAAAGCAGCCCTCCAGATCGGTTCTGCTTTTCTTCTACCGACCACTTGTATCTCAAACATTTTCCTACTTGGCAGAACTACCTTGGCTCCCTCTGAACAGGCTGACGAGGAGGCTGGAATGTGTGTGAAGGAATAGAAGCAGCAGCAGACAGATGAAAGCACAGTGAGCCATTCCTGGCTTCTGTAAAAGCGCTCCTCGCTTTCTGCCATGTGTACACAAAATTCCATTGAGCGCTAATCTGGGATCATCTATCAAAAGACTTAAAATTTTTAAATACCAAAAGTTTTGTTTAGAGGTCAAATTTCAGAGTTTTGACTGTATTTGGAGTGTGTGCATTGGGAAGAAATGCCACGGAGGAGGCCAGGCAGTACGCAGAGTTAGCCTTGAGGATGAGCAGAAAGCAGAGGACAGTCTACCCTTCAAAAAAGGAGCTGTTAAGCAAAGAGATGGTCAGGCTGCCTCTTCACTTCAGTATTGGGGAAGGGATGGGTGGGTCTCCAGTTCTTGGTCTTTTACTCCAGAGAGGGCCCATGGTTCTCACTGGTTAGTTAAAGGCTCTGGGCTATGTACCTTACTCTAAAGACACCTCGATCTCAACCACCGCAAGAATTTAGTCATCCTATACCTATATTTCCACCCCGCTATCACATACAATTAAATAGGATTAAGATGATTTTCAGTACGTTCTTCCGAAAATTTTCTCCCTTATCCAGTTTCCCCAGCACCCTTTTAGTGCCACAGTTTTTCCTTCCCTGTCCCTCATGTGTAACAGTGGAAAGAGTTAAAATATCATCAGCTTGGAGATACACAGAGGCTCTACACTTGGTTGTTATATGACCTGGGACATTGCTTCACCTCTGGGAGTCTTAATTTCCTTTTCCACAAAATAGGATAGCACAAAGGGTTGCCGTGGAGATTAATTAAAGACATGAAATGTAAATAGCATAAGGTTTAGCACTCAGTAGGTGCTTAGCATTGTCAGCCACCCTCCCTTTTCCATTCCCCTGTTCACTGTTCTTGTTGGCTCCCAATACTCATCTGTTTATCCCATCCCTGAAATAGTCTGAGTGAAGATTCTTCTTGATGACCAAATTAGGAGAGAGGAAAAGTAGTTGAAAACTAAAAACTAGTACCATCCATTTTTCTCATTTTTGAAGGAACTGGAATGGAGGAAATCCAGCATCTTGGGTTTTCAGCACTCTCTCCCTCTCTCTGGTTCCTTTGGTCCTCACTCACTCACCAGTCAAGAGCAAGAGCTCTCTCCACGAGATGCATGGAGGACATTTCAGCCCAGGGAAGATTGTCAGCAGTTTCTTGATTTTACATTTACAACAAGCAGAACAGAACTGCCCACCCTGTGGTGATTCTTCTAACACTGGGACCAAATGATGAAAAAAATTCACTGAAAGGGCTCAGATTTCATAGCAATACATTAGCATGAAACAAGGCGATAATGATGCTAATGAGAAAATAATGTTACCTACTGCTTTAAATATGGTATTTTGGACACAAAGTGGCAAAACCACGGTGAGTAGTTGCATGGATTTATAGATACTACTACCTTAACCATAAAAAATAAGCTGGACATGACACAGGGAAGACAAAGATGTTGATACATGATCCTTCATAGATCCCTTTATTAAAAATCAGACTGATTTTTAGAAAAATTGGGCTTTACGCTAAGCTTTCTTTTAATTAGGAAATTCAAATTCTTCTTTTTTCTCCCTGATTTACATTCAATTCTTGTTCTTCATTGCCATCTCCTATGAAATACTATGTTTCATGTTGTTGTATCTGCTTATATATATCAAAGAATACATATTTATGAACTTGATGTTTTCAGAACAAAACACCTCAGGACTTTCAACATGTTCATGTATTCATTATTATGCAAAAAGGAGGCATGGTGAATTTTTTTTTTTTTTAAATAGTAACCTGGCCAGGATACAGTGCAGTGCTTCTCAGGAAGAATCATTCCATTTACTTTTAAAATGCAGCCAAGTCAGTGTTAAACTCCAGGGTTGGCACTGAGAATGGTCAGTCTTTCTTTAAGTGTTATCCACAGCTAAAAAGCAACTACATATCATTTCCTGCCTTTTCCTTCCCTTTGCTTGGTTTCCCAGCACATATGCAAAGTTCCCAAGTCCCACGATCCGCTCTTCTTTCTCTCTCTACTCTTCTTCTACACTCTCCCACTGAAAAGTGATAACTGGCAGGTGTTTACGGCAGGGACATCCCCAACACTGGACTATCAAACTGAAAGCATGTACACAAGGTGGCTGACATCAGCATCTCCATCAGATGGCAGCCAGTGCTGGATCTGAGCTTGGGGATTGGACCTCACAAGCATCTAATACTGCAGTGGAGTGCTAAGCCTGTCTGCCATTCGTGCCCAGGCTTCTGGCATACCAGGGTCGCTAGATCTTAGATCCCTTTCACCATCCACAAAAGAGCCCCTGGAATAGAAAAACTCTGATCAAATCCTAAATAAAAATGAAAAACGAACACCCCTTTCCTTTCCTGCATCAACGCTGACTTGAAAACCTGACCCTTACTTACTCTTGCATAATTATCAGAAGAGGCTCACAATTGCCATGAGAGAGAGTACATTCCAGTGTAGGCCCTAGGGATCTTTATTAACGTGCTCATTTACCTAGTAAGATATTTACACGAAATGAGCTGCTTCTCAGAATTGCAAAGTTCCCACAGGGAAAGATGTTAGGACTGACCGCCGTTAGCCACAGCAGCAAGAATCGAGGACCTAATTTAAGTCCTGTTGAACTTTCAATTGAAAGTTTTTTATTATTAGGATTCCAAATCCCAGGCCAGGCTGTGTTTCAGTTTGAGACAGCCAAATATAAGAACAACTTGGCCTTATGCCTCTTTTTCAAAGAACTTTATTCCCTCAGCCCCAGGTTCAGAATTTGATAACATGTTTTCTATGGACTTTTTTCCTCTTTACATCAAACAATATTAAAGAGAAAAAATAGGGGGAAAATGCTAATTACCCCCATATGTATACTCGGATATGGCCAGGGGGAATTACTCACGTTTTCCTTAAACACACACTGTGGTTCCCGATCTCCACACATGTGGGCACAGATCCTCCTGCAAAGCCCTCCTCAGTCTCTGCCTGTCAGAATCCCACCCATTTTTTTAAAGCCCACCCAAATGTCTCTTCCTCTGTGTGGCCTGCTCTCGTCACCCCAGTCAAAAATAATATTGCTTCCTCTAATATTGCTCTTGTGTCTTCCTTGAGGCCCCTTTCACATAAGGCCTGTGTTATATGCTTTTGCATAACTTCTCTATTGATCCCAGGCAGCTTGGCAACAGCAGCATTGCGTGGATCTGCATCTCTACAATGATTCCTGGCAGTGTCTTAAATGTGAGAGGTACTTCAAAAGTACTTTACTTCTGGGTGATTAAAAATTGGAGAAGTGGAAAATTTAAAGGGGTAGATACTTAACAAACACACTTGTGCTCTTGCCTCTGCCAGTCTCATCTGTGAGAGCTCTCAACTTCCCATGCAGAAGGGGCCTGGAGCGTATTTACTTAGGGCCTTAAAGCACTTGAAGTTCACTTTTCACTGGAAAAGCTTTATTTATTTCTCTGTAATGAAGGGTGGTAATTTATCCTAAGCGGTTTATGCTTATTTGAAGTAGTTTTTCATTTGTTTCTCACATCCATCTTTTAGCTGCCTTGGAGAAGGCGAGTGTGCTTTCTCTAACCCTTACAACCAGAAAGATTGATTTCCTATGCCCAGGGCTTATTTTTCTTCTGCTGCCTTTCCTCTTCCCTCTCTCTTTTCCTTTGAACTCTTTCAGTGAGTGCTGCTTCTCGGGGCTTAGTCAGCTCAGAGGCAGGGCAGTACTCGCATTGCCTTCCTGCATTGTGTGGGGATCAGAGAGGCTGGACCTGCCTCTCTCCGGGGCTTGGGGCCGACTGTGGACCGTCCCATCTCCTGTCTTCCTCTGATTGGCTCTGCGAGGTCACGTGAGGCTGGGGGTTGGAATTCTGAGTTGTGGCTTTTGGCACTCCTTTTTCTTTTTAAAAATCGCTGGGTCTGCTGAGCTCTGCTGGGCTGGATGCCTCGCTCTGTAACTGAGACTGAAGGCAGACGGAAACAGCCACAGGGCAGACTGAGGGCAAAAGAAAATCTGCCGGGATGTTCAGTCAGGGACCCAGGACCCCAGCTTCAGGTTGCTACTATCTAAATGCCATGACACCTGAGGGCCAGGAGATGTATTTGCGATTTGATCAGACTGCGAGACGCTCTCCTTACAGGATGAGCCGGATTCTAGCACGCCATCAGCTAGTGACTAAAATTCAACAAGGTGAGTCGCCGGTAGTGGAAGGCTGTTGCTAATTCTGGTTTCTGTTGGCTCTCTTTCATGCTAACCCAGTTTTTAAAATTATTGTTTTCACTTTACAACATACGGATTTCTATGCCAAGCTGCGCATACCTTTCAGAAATAACTTAAGGCTGCCGTTTCAAGCAAACAGTGACAGCACTTAGCTGCCACATAACTCAACATAAAGTCCACAAAAAACTTCACGGTAGGACAGTGAATCATAAATTTCCAAGACTTATGTGTCTCTACAGAATAAATGAGACAGGTTTCCTCAGTATGTATTTTAGGAGCTTTTCATTTTTAAACGTGACAAGTTCCACACACTCTGTCGCATTTAAAACTTGGACACTTGTTTATTTAATTAGGAGAGGGTGGGAAACTAACTTCCACCCTGCCTAGATTCTTTAGAGCACTCTTAGTGACAGGAGAAAGTTAAAATTCTATTCCTAAGGGCCTTGGGCTGACAACCAGTGTCACATTCTCTGCCTATTTGTACGTTTATGTCAGCAGTTGCCACTGATTTGTTGATACTGTTTTTCTGGTAAAGGATAAGTGTCTGCTAATGTCAAAGCAAATCTTGTGACAGAAGCACCAGCTTTATAAGGCAGAGAGGAGAGGATATTGATTACAAGTTGTTACGTGTTCCTTTTTATTCTCAGGGGGGAAAAAAATCACTAACACTCATCATTCTCCAAAAATAGTTTAAAACATGCGCTTTATCTTAGGATAGGTTTGTAGAAAGTAGAAAGGTGAACATTCCTAAGAAACTTCTGTTGCCCATTTAAAAGACACACACACATACTACACATGTACAATAAGTTTATGAAGTTTATAACCACCCCCTCCCAGACTTCTAAACAACTAAATTATTATATTGGTGATACATAAGTTGACCAGG
This sequence comes from Phocoena phocoena, assembly GCF_963924675.1. Taxonomy (NCBI): domain Eukaryota; kingdom Metazoa; phylum Chordata; class Mammalia; order Artiodactyla; family Phocoenidae; genus Phocoena; species Phocoena phocoena. Next base: position 9,610,383 of record NC_089236.1, on the reverse strand, counting down.
ATATTCTAGAGCCATTATAAAAGTACAATTTCCACTTAAATAAATAAGTTTAAGATTATATTGAATTTTAGAGGGGAAGTTGGGGTTTGTAATCATGAAAATCTTATTGTAATGTTTCCAAAAGGAACAATATGTATTCTAGTGAGCAGCATTTGATGAGATTGTTTCCTTGGAAATTAGGATTTGTTTTTAAAGGTTCAGGAACTGGTTATGTGTGAAGGATACTGGTCCTACATACCGGTCTGATTTCAGGAAGGATATTATGTCATTCCGTAAACTCTGTGTGCATGTCTTGATTGAATAGAAACAAAAGTAATTATTTCCCTGTGGCTTGATTTAAAAATACACTAGGCTTATAATAAAAACCAGCTCCATTTTAGTTTTAGAGATTTCTGACAATGGTGCTTTACCAGACGTCATCATCATTATGGACATAGGGGCTCAATAAATGTTTGGTGATGATTTGTAGTCTGCACTCTGAATGTTCCTCAGCATGCTTATGAAGTGTATTGTGTTAGAAACATTGCATACAAATAGTTTGAAATATCTTTGTAAATCTCCTTAAATGAATTTGCAATGATTGATTTCATTAAAAATTATATTCTTTCTGGAATGAAGATTGTTTTTCCATTGAGGACTTGAAGTTATGAACACATGCATGATCATTGAAAATGTATTCTGTGTCTGTGTTTCATTTTGCCTAATTAGAAAATTTGAGCATACTCACTTTTTTTAATACTGGGCAATGGAATGTTTGAAGCTAATGAATGCCTAAAAATTAAGTGACAGTTAGGATCATAGGGAAGCATGAAAGAATTCCAACAATCCAGTGGTTAGGAACTCATTATTTGTTAATAATGAGTTAATAATACAATGCACGATTGTGTCGTAAGACATTGAGAAAGCAGAAGCAAAATGATTTTACTGGGTTTACTGTATGAGTAGATTGGTTTACTGTAATAGAGAATAACAGTGTATCACGTACTGCTCAGAGCACTTTATATATATTCCAATTTATTTTATCCTCAAAAAATAAATTCTTGTAGGTAAGTACTATTATTATACCCATTTTACAGGTGAGAAAACAGAAGTACATAGAGTTCAAATAACCTCTCCAAAGTTACATAGTAGGAGCTGGTATTTGAATGTTATCTTAGCTAGAGACCATGCTCAATAATACTCCAAACCATTTTTTAGTTTTTATAATGAGTGTTAAACTACTGAACCTATGGTTGATTTCTGGATTATATAATATTTCAATCTTTTCTACTCAGGGTAGAGCAATGAACCATGTTACAGAATCACTGTGAGATTTCCAGTCAGGTCTTATTTCTCTAGTGGAAGCAAACTGCTATGTGTTTTACCTTCCTTGAGCAGTTAGTACCCAATAGTACACAATGTCAGGTTATTATACTAATGGCCCATAATCATTCAATTAAAGTTTATCAAGTGCATATTAAATTAATAACACCGATATTTTTTGTAACTCACATACTGGTATCTTGAAATGACAGCCACATCATTAAGATTGTTTACTCTGCTATAGATCTTTCAAGGAAGATTTAGCATTATATTAATATAATTTGGGGATCAACACTTACAGTCTTTCATGGCTGTTGGGAACAGTGCAAACAAGAGTAAGTTGCTCCTCAGTGACCTCATTACAGTGAGATAATCATTGAATGGCACAGACATGATTCAACAGCAGATCCACTCATGAGAGGGAAAAACAGGGAAGAGAAATAAAGGAATCTTTGATGATACATAGGATCAGAATTAGTTGCTCGAACTCAGGATGAATCTAAACTTGCTTCTCATAGGGTATGCTCCAAAATATACATGCATCATTTCTCTAGCCATCTTCTTAGTTCTGGAGTTTCAAGTCCAGTGAAAAAGAGAAGTGATGTTTAAAGTAGGGTGTTTTGCAGAGTGAAAGCTTATCACACAAGTCATACTGCCCATGATCCTTGCCCCACAATCTTGCTGAATCAATGGGGAAATTGTTATAGGGAGAGAGAATGAAAATTGTAATGGTCCTTATTTCCCTTACCGGCAGACTCTTGGAATGGACAAGAGGGAGGATACTGAGGAGGTGGAGGAAGAGTATGTTAGGCCATGGAAGGGGTGAATTGGGATCTTATGTCATTAGATGGTTACGATTTATTGGCTACATGTGCATCATGCTTAAAGTCTATACACACACATGTTACTCGGAAAATCCAAATTTAATCAAATGTATAAATGTGATTACTTGCTTTGTGAAAGAATTCATCATGCTTTTGAACTTAAAAAAATATTGTAATGCTTTAAACAGCATGATATGGACCAGACTGCAATAAAGTCCATTGAACTACAGAAAAAAAGAAGACAGGGATGCAGGCTCTATTTGGAAACTCTCTCATTCTTTTACCAGGCAAGTTTCAGAACTTCACTGGGCCTTCATTTCTTGATGAGAAAATGAGATGGTATGACTATGGTTCCCAAGGTCTTTCTGTAGTTGAGTCAATAACTCCTTGAACAAGAGTGTGTAACGCAGGGAAATTTAAACCTAAAGTAACAGAAGCCCAAAAGGAAACAGAGCAGCTGTCTAACGTGGAATAAATCAATGGCTTATAATTTTTCTACATCTTGTCAAGGAAATGGTAAGGTGGAAATCAGATTTTAGTTCTACTTCTGATGCTAATTAATTGTGTGATCTGAGGCAAGTCACAACTTCTCTGGGCATTCTTTTCTTCTTCCATAAAACAAAGAGTTTGGATTAAATAAATGTGAAGCTCCCATCCTCTCTAAAACTCCAGGATTCTGTGATCACAGGTTATTACTTTAAGAGAAAGATGATTCTTATTTACATTTTCCTTATTATGTCATTCAACATCTACCTGGACATACTTCTTTGATACCTGGTTAATGCTCTCATTATCAATTTAATAGGAACGTTAGGATGTCCTGTCTTGTGGACTATTTAAATGTCAGTACAACCTATATTTATAAAGAAACCTGTAAAAACCTTTCTTTATCAGGAGTCCTGGACTGTAAAATGTAGTTATTGCAGTGCCTGGCTTATTGCAAGGACCGTAGGGATCCGAGAGTGTTAATGTAGGTGGATCCCCAAGCTCACAAAAGACCTCTTTTCTTGATAGTAAATGCAAAATGTGGAAATTTCACTACTAGGAGAATTAGTGAAAATTGATCTTTGCACATTCATTGACTTTTTACCTGACACTATTTTTAGAGATAGCACTTGAGTTGAACTCAACTAGAGTGGAGTAAACTGTTTTTTTATGTTTGCAGGGAATGGAACTGGGCATTAGTGATGTATTCTCTCTCATTCCTCCATCAAGTCAAATGATATCTTGGGGATTTGCCCAACCTAAGTGGTGGCATTTCTCATCCCTGGTGTAGGAGACCTCCACCAACTGGGTAGCATCAGCCAAAGTTAAACAACCTTTTGTTCTTTTGGAATTGCCCTTTCTCTATGCTTAGCATTCTCCTTCTCAGCTACTTTCAGAAATGGAGGATGAATACACTGGCAGAAAGACAGATGGAACACAGAAAACAGGGTAAGCATGCATCAGTCATGTGTTGCTCAAGTTCTTTAAAAAAAAAACACACAAAACTGTCACAAATTCTCATTTCATGAATCAGAGCCTCTTTCTATTCAGTGCTGGTGACTGAAGGGCCTGTACACAAAGGATACTGTTTAACCAGAAGTTACATGAAAATTGGTTAAGTGAATTAAGTCAACTAACTTTGACTAACATTTTAAAAATCATCACATAGTAAAAATATGAGCAGTCAAGAAATAAGTACTAGAAAGAAATTAGCAAAGAGCAATATGCTTATACACATATAACACTTGAGAGTTGCATAGCTGCACTTCACTGCTTTTATTGGTTCTGAATTTATAAACACCGATCGCAGATGCAGGCAATTGCCAAATCTGGATTTTGTGACATTAGTTTAAGTGAACAGAGATTCATTTTTCTCGTTATCTTCCCCCCCGCACTATAATCAGTGCTTTAATTATTAGTAAATTTGGGACACTGGTCAACTTTTATAAAACAGGATTCCCCATTTCCCTAACAACCTAATCATGGCCGATTTAGAAGCACAAGTTAGAAAAAAAATCACCACTAGTGGTCTGAGCAATATCAATTGATGGCCCAGACAAATTTAGAAAGAGAGAAAATGACAAGTGGGTTTTAGTAAACTTCCTATATAAAGGAAAATAAATGGAAATTCAGTGAAAACATATCATTAAGAGGGATGTGCTCTGTCTCTACATTTCATTAGCTATGAGAACAAGGTGCTGAGACTAGGGAAGAAGACATAAGAAGACAACCATGCGTTTTGCACACCAGATATTTGAAAGAAATGAGGATCACATAACAATCATTTTCTATCTCGCTGGGCAATCTGAATATGATTTTGGTGTGGGTAAAGACATTATGTATTAATTTACATTCTACCTCATTACCTAAAGGATTTGAGGTAGTTTAGAGAAGAAGATACAGCGCAGTTAAAAAAAGATAAATCTGGTGAAAAAAAAAATGTAGGTCAATTAATAAGATAAAACTAGGAAGAGATATTATATAAAAATTTACAACGTAAGGCCCTGAATAATTATTAAAAGCAGGCTGCAGATTTAGCTTGAGCCTTCCTAATCTAAGAAAAGAGGAAAACGTGATCAGGGAAGATTTGCCATGTCCATAAGGTAAAAACATACCAGCACAACTTTCCCTGGGGCTTGATATTTGGGAGAATTTTCTCCTAAGGACTTGATATACAAGAGCAGTTTCTCATAAAAAAATCCCATAAAGAGACTACAAGCCATAGTCGATGGTGCTTTTAAACATTTCTATAGTGAAATCAATAGCAAATCTCTTATAGCATCCTGCAGTGGAAGTGGGAGCATAATAACAAATTATAATTCAGTAAAAATATTTGAGGATGGGGTGGACGGATCAAAGCAAGGAGGTTCAGTATGTAATCCTCTGATTCTCTGGCTTAATCTAGAAATAGCATGGAAACTGTCTAGAGACAATTTCTCTATGTCTCATTCTCAGAACTCTAGTTACATGGATGGTTGGATAGATGGATAGATAGATAGATAGATAGATAGATAGATAGATAGATAGGCAGGAGGAAAATATGTCTGTGGTTAAGTAATTTGGGGAAATACTGCATCCTCCTTCCCTTCTTGGAAATTCACATTTATGAAAGGCTCAGAGAAATCCTGCAGAAAGTAATTTAACTTTGTTTAAACTGACATATTTCCATATTTCATCATGAAACCATTTTGTACTGGATACCAGGAAGTGACATCATGTAAAATCAATGTTCCCTGGGGAACACATTTTGGAAAGTCTGGTTTAGGAAAGTGGAGGGCTGGTGGTCCATTCAGATAATTCTTTTTGAACATATTTCTTGAATGAATTGATAATTTGAGATTGTATCTTATAGAGTAACATTGCAAGTATTCTGTTTTCAAATAAGGCCAGCTCCATATACCTTAAAAATCTACTGGGTTAAGGCAGGATGGATATCTTTTATGAAAATTAACAACCAAAGGAAGATCCTAACCTGATTAAGTGCCCTCCGCACATTTGCCCATCAGAAAACTGAAGGAGTAGGTATATGGGCAGAGTTAATCATTATAATAAAAAGAATACAAACAATCTTCAAGTAACCCTATAAGATAGGTACTGCTGGGCCAGGAGAAAGAAATGATTACTTTTTAGCTCTGGATCTACGATAAAGCCAAAGTCCTAGTTGAGTTCCAAAGGGGTCGGAAGTTACAGCAGCTAATTCAGAATATTCCATTACTGCTGGAAAGTGGAGTCACAGCCCCACAGGAAAGAAACAGGAAACTATTTAGGAGTCTCAAATTCTCCCTGGCTGTAGGTGATGGGAGAGGTGGACTCCTGTAAGCTCAAACTTTGATGGGTGGCTCAGAGTCAGTTTCTGACTTGAAGGGCCAAACGTATCCTTGGTTACATAAAGTCTCCCTTGGAACGACAGAGTAAAGTTAACTGATAGATAATAGGTCATTTTTGTTAGTAAAATCTGTTTGGTCTAGTTGTATAAGCAACTTACCAAGTTTCCCATGAAGACTACAAATATTCTTAAGGTATTTTTCCTCCTGCTGGCAGAGATAACAAATTAGCATTTGCATTATGACTGATGCTTTTTGAGAGAAATCCACAGAATATCTAAAAGCTGCAACAGAAGACATGGAGAATTAGCCATACTGTGTAGCTCAAATCCCCATGTTGTAAAGTCACACAGGGCCAGAGCAATCACTGTAGAATGGTACAGTCTAGGGCAAGGCAGACACACAGATTACTATGAAAATTTATACACTATTGTTTGAAAAGACATGAATTCTCTTTTTTAGAGAAGCTTAGGATCAAAAGGAATTTAAATGGAATGGTTGGAAAATAACTTAAAATTACAGAACATGCTAATGCTGTTAGAAAAAGGAAATCAATAGAAAAAAATCCGAAATGTCTGGCTAGACTCTCAAATGACTTCCCTCACAAGCCATAGGAATCCTGGTAATTTCAAAGGTCTGACAGAGGCCGAGCTGATTAAAATACCAGTGATTTGCATTGCCTTGTCTCTAACATTCTGATAAAACACTAGAGTGAAACAGTGTAGAGGAGAGAGAGGAGATTGTAAAGGGATTCCGCAGTCACCAAGTAACTAATTTACATATCAGCATTTTGAGCTGAAGAAGGCATTCTCTTCCTGCATTCCAAGTCTCCTCTTACTGGTAATTTTGAAAATCATGCATATGGATGACAAGAACCTTGGATTAGTATTCAATCTCTATAAGTGAACAGTAGCATTTCACATGCATTTGTATTCACCAAATGACAAACTGGAAAAAATTACAATAGTCATAAAATCATATTTTCCTCTGAAGGTTTTACTACCTCCAAATTATTTATAATAGTTAAAATTACTGTAAGAAATAAGAAGGATTTACAATTCCAATGACAATGATATTCCAACCATTCTCACCTAAATAAGACTAGAGTTCTTAGTAGAGGAATTTAAATCTCTCCGAAATGCTTTGAAGGACACAATACATTTCCTGCTAAATGCATTTCTCAAAATAGAGAATGAAATCCACTGCAAGGTATAACTTGGAGGACCATGTGTTGTGTATAATAATTTCTTATTAATCAAATCGCCTTCACTACTACATTGATCTCTTTGGGTAGGAGAGTCTGCTACCACCCTTTCCCTGCACTTTCCTATTTTCACTGTTAGTATTCCATTCTCTCTGCTGTGCTTTTAGGAGGAAGGTCTACGGCAGATAAAGCTGCTTAGATGTTTTTATTACTGGCTTCCTAGAAGAAGGAGGGGAAAAAATCTTGGCCAGAAAGAAGGGAAATCAGTCTTGCAGGATATCTTGAAGAAGACCTCCAAAGAATTTCAGGGACTGAGTTTATCATCTGTTGGTCCCAATACTGAGTGTGATGTAATTCCACATTTGAATTCTTATGTATTATCACTGGCCAGGGCAGCCAATCCATTGGAATTGCTTGGAACAGTCATGAAATGGTAGCACAAAGCATTAGAGAGATGGGTATGTGTTTCTTGCCTTCTTCTAGGACAATCTTCCAGGAGTTATTCTGTTGATGGTTGATGAAATCTGTATTCTTTGGGGCAAGTAATTGAAACATGTTGATTGAATTTCAAGAAACACTTTCTGCTCTTGATCGTGGGATCAAGAATGTCCTAGGGACACTGTTCATTTAACCTAAACTTTAAACTTTCTACACCTACTACTGAAACAATTGGAGGCCTTTGGAGTCATGCAGCTTGAGTTTAAACTTCAGCTCTATATCTCTCTAGCAGAGTGACCTTGGCCAAGTTACTTAACGTTTCTAAGCTTCAGTTCTTCTGCGGGCAAAAAGGAGCTAGTAATAGCCACTATCTCATAGTTATTGCAATAAGTGAGAGAATACAATTAAACACAGAACACAGTGCCTGGCACATACTAAGTGCTCAATATAAGAAAATATATCAATATTTATATTAAACAAACATCCATGTACATAGGGCCCTTCAAGGTATTGTATCAGCAAACAAAGAGTAAATTATGTACTATATACCAAGTTTACTAAGGCAGGCATACCTCTTGCCACATTTTTTGTGTCCTCAAAAAGTATCCACCACAAAACCTGAAACAAAAGGTGGGGTTTTTTGTTGTTGCTGTTGTTCTTTTGTTTTTTATCTTAAGCTGTAATGAAAACCATTGTCGTTCCCAAGTGTGGTTTCCTGGGCACAGCAGTTATTCTTAGTTGCTCTGAACTGACCTAAAGTGATGGGTTTAGGCCACATTTCAACTCATAAAGATAAATAGCAAAGTCTGTTGATCCCCACCTTCTGCCAATAAAAGAGGCAGGAAATGTTCCCAGCTCTGGGAATGACTTGCTGGTAAACTGTAAAGCTGAGAGAGGGCAGCAGTGCTGGAGGAAAGGGGGCTGTGCTCTCAGTAGGCTGGAGTGAAAGGCCAGGTAGGCTATCAGTGTGTGAGGGTGGGAGCAAGGCCCTAGACCAGCCTCATTAGCCAGTAATAGAGGGTTATGTCTATATATCTGATGGTTTTTATCTATAATGTCTGAGTTCCCCTCTCAACATGTTGTGATTTTTCTAAACTGAGAACTTAACTTTGAGATTTTTCTTAATTTTGTAGAAACTTTCCAGTATTACAGTGGTCTTTGCTTAGAGGAGTTCATAGAAAAGAAATGCTGTAAAATGTCGATAAACTTTTTAATGATCAGTTGGCAATTTAAAAACTAATCACTCTGTTTCTCGAACTAATTCAAGCAAATTATTTAAGAAGCTTTCATTGCCCATTTCCTCTAAGGATTTCATTCCTTTTCATTCAGGAATATTCTTCATATTGTTGAATTCCTCCGCTGTGAAAGACTGCATATGGATATGAAATTAACATTTGTTCTAATTTGTCCTTCAAGTTGAATGGACTAAATCAACGTGGATTCTTTTGCTTCATTTATTTATGGTATATATGTAGTCTTAGGTCCTCCTCCATTTTTGTGCCCCCCAGCCAACAAAGAGTAGAAACATAAGTTAGTCCAGTCTTTTTATATCATGACAAACTTGACAAATCTTGAACTTAGTAAAAGCCTTGTTTTATAAGATAAAATATTTGATGTTTGCGTATGGCATCCTGGAAACCCTGAAAAGCTATTTTAACAGTAATGCCTTCACTGGTAGAATGTGTGACATTTTGTGGAGCCACTCCATATGGATTATCTTTTTGAATATGAGTGTAAGATAGTACTGATCATCTTGGATTAGGAAGCTGTGTTCCCTAGAATCTTTCAGAGATCTGACAAATGCATATGCAAGCTTTCGTACTTTGAGACGTTTCTAGTCTCCGTTCCCTAAGTTGTTCCTTTGGAAGTGGATTTTCACTTGGTTTTGCTGTATGGAAAAGTACATTTCCCTGAGTAGACTCTATAGATACGTATAGGCTCACTTGGTCGAATAAGGAAACTTGGCAGTGAGCAATACGGTTGTCAAACATTAACTAACTGGTAGAGTAGAGATGGTTTCAGAGTCCAACTTTTTCCTTTCCCCCTTCCACGTAGAGTAAAATTAATTCCTCACCTCCAGCTTTACAATTCAGTTTCTGACAGAGCCATTCAATTTCTGTTTCATGTGACGCTTCTCCTCTCACTTTTGTGTCCATCTCCCATCGTTGGTCACTTTAGCAGAACTGGCCCTGGACGCTGTAGCTTCTGTTCTGTGAAGCCTGGTGCTTTGTTCTGTAAGGCAGGAATGACGTGGAATTGAGACAGGTTCTTTTCAGCTCTTAACTGTCAGTCGTGCTTCCTCCTGGCTGCTGGAGTCTATGCAGCTGTGTCCAGAGGTGCAGGCAAGCCATACTTCCTGGGCTGGGGCAGAACTTTTCCACTGGGTCACCCAAGTGAAAAGAAGAGTGAAAATTGGGGTTTGTCATGGAGAGGCAAAATAATGTATCAAAATTTCTGTGCACTTGGGTCAAATATTTGGGTCTGGGGATTGATGATTTGACTTTTTATAAATTTTATGCCACAAATTTTAGCTCTTGAAAAGTTTACAAGATTTTTAAAACACTGACAGCATACTTATACCTGCTCTTATTGAGGGTTCCCTATTATGTACCAGGGACTGTTTTCGGCACTGCATTTATTGTTATTTTATTTAATTTCCATGAAGACTCGAGAGTTAAATTTACTCATCTGGAAAATAAACATAGTAAGGCCTAGCACTCAAGGTCTTATGATGTTCATTTTTCAGATGAGTAAACGAAAACTCAGAATGCTAAATAACTTTCCCAAAGTCCCCCAGCAAGTAGGTGGCAGAGCTGGAGTCTGAACTCAAGTCTGTGGTTCAGAAGCCTATGTCAGCTTACCACTGACAACACCAGCACCCTCATAATTATGTAAGCATGTCTACCTTGAATCCAAGCAAGGTGTTCTGTTTTTTGTCATCACTTTGGACCTTCTCAGTCCTCCCTCTTCTCCCCCAGCAGTCCCTCAAGTTGCTGGAAGACTTTACCTCCAAAACCAGCAGCAATTCGTCGTGATCATCCTATATACTAACTACCCTCCCACCCCTCTCTTGAGGGTTGGCTGCTCTTTATCAAGGGTGCTTTGTCCAAAGTAAACAACACGGCAGCAGCATTTGGCCTTTGGTAAGGAGTCTAGCAAGGTTAGGTAGGAATAAGCATAACAGAGGGAAAGAACAAATTCCTCCGCCCCCAACCCCCTTTCCCTACTTCCGGACCCTGCAAAATGCTGCCCTTCTTCCTAGAAGGTGCTGGGGGTCGATGTCCATACTGCCCCAGGTTTCCCCAGGGCTCTTAGGGCCCCGGAGCTCAGCGGCTCATGTGATCTTCACCGTGGGCCTTTGCAAGTGAGAATCGAGATGGGAATTAGGTCAGACCTGCGGTGTTCTCTGGACTCTGGATCTTGAACTCATCAGTTCTATAGTGGAAGGAAAACATGTGTTAAGCCAGGGTCTCCATTTGTGGAGAGAAGCCCTGGATGGAGCTTTTTTTTTTTCTCCAGATTTTGCAGTTTTGACCTCAGTCACGGTTGAGGCCTGCAGACCAGAATAGTCGCAGTTGTGCTCTGCCCTTGTACTGCACTTGTAGCTGGAGAACAGTAGTCAGTCAGAAGAAAATATCAATGTTCTGCCAACTTCTGCTGTTTGTGCAATTTTGCCAGAAGCCAAAACAGGATCGAAAATAATAAACAGACCTCCTCCCTTGTTGCATGACTATTTACATAAAGAGATTGATGAACTGACTGTGCTTGTGTGAGTGCTCAGGGCAGGGAGTTTTTAAGGAGAAAAGGTTAATTCTTTGGTAGTTGATTGGGATTTGAGCTTTTCCCAAATAATTGGGTTTTTAAAGAGATAACTCATAGTATAAATAGTGCTGCTTCTTCAATACAAGCAGGCTAAATCATGGATAAAACAACCGGACACATGAATTACATGCAGCTGTAAAACTTTGCAGGGAAAGTGAATCTTGAGAACAAAGGGCCAGCGTGAGTGTTAAGTAGAACAATGATGTCTCCAGTGGAAAGAGAAACCAAGCTTGGGGGACTGGAAGGCAGGAGGCCTGTTTCTAGGACACCTTTGTGTCCTGGGTGACCCTGAGGTCACCATCGAGGTGACCGTGTACCCTGGTGACCATGCATGCTTTTATTTAATCTCTCAGTGCCTCAGTTTCTTCATCTATCAAATGGGAATAATACCAGCTCCTGCTATTCAGTGATATTATCAAAAGAAAAAAGAATCGATGTGAAATTAATCCAGATAGAAGGCGTCATCCTCAGTTCTGTCATGGCTAAGTGATGTCAGGGTACCTGTTAGGGACCTCTGGGCCTGAACACAGGAGCCATACAAAGCAAGCCCCAGCTCTTTAGTTCTCAATTGGACACGAAACATCACCACACTTGCTTCTCTTCCTTGAATAATAGTTTATATCACCCCTCATGGATATGGGAATAATGTGCCACTCTGTGGTCTTGTTTTGTTTTTAGTTGGTTCCCAAATAGACAAAGTATTCTAATTATTACCTTTATTTTGTATTTTCTTTTTATGTATTTGATATGCTATGAGGGAATCTATGTAATTAATAAGGCTCATTTTAAACTCCACTTTCCCCTCTTATTTTACTGCTATTCTGAGGTGTCGAGAATTTTACTTTGTGTTTTTTACTCAGCTAATGAATTTTGTTTCACCCTTAATGAATAATTTCCCATAATCATGAACAGAATAAAATCTTTTGAAGTGAAAGATATTGTGTGATAGACTCGGGGACTTTGACAAATCGAAGCGTCATAGATCATATGCTTTCTTTGAGTTAAGAATCTCCAGTATAAATCAGGCTTCCTGCCAAGGCCAGTAGGCAGTGTGGACTGTCCTCTAGGCAGGATAGCCTGGTGTGGCTGTTGAGCTGGAGGCCTGCAAGAGCTTACTGTGATCACGGCAAACTGCCTGAGTCTGAGAGGCCTGAAGGAACCTGATGTCACCTGCCCAGATTATCTGATGAAGAAAGGATGTGCCCAGTGCTTTCGTGGGGCCTGGCCCAGCACAGCCTGGTCTGCAAAGCCTCAGGAAAGAAAGGTGAAAGGTGAAAGAACGCATACTTTACAAACATATCCCTTTAAGATGTTCGGGTTTTGTTCCATAGTGTTTTTTTTTTTAAAGCAATCCTTCCTCCCTTCCTTCCTTCCTTCCTCCCTCCCTCCCTCCCTCCTTCCCTCTTTCCCTCCCTCCCTCCTTCCCTTCCTTTCTTGGTGTGTTGGGTCTTCGTTGCTGCACGCGGGCCTTCTCTAGTTGCAGCGAGCGAGGGCTACTCTTCATTGCGGTGCACGGGCTTCTCATTGTTGTGGCTTCTCTTGTTGCAGAGCACGGGCTCTAGGCGCTGCAGGCTTCAGTAGTTGTGGCACATGGGCTCAGTAGTTGTGGCTCGCGGGCTCTAGAGTACAGGCTCAGTAGTTGCGGTGCACGGGCTTAGTTGCTCCACAACATGTGGGATCTTCCCGGACCAGGGCTCGAACCCATGTCCCCTGCCTTGGCAGGCAGATTCTTAACCACTGTGCCACCAGGGGAGTACCTGTTCCGTAGTTTTGTTATCAGGTTTTTGTTTGTTTTGTTCTCAGTGTTTGAGTGTGCTGATGATGTTAGATTTCAGGAGGAAGGGCAATTACTAAGCTGAGACTGGTGTGAAAATCTTTTTGTTGAACACTCTGTATGTGTGGTTATTACTTGAAAAGGCTGGGTGTCTTGAGTGCAGTGGCATTTGAGGGGGAACTTCATGAATGAAGGGGAAGGAGCTTGTTTGATGGAGAATAATCCAAGTGTGTGAAGGCTTCCCAAAACCTTTACTCCAGCAAAGCTGACCTGTAAGACGTTATTGACTTCTTTCTTGCATATGAGGCTAAGACTAACGTCTCTCCACCCCCACCCAGATTTGTGATGCTCTGAGTTTCTCTGCAGCCTTTGGCTTAGCAGAACACGTTTCTTGTTTATAGCTGTCTCTGCTCATTGATTAGCCATTTTAATGCATTATAATGTTTTGTGATTGTTGTTAATAACTTGACATGGGACTTAGGAAGTCTTCAGAGCCTTGATTTATGAGAGAAAGACTCTCTCAGACATCTTTCCTTTGGCTCCGGGAGGCTGTGCATTTTCTAAAACTCGTAGTTTGCAGATGCAATGTGCATTGAATGAAAACATGGGCTTTGGTGTTCTCTGGACCTGGGTTCAAATCCTAATTCCAGCGTGGATTGGCTGTGTGATCTTGAGCAAGTTCTATGAACTTTGTAAGCCTGTTTCCTCATTTAAAGTGGGGAGAAAAATAATTACGTCCACGGCCTGGAATGAAGTGTTGTCACACATGCAAAGTACTTATTGCAGAACCAAGCACTTACTCAGGGCTCAATATACATTCATCTGAAAAGGAAACAGAAAGGACACAAATAACCAGCAACATCGTCCATTACACTGTGGACTAACTCCTTGTGGAGAAGATAAAAAAATACCCAACTTTGGATAAATAATAAAGTGGAAGCTAAGGAAGGGCCCAATTGTAGTGGGTCTGAAATTAGAATGTCTCAAGTTTCCTCAGAGAAGAAAATGTATAACTACTGCAGCTAGGAAACTGTGCAATTTTAAACAAGGATTTTCCTAATCAAATGGAATTTACCTCTGAAAGCAGATAACTGTCAAACTCTGAGTATAATAGAAAGTATTTTTAGTCCTTAAAAATTACTCTTTAGCCTTAAAAGTTACTCATTAGACTACCCCATAAGTCCAGAATATGAACCTTAACTCTGGTATGAAGTTGATGGAAACATACCTAACTCTTAATATTTCAAGTCTAACTTCCCCAAATGAAGCACATCTGCCTTAGCAGTGCAGTCAGTTGGGACCTAATCACACATCCTCTGAACAATTCTCATAAGATGTGAGATAAACCCAGAGGAAGTACATTATTCCGCCTTCACCCCACCCTCAAGTGTGCAGCCTGCTTTAAAGCCTAGAAGCAAAGAGACAACACGAGGAGCAGGAAAAGATATCTTCAAAGCCTAGAATCCCCTTGGCTTCTTTTCAAAGACAGTCTTTTAAGTCTTCTGTTTTTACTAAGTTTTGATAAACTCGAAACATTGAATCTTAACTTTGTTGTAACCCACTCAGCCAGCTTACAGAAAATGAAGTGCATTCATTCATTGTCTTTCCATTTTTGCATGAAGGGACACAGTCATTCATTCACTCACTCACTCACAAAGTCACTTCTGGAATACCTACTCTGTGCCAAGTGCAGGTGTTGGGATGTAACAACACGTTAAAACAAAATCCACACCACTGTTTAATGGGGGCTTTAAACTCAGAGTGTTAAAGGTGCGGGGATGGCATCCGTGCAGCGGGAGTGGAGACACAATGGCCAGAGTCTTTAGCTTTAGCTATTATTTTGTTGTTGTTCTCATGTTTTGGTGTTTCATTGCTTCAGCTTCCAGTCTTTTAGCAGAAGGCATCCATGCCTGGTATTACTGGGGGTGATTCTTACTAACTGTTGGGGAATCCTGGAGTTAAGACTTCATCCATTTTTGCCCCATCATTTCACCATGTGTCTTCCTTAGAATCTGAATAACTCATATACCATCATCCAAGAGCATGGAATGCTCTCCCTCTGGCGAAAAGTGCATTGCTGATCTCCTCTGTTCTCAAAAAGTCAGGGCACATCATTTACAGAGAGCTTACCTCTCTGCTAACACTGCTACACTAGCATTTGTGCTCCCCCTGTAAGGATTAGAATGGTGGTGAATTTCTCATGAAATCAACTTTAGTAACATAGCAATAATTAACACAAATATTTAAGAAAGGCTACATTTTAGGAATGAATATCACTTCTTCTGCATCAGTTACACTAGTGGAGAACCTAACTTAGTCAGTATTTCAACAAATAATTGTTCAAATTCGATTGCAAGATCTTTGTTGCTATTGAGTATGATGGAAAATTATATAAAACATGATCACTGCCCTCAAGGAGATTACAATTAAGTGAGATAAGACATATAAACTATCATTAATACCAACAGTTCAAGAGAGTGCGTGGTTCGATGACTAACGGATTATCAAAACATAGGTATTCATAAGAGTGCATTGTCAGCAGGACAGCAAGGTAAGGAAAAAAGGTTCTTGGGCCTGAGCTATGGAAAGTGGCGGTGCTTCCACTGGGCAAAAGTCAGAGGAACTTATTCTAAGTAGGACAACAGAATGAATTGAAAAGTATAATTTAAGTAATTAAGAATGTAGTCCATCCTACCGTACAGCACAGGAAACTATATTCAATATCTTGTAATAAACCATAAAGTAAAAGAATATGAAAAAATATATACATGTATAACTAAATCACTTTGCTGCATACCAGAAGCGGCACACAACATTGTAAATCAGCTATATTTTAATTAAAAAAAATGTACTCCAAATCTGGTGTAGGAAGTGAGATGGTAAGGTTGAAAAAGGAGTCTGAGGCCAGACTGCAGTGAATTTGAAAATTTTTTGGTAGGTAATGGGGAGCTACTGAGGGAATTTGAGTAGAGAAGTAATTGGTTGAACAGTAGTTTAAAAAGATGAATAAGTGAATATGGGTTTGAAGTGGTCAGAATGAAAGTAGAGAGAGAGTAATAATCAAGGGACATGTGTTTTGTCCAGGCCCTGTCTAAACATGATAAATGACTGTCTCATTTAATCCTCATAATAGAAGGTACTGTTGGTGTTCCCATTTTAAAAGCTAAAATATTGAGGCCTAGAGAGATTAAAGTTACTTGTTCAAGTTAAACCCAAATAACTAGTAGAACTTGAACCCAGGGCTATCTGACTCTATCTTCTTCCACGGCTCAAGGGTTCCCCTTATAGTTTAGTTTTTGTTGTTACAGTGACTACCCAGAAAAATATCCCAAGTGATGGGGATTTTAACTGTGGCAATAAAGAAATGATAAACCTAGGATTTAGCTCCATAACTTTTCAGAATGGTAAAAGTTTTATATTCTTTTAAAACTTTAATGTTCCCAATTACTAATTTATCTCTTCATTCATTTGAATTTATTACTGTACCTTGTACTAGAGATTTTCATTCTATTTGGAGACACCTACCTGGTGATTGTATTATTAGTAATTCTTGCTCAGTAAATTCTGGGTCAACTTATGACAGAAGTTTCCCTGGATTTTAATTAAATTACTTGATGGAACTATACATGTTTTCTTTCTGCTTTAGCCATGATCCCTTTAAAAATTTATCGGTAAGGAATAAATAAAATTAAATACTAATATAAAATGAATTTAATATGTGTAGTAAGATTTAAATTTTAAACCTCTAGACATTACAAATTGGCTTGATGATTTCATTTTTCAAAGAAAGGCTTTTCTAAGAGTATTATGTACCTAAATACAAATAAAATTTAGTTCCTGATTCTGGAAATGTGAATAAACCAAAACACTAGTCATATTGGGCCAATTGGCTGAAATAGTTTGAAACCAGAAGATTAATTTGTAGAGAAACCCAATAAACAAATGTCTCTATAGGACATGGGATCTTGTTGTTTATACCAAATTCTTAAGCAGCCAGTCATTATTTTATCAAAAAAGAGAATTTCAAATATGAACTGTTCCAGAAGTAATTTAAAGATGTTTAAATATTTTATGAAGTATGAAATCACACATACTTGCCTCAGGCAGGCTCCCCACTGGTATTGAATAAAAAATACTCATATAGTTTTTTTTATAAGAGCTATTAATATATAGTTTTACTTCTCTGCCTGAATTGTAGTTCATATTCTGAATCTAGCCGCAGGTTAAATCGCAGTTAAATGAGGTGCCTAAAGAGCCCCCAGGGGACAGAGTTTGTATGCTTACTCGGATAAAGTGCAAATGATACTGAATTTTCTACTGTGCTCTAAAGCACACTTCTATTTTCTCAACACACTCTAGTCTCTTGACTCCTATTTAGAAAACAACTTATTACTATTTCCCTCAAGTCCAGTGTACTTTTATCTTTCTTTATCAAGATTGCTATCTCTACACATAAGATGGGCAAAGGTCATGGTGAGTCAGGCAAAGTCTCTCTTCTTAGAAGGTCATGGCCACACTTATTCCCATGACCTCTCCCAAGAAGCAAAAACTAGAGGTCACTGCCCAAACTCTGGGTCAGTGCCAGCTTATTCTCTAGGACAGGCTGTTCCTGACCCAATAACCAGGTCCCGAAGGTTCATGGCTTCCCAAGGGAGCATCCTTCTTTCAAGGCTCACACATAGTGTTCTTGTCTGATAGTTATATGTAAATCTAGTTCTCCCTTTCTTGCTGATCAAGCTGCTCTGTACATGGGTAGCATGAGAGAAATCATAACTTCTGCAACTTTTATGTATCAAGATAGACTTCTAGATAGCACTGACAATATGTCTGACCTTAAGCTCTTCACCATGCCCAGTGGCAGACTCATTCTCTGACTGTTTCTGATGTAAGCCCCAGCTGAGCCAATCCTACAAGACCCAAGTTCCCCAGTGAATACATTCATTGAGCAGCAGTGGTTGAACTTGGAGAAGTATAATACTGTTGCTGTGTAACAAACCACCCCAAACTTAGTGGCATTAAATAACCATTATTATGCTCATGGGTTCTGTGGGTCAGGAATTTGGAAAAGATACAGTAGAAATGGCTTGTCTCTGCTCCATGATGATTGTGACTTTAGCTGGAATAACTTGAAGGCTGGGGATGACTCAATGACTGGGCCCTGGAATCATCCAAAGCCTCATTCACTCCCAGGACTGGCTGCCTGACATGTGGGGCCTCAGCAGAGGCTTCCAGCTGCTCTGTGTTTGGCAGCTTGGGCTTCCTCACAGCATGGAGACTGCCTTGCAAGGGTGAGCAAGGCAAAAGTGCATGCCTTTTCATGATACCCTTGGAGGTGGTATAGGGTCTCTTTTGCTGTATTCTGTTGGTCAACATAGTCATAAAGATCTGCCCAGGTTCAAGGGAAGGGGGCATTGGCCCACTACACGATGGGAGGAGGGCCAAAGAATTCACAGATATATTTTGTAACTCCAGTAAGATGTTTCACATTGGATAATTCTGGGTTTCTGCCATTCTTGCTGGCATGTGCCTGGCCTTTGACTGATTGATTCATTTCTCTGAATTGTACAACTGGAAGAAGCACTACAACTAGAGTCATCATGCAGTGTGCTTTTGCCCACAGGTGTGCAGAGTGCCTCAGTGACATTCCTGTGTACACTGCATTGCACTAATCCTTTGGTTGTGATTGTATGAGTAGTTACAGGCATTGTTCTGTATATACATTAACTTGTTTAAGCCCTATAACCCTGTGCAAAGGAGAATATGCTTCCACCCATACTCCTTGCCCAGAATTAGAACAAACTCCAGAATCTCCAAGGTTTAGGGCTAGGGAAGAGTCTCCAGGTGAAGTCAAACAGTTCTCAATTTTATCCCAAACCCTGTTTTCCATGGACAGAACTCTGAGTTCTCTCATTTTACTCACAGCTCCTTTTTTTTTTAATTTTTTTTTATTGCTACCTTGAGTCCTTAGGGATAGAATTTAAGTTTCTGGGTGCTATTTTATTAAGAAATTAAAGAAGGACTTCCCTGGTGGCACAGTGGTTAAGAATCTGCCTGCCAATGCAGGGGACATGGGTTCGATCCCTGGTCCAGGAAGATCCCACATGCCGTGAAGCAACTAAGCCCGTGCGCCACAAGTACTGAGACTGTGCTCTAGAGCCTGTGCTCTGCAACAAGAGAAGCCACTGCAATGAGAAGCCCGCGCACCACCACAAAGAGTAGCCCCCGCTCACTGCAACTAGAGAAAGCCCGCGTGCAGGAACGAAGACCCAACGCAGCCAAAAAAAAAAAAAAAAAAAAAAAAGATAGTTTAAAGGAAAAAAGAAGAAATTAAAGATGAGCTTTGTTTTTCACAGCAGTGGTCCTCAAGCAAGGGCAATTTTACCCTTCAGGGACAACTGGCAATATCTGGAGATATTTTGATTATTACAACTGTGGGTGGGTGCTAGTAGCTTGCAACAGACAGAGGCCAGGGATGCTGCTAAACATTCTACAATGCACAGGATAATCTCCCACACCAAAGAATTATCTGGCCCAAAATGTCAATACTGCCACTGCTGGGAAACCCTGCTTTACAAGGAATTTTTATAATCCCCCTTATAAAAATGAGGAAACTGGGCCTCAGAGGAGCTAATGACTTGCCCAAGATTCCACAACCAGTCAGTGATGGAGTCAGAATTTAGACACCCATCTTGAGATCCTCAGTTTCATGTTCTTACCTCCTGTTGGTACTTCAGCCAGCCTGGCACCTGCCTAGAGAGAGCAAACGTGAAAGCAGAAGTGGCTGTTCTCACTTTTCTTATGCCCTGGACGGTGTGAGGTATACCACACCTGTCGTAATGAGCCTAAATCCTGGTGATGGACATTGTGCTCCCATGTCTTCTTTACCCTTCAGGAGATGTGTGCAGTGCTCACACGGGCTTAGTTAAGACTATATAGGTTAAGGGGTGGGCGGGAGTTGTGCTCTAACCTCCCAGAAAGAGACTTGTAAACAACAACTGAAAAACTGGAGCACAGGATGCCCATGTGCGTGTGTGTGTGTGTGTGTGTGTGTGTGTGTGTGTGTGTGTGTGGTCTGGGTGTGTTATGGGAGGGCAGTAAGATCTTATCTTACAATGACAAACAAACAGCTAATTACTTGTAATTTTGGAGATAATTGTTTTCTCATCCTGCAAACATGCCGAACAGGAAATTAATCTAAATCCCAGAAAGTTTGGATCATCTGCAGATTGTCAGAAAAGAAACACTCATTATGCCCCCAGAGCCCCCACCACATCCAAGCGACAAGCTGAAAACGGCAGCTGCGGCCCATGCCGCCTGCATCGTGCTAGGGCCCTGTGCTCATTGGTAACTGGAGAGAAAACAGCCCAGGGAGTCTGGCAAAGGCAGACTCCAAGCAGACAGGACACCTGGTTAATGCCACCCAATGCAGAGTGTCTGGCTGTGAGTCAGCCTTTCTGATGGACCCATTCATCACTTTGGATACCATGTCAGTGCAAGAGCTGGCTTCACTCTGCCTTGGACAAATGAGTCTTCAGGTAATAGATGATGGTTAAAATGCCAGGCAAATGTGATCTGCAGTGGGAGACTCGGCCGTCTCTGCTCAGTCTCTGGCTTCCCAGCTTGAGGCAGTCTCTTTATTTCCAAAGGGGGGATAAATTCAACGCAGATTATTCTCTTAGATGAAGCATCTTCTGCTGTATCTTCTCACTGCTCATGGGCCAAGTTCACCAGGGAAAGGCTTCTCGGGGTGAGCAATGGAACAAAGGACAAGTGGCCTGCCTTCCGAACTCAGGCAGTGCAGCCCGCCCAGACAGTGTTTTAACTGTTCTGGGAAGAATGAAGCATTCATAAGCCATTCCATTTTCAAGGAAAAAATTTCCTGTGACATTTTAATCCCCTTTTGTGCTGGAGCGTTTTTAGAGTTTTCTCCTGCCAGTCATCTCAAATGTTTTGTATCTCTCCCTCTTAGCTGAATTGCATATTATGAGCCATGACCCACAATAAAAAATAATGCCACTGTTATTGAATGAAAGTCTCGTTCTTTGGGTTATTCTGGGCTTTGGGTCAGCATATAAACGCTGACTTCTGAAAGTCCGAAGACGTTATCTGGCTGAGGCTTATGTGGGGAGAACAGAGTGAGCTATGAGATGAAAATGACCACCTGCGAGCTCCAATTTGGTTTATGTTTCTGTGGAATATTTTCTGTAAGTGATATGACTGGGTGCCATAGCATTTTTTCTAGTAGGAGATCTGGCCTATTTCTGCAGTCTCTTGTCTGCTTATGGAATTTTTGTAGATATTCTCTATCTAATTTAGGGTTTCTCAACCCCAGCACTATTGACATTTTTGGGGGCAGATAAGTCTTTCTTTTTATGGGGGCTATCTGGTGCATTGTGGGATGTTAAGAGGCATCTGTGGTTTCTACCCTGTAGGTACCAGAAGAGCCCTCCCCCCAAGTTGAGTAACAAAACTTGAAATGTCCGAAGTGTCTTCAGACGTTGCCATGTGTTCCTAAGGAAGCAAAATCACCATTGGTTGAGAACCACAGATCTAAGTTAAAAAATACCTAGATACGAGTGAATCCATCCCTTTGTTCATTCCTTTTACAAGTATCTCTTGAGTGCCTACTGTGTGACAGAATCTTCTTTGGAGACTGTAAGTTGCAAGATGAAGAGGTCATAATTATTGCCCTACAGGGACTTGCAAGGCAGACAAATTTTAATTTAAATAATTACGTCAGGAATGTACTCTAATAAAAATATACAGGATTCCACTTGGGAGTTCAGAGGAGGAAGTCTTAACTTTGATTTTAGTTACCAGACTTCCTGGAAATTCTTGATTCCACATTTATTCAGGAAATACCTTTAGTTTCAGGGGGGGAAAAATCCTGTTTACCAAGACATTATACTATTCAGAGTCTCAAAACCAAACCTGTGAATTCTTCTATAAATGTATTGATAAAGTAAATTTAGATCATCAAATATAGATAGAAAAATGCCCTAGTATCTGGACATGAACCAAGGTACGAAATATATACATGAGAACACCCGAATGATTCAACTGGCTGTCAGTGGTTCCGGGGCTAACGGAGCCCTGGGCTTCGGACAGTGTCCAATTGATCTCAGGAAGGTGTCTGCCCTGCTTTGAAGTCAGTTTTCAATCTTAGTTCAGTAGTAACAGGCTAAAGTGGATGTTTACACTGCTCTAGGCCTCAGAGTTGATAGCATCCCCATAAAGCATGGAGGACTGAAAAATGAAACCAGAGTAAACCAGTCCCAACAACTGGAGCCGTGTTGGCCGTGGTTGGCCACTGGAGCTGGAGCATGGAGGGCAGTTCCTACTCCAGCTGGAAATCTGCCCTTTCTCTTTCCTTAAACAAGTGTGAAAGACGCTATTAAAAGTGATGGTTTTGAATGTAGGCAAATTTATATTTAAAATCAGGTGTATGTTTTAACTATGCAGAAGACAGTGTGATTTAATCCTTAAGGACACTGGCTGGGGAGTTAGAAAGACCTAGGGTAAAATTGGGGCTCTACCAGGACTAGCTGTTTGACCTTGGACAAATTATCTGATTCCACAGTGCCTCGGGTTCTTTGTAGAAATTGGAGTAATAACACCCACCTCAGAGGATAGCTATAAGAACTAGAGATGTTCAAAAAATACCTGATGTAGGGCTTCCCTGGTGGCGCAGTGGTTGAGGGTCCGCCTGCAGATGCAGGGGACGCGGGTTCGTGCCCCGGTCCGGGAAGATCCCACATGTCGCGGAGAGGCTGGGCCCGTGAGCCATGGCCGCTGAGCCTGCACGTCCGGAGCCTGTGCTCCGCAACGGGAGAGGCCACAACAGTGAGAGGCCCGCGTACCGCAAAAAAAAAAAAAAAAATACCTGATGTAAGTGCTTGGCAAATAGGGTGGTGGCAGTCTTATAAGTAACACATTACTTGTCACCTCACACTGGTGTGCCTGTGACCCTGTGGTTGAAAAATATTTTAAAGATAGAAAAGAACAAAACCAGGAAGCTATTACAGGTCTGTGGAGCAGCTGTGTTACTTAAAACCAGAAAGCAAAAATAGTCGACTTTGCTTCTGATGCTAAAATGCCATTGGAGGTTCTTTGGCAGAGTAAAGCCAGTATTGATGAGATTGGGTGACATTTGTCATTGATTAAAGAGCTGATGCTGATGAGAGAAGGGGAGATCAGGAAGGCCATCGTAGCTTAGGAAGGGCCTGCATAAGTGGAGATAAACCAACCCTTTGTTTGCTTTCTGTTGGAATATTAGTAATGATTTTTAAACTCAAACAAAAGTGGTATCACTTTTTGGTGATTTCTTGGACCTGACTCAACCATAAATAGAGAGGCCTTTGCCCTTGACCCCAGAGACTTAATAAACATGTGCCCAGGCCACTTTCCATGCTCTCTTTGACTGACAACTATATAGATGTGACCAAGGATAGTAATATAAGGACAAAGGAGATATCCTCCAAGGTTGAGATTCCATCAGATCATGGGGCCTGACACCAAAGCAAGTGTGAAATCTAATAATGGAGACATTGTTGAGAGGCCTATTTTGAAGAGGTCCTTTCCTTTTCTGTGGATGTTCTTGCCTGGATAGCCTCCTTATCAATATGTTTCTCTATCAATTTTTAATTTCTGCCAAAATCTCAGAAAGAGGATGTTGTCAGTCCCTATGAAAATGAGGACCATGTAAATTTTATCAGTTTCTTCCTCAAAAGATCATTTCTCTTATCCATTCCCCCATTTATTTATTCAGTGTTTATTTAGCACCTGTTATAAACTGGGCAAGACAAGACAAGGGCACTGCTCTCCAGGAGCTTCATGGGGTGGGGAGGGAGGCCATACACAGGTAATTACAGTACAGGGCAAAATTACAGCATAGGTGTAAGTGCAGGATCCATGGGAGCCACAGAGTCTACACTGAGTGCTTAGAGAAGGCTTCCAAGACAAGGGGATGCTCCAGCTGACTTCTGAAGGAGACACTCAGGCAAAGATAGAAAAGAAAGAAGTTTATAGAAGAAAAATCTCATGTGCCTTGAGGTATGTGAAAGCCCAGTCTGTTCTTGGAACATCAAATTAAGGAGAAACCTTGTCTTCTTTATGGAAGGGGAGGCCTGGATCTATCGCTGTGGCTCTATAATTCCCGGTCACTGAAGCCCTTCTCTAATTCAGTCTGGCCTGAACTGAATATGTTGTACATGCCCCTCTTTGGTCCTTGTGTAGAAAAACTGCACATAAAATTAAGTTGAAAATCTTTAATTGAAAACTGCAAGAATGGTTCTCAGAATATTCTACTCTGCACTTAGAAACAGTCTGAAATACTATATAATCCATCCCTGTGCCTTTTAGCTAGAGACTCTAAACAATGCATTCTAAAAAGGCTGTCCTTTACTGCCTTCCTCCATGCTCCTTTTTTAAAACAAATACCTAATCTGTAGGATGGAAGGTTGTGTGGTCCCTTGTGATAATGGGTTCCTGCACTACTGGTCTTCACAGTCATTAAACTATTTCCAAGTTTAATTGATATCCAGTTGGAACTTGCTTTCTTTATTTTTTCCTCAATTGAAAACACAGAACAACTGCTCTCTGGTACATCTGTTTTTTTTAGGAAGACTGTTATGACATAATATGGGTGGGCTATTGCTTGCTTTAACTATGCCCGATAGAGGACGAACCCAATTCTCCTTGGTAACTAGAGCCATTGATGCTAGAGCCGGAGGATGATACTTTGAATAAATTTTGTAGCTGGAAGGAGATTTGCAGATGAGGGACTGTCACTCAGCAGCTTAATCCAAGAAGCTGATAAAGGGGAGCTGTCCATTTCAAATGAATCAGAGTCTTATCACATGCATATAAAACAAAATGACTAAATGAAGCAGCTGGAAGATTATAGTGAGTTTTAATTATCTTTTAATAGCCAAAGGGCGCTTGCCAACACATGCTGATAATCTGTCAGCTGTTATATGCCATACCATCTCCATTTATGAGTCTCAGCTGTTACAAATTGGAAAATATATTTACAGTGATGATCTTTTCTTGTTAAATGCAAATTCCCAGAGATGTTCAAGCTGAAATTTGGCCTCACTGCTTTGTTTCTGTTGCCCTCTTGTGTGGAACCAAAAAGACTGAGAGAATCTGATGATATATAATAACCAACCTCCTCATTAATAATTTATGACCCTCATGATGACATAATAATCTCAATCCATAAAAAGTAAGGGTAAAATCACTTGGGGGGGGCTCATAGATTGTATTTCTGTACATGGCCTACAAATTATTTCTTAATGATAATCTACATTTTTTCAAATCAATCTGTCCCCTCTCTCTCCCCTCCTTTGGTTTATCCATCTCCAGTGATATTTGTGCTCCAAGGCTCCGAAGCAGCTGCCCTGGTGTTAGTCGCATTCACTCTCCAGCCTCAGTGCTTAGCATTCAGTCAGTGGTAGAGTGAATGACAGAAAGCTTTTGAGTTTACTAGCCTCCACCTACTTATTAAAGTTCTTCTCGCCTTGACTTCACTGGCACTTTATTTCCCTGCTTCTGTTGACCGTATTTACTGATGTCTTTGCTAGCAAATCTTATTCCTCATCCCCGCTCTGGGTTCTCCAAGATTGTGTTCCCATTCCTGGCTTTTATTACCAATTTCAAAGGGATGATTCCCAAATGTATATCTGTAGGTCAGACCTTACACCTCTCTTCCAGCTCCAGAGTTCAGATTGCCTTAATGTCCTTTTTATAGTTGTATAATCATTGTCACTTCTAATCAACAAGTTTAATAACTGACTATATTAGTTTTCTGGAACCTTTTCCTAATTTGGTTAGAGCTTCATCTGTTCTTTTCATCTTCTTGATAAGAAACTGAGTCATTTTTTAAAATTCTCCGACCTTAAGCTCTGTAGTACATCTCTAAACACCATTTTTTTCTTCAAAATGTCTTTGGGACTGGCATAAATATTGAGCTCTTTATTTTCACTGCAAACATTGTGGCTCAAATACAGAAACTTCTCTATTTACTTTCAACTTAAAATTTTTAATATATAAACAAATTATACTTTATTGAAATCTCTGTCAGTCCTGCTTATCCTGGATAGATGCGGTTGGCAGCAATAGGTCATCATTTTGTTTCTGCCATCACGTTTGTTGATGTGACTACCACATTTAAGCTTGATTAGGAAGAATTTTTCCAGTCATTTGAACTAATTCTGGTCTGATAAATGAAATAGCAGTAAGCGTTGAAAGTTCAAAAGCAGTTCAAAGTTCCAGTAAGAAACTATAATTACCATGGAAATAAAAGAAGTTTTTAAAAACTTGAAAGAAGAGAAAATGTTACCTACATTTTTTTAAAGCAGTTTAAATGTTAATGGATTAGGAAGGAATGTAAGTAAACTGTAATAGGTGAAGAGTGTGGAGCTCAGGTGACTGGCAATACAGCAAGTCCCCTACATACGAACGAGTTCCTTCCTGAGAGTGCGTTCGTAAGTCCAATTTGTTCGTAAATCCAACAAAGTGAGCCTAGGTACCAACTAACACAATCGACTATATAGTACTGTACTGTAATAGGTTTATAATACTTTTCACACAAATAATATGTAAAAAACAAACAAAAAAATAAAGAAAACATTTTTAATCTTCCAGTACAGTCCCTTGGAAAGTACTGTAGTCCAGTACAACAGCCGGCATACAGGGGCTGGCATCGAGTGAACAGGCAAGAGTTACTGACTAGAGGAGGGAGAGGAAGTGGGAGATGGTAGAGCTGAAGGATCGTCAGCAGTAGGGGACGGAGGGCAAGCTGCAATTTCACTCACACCTGACGTTGATGGCACACGTTCTGGTTCCTTGCTGGATTCAATTCTATCTATCCACCCCTCTTGAAAAAAACAATCCAGTGATGTCTGGATAGTATTGTACCAGCTACATCACCGCTCCTTTTACGCTTGCTTCTGGACATCCTGGGCTTGAAATAAAGATAGGGTACTATACTCTGTACAGTACTGTACAGTAAAGTACACAAAAGCACAACCACTTGTAGAGGATGCACACACGTGACAATGTGCGCCAAACACGTGAACTAACTTAGGTGATTGGACATGTGAATGCACGTTCGCATCTTTGAAAGTTCGCAATTTGAAGGTTCATATGTAGGGGACTTACTGTAATTTGTAAGAAGCCTGCTGACAAAATGGAAGCACTGCTGAATGTAGCCTTAGCGCCCCCCTGGCCAGCAGGAACCTTCCCAGGGAGGGTGGGCAAGCAGGGGCACCGTTGACAAAATACACATCATCTACCCTGGAGAGTTTCTTAGGTCCCTCCCCTGTTCAGATCCACACCTCAGAGTGGTTACAGCTCAGGGCTGGCAACAGGCCTGAGGTGCATTCAGACCGTGGCACTCCGTGAAACCAAGTTTGAAAATTAATTTTGAAAATTAATCCTTTTGCTGTCGTTGAGTGTACACTCAGCTCCTTTAGTATTTCCGTAGGCGTAGTTAACTAACACAGTTGTAAAATGATCAGATGAAGTTAATCAAACTTATATGTCTATATTTGTATATTTATAGTTAACATAAAAATCGACCTGAATACATGTACTGTTTCTCTGGTGATTATGAAGGACCTTATATTACCTGTAGATCGTCATTATTAATGTCATTTTGGGGAAACATAAGCAGAAGGGCCACTAAATAGTGCTTTCTCAGAAACTCAGGATGGGTAGAACCAAGAACCTGGTCTCTTCCCTCCATAGTTACAAGTAAGCCCTTATTTATGCATCATGAACCCTTATTTATGCACCCTCACTCCCCTGGAAGAAGTGTGGCAGAGAGGAAAGATAAGCATGGAGATCTTTTTGTATGGAACTCCTGCTTTTTGGTGATGAAGAGGCATCCTTGGGCTCTCTGTGGCTCGATCTGATTTTTTTCTCTCTCTAGCAACTTCAGAAGACATGGCCTTTATGACAAGAAGAAAGAATTTGTGAAATAAATTGGCAGCAAGGCTCACTACACCACGAACACCTTGCCTCCCATTCACTGCTTATACAATATAGACTTGGGGGAAGGAATTTGACCCCAGTTGTGAGTGGTTCTCCTTAGAGCTTGGGGCACTTGATACATCTTCATCCTTAGCTTGGATAATAATAGTGAAAGTCCTGCTCACCATCCTAATTGCGAGGACATATCTATCCCTTATTGTAAACCAAGAACAGAGTTATAATACTTGGATCTTTCTGGATATGAATCATACACATGTCAGTTTATGCATCCAAACGGTGTTTTCAACTTCACTGTATTTACAGTACACTTTCAAACACTCGAATACGCTTTCAAACCCCAGAGAAGGGATTGAGAGAACTTAGAGGAAGGTAAATCAGCCATGATGACAGCACAGTGTAGTGATCTTAAAGTACCACAAAGACTGCCACATCCACTTCTCTCTTCAGCACTGTCAGAACCTATTGTCCTGACGTCACTGTCTCCTATCCACTTCATTTGGGTGTCTAGCATGTCAGGTCTACAAATTATCCTCTTTGCAGCTGGCTTGATCTTGTGCTGTGCCTCTGACCTCAGTCTGCTTTGTGGCCCACTACCTTCTCAGCCCAGTTCCACCTGCTGCGACCAACCAGCCCACTTTACCTGGGGTTTCCTGGAACACTGGACTTGGAGTGCTAAAACTGGGACAGTCCCAGGGAAACTGGGCCAGCTGGTCACCCTATGTGCAACATTCATCGTCTCAGTAGCACCTAAGTTCAATTGTAGCACTAATACATTTTACAAATTGGTCACCAGTTGGCAGCCCACCTGGAGAGGGTGTGAAGTTTCCTTGGGGACTGTGGCAGGCCTGGTGACAAGTGACCCTTTATGTTTTGTTCATTGCTTAGCAAACTTGTTTCCATTGGAGGGAGGACTTTATTTCTATTTCTTTCAGTCTAGTTGAAATCCAAACACCATCTTTAGATCGTTACTGTTTTGAAAGTTTCATTCCAGATTTTGATGATATGCTTACAAATCAGAGACACATTTGACATAAATCAGTAGAGTTTACCTGCTTTGTTGGCGGGGTCATAGTTGGGGCCCCAGGAAGCACACGAGGCCGAATGTCCACAGAGCTGGCTGAGAAAGCCACACTGACCTCATCGCTGGATGGACAGCCTCACCCTTCAGGAGAGCATCTCCCTTGCCCACCAGCACTGCAGTTATATCCAAACATCATGATCAAGGTCACAAATAAGTTCTGTGGCCCATGTTGTGGTTGTAGTACTCATTTAGTGCTCAATCTGAGTTCTGTATGTTCATTGGGATAATTCTGTTTTTTCAGGATGGAACATTCTAACACAGTTGGAAAGTGATCAACCATGTTTTGGAAAGTAATCAACCATGTTTAGGCTGTCCATTAGCTTAAAATGTTTTAAAAAATGATTTTCGTGTTAAGATCTATCCTTAATTGCAGGAATTTGAAGAGCGGGGTAAGAATAGTGAGCATAAAAGAGGAATATGGCATCTATATTTCCACTAGGGTCTCCGACGTATATTAGGAAGTACAGGTTGTCCATAGTCGTCTTAAGACCCCAAAAGCCATGCTTTCTGCAGGACTGTGAAGATGTGGTGGGAAGAGCACAAACTCAGTGCTTTGGAGGTATAAGGTAGGATTCTTTTTTGGTTCTTGGAGATACCGTATGACATTGTGATCTAGGTGTCATGGAAAACCTGTTTGGTGGTGACCTTCTTATGTGTTTCTAAAGTTATCTGAAATGTGAAAGGGACGGGCCAGATCATCTGTTCAGTGAGTGGAGTGCGCACAGGTGGGTGGGCACTGACATTCTTTTCTAAGCCGACAGTCTCTCTGGTGCTCTCCTGCAAAGGAAACGCATTTCTGCCCTTTACAGTCCTAATCATACCACATACTGCCAGGACTATAAACTTCTATGACGTGTGTGGAATCCAATTTAATTGGAAAAATACTTTCAGATGAAAACATTGCTAAATCATTTGATGTGGGAAAAGTTATAAAAATGTCTAAACAAGTGTTCTTCTAGATGAGATCTTTCATTGTTCGATTTTGAACAATTCACCTGCAATTCAAGTGAGACATACACACCTGCTGGATTAATGCTGTTTACAGTGACAAAATTGGTTTTCTTCCGGCAGCTTCAACACTGTGTTAGAAACCTTGTGTGTGTAGACCTTGAACATTGGGATTTATAAAGCGAGAACTATTCAAAGCTGAAACTGGCTGTTTAGTACGTGTAAAAATATGTGGAAGGGGGAGAACTAAATACAGCCTGTAGAGTGAAAACTTTCTTAGTCACTCAGTGTGGTTAAAACAAATGACAGGGGACTGCTGTGCAGCTATTTCAGTGTTCCAAATGGAATGTCTAGCACTCCTTTATCGCTGCTACCGAGGCAGCCTCTTGAGGCCCACAGGCCATCCCAGCCAGCCTCACCCATGTTCTCATCTCCCCCTTGTCAAAAATAGGCAGTGCGTGGGGGTGTGGCAACCAAGAAGGGATTAAAGGCAGGGAATTCCAAATAAAGGGCAGCTTCTGAGACATAAAAGCCACTCAGAGTCTTGGATAAATCATATATTTCTCCAGAGTAAATTGAATTAGGAGATGGTGGTGTTTTCTTTTTTAGGTATGGGAGGGCCATGTATCATATGGGAAATAAATATAGTAATGATCTGAATACCTTATTTAATATGTGATTATTTTTATGTCTGTAGCCTTTCAGGATGAATAAAACTTGTTTGTTCTGATTTTTAGGCTTTATCAGAAATCTGCAGAGGTAGGGTTTTGCTAGTTGGTCCATTTTGAAAAGGAAGGGAATTAACCTTTGACATTGTGTCCAGGATTAGATGTTACTTATTTATTTTAAGTAGGAGCCTTGCTTGACAAGCTAAATAGGGTGCCAAATCTGAGGTTTGCAGAAATAGGCTTTCAAAATTCCCATCTACATTAAAAATGTATTTCATTATAGCTTACCATCAAGGGAAAAAATAACCCACCATAATGATACCGACAGCCAGTTAGACCTTTTGGCAAAAAGAGAAACTTTGGGAAGTGTAAACATGTGTCCACTTACTAAGAGTCTACCAGCCTTTTATGCATTGCTGACATAATGATGTCTTGCGTACTTCCTCTTTGCAAATACAAAAATAAATGACACTGAAACCAAAAGCTCTGCAAATAGTGGCTGTTCAGTCTTTGTAACTGTACTGAAGGCACAGGGTTTTCTCACGATGACCACAGATGGGCTGGATGAATCATCCTAACCTGACCTACTGTGTTTGTAGATCTTTCATTCTGATAAAGTGATTCATTTGGTAAGAGAGGCAATGCAAAGAGGACAAGGCCCAGAGACTCCAGTGGCCTGAGAGGGCTCAAAGTCACATAGTCTTGTTGTTTGATCACACTGGAAGCCCTGAGAGTGGAGCCAAGGAAACCTGGTCAGCCTGTCAACCTGCAGTGGGTCCCACGTCCTGGACACTAGGTATCTGCACATACACCAGCTCCTTTAATTCTCAGATCAATCTCACGAGGTCAATATTATGGTATTTTACAATTAAAAATATGAGGCTCAGAGACATTACGTAACTTGTAACTAAAGCATCTTAGATTCCAAACTACACATCTTGCTGTTCCCTGAACCCATCCTGTTCTCTCTCCTTCCTCTATAATATCTTCCTTCCCTTTCTTTCCCAGTCCTGTCCCTATTGTCCCCATTCTTTTATTCATTCATGTATTCAAAACATATTGAGCCTTTACACCATGCCAGGCCCTGTGCTAGATGCCAGGATTCACCAGTGAACAAGGCAGACAAGAGCCTTGTCCTCATGTAGCTGACAGTCAACTGAACAAGAACAGAAGTGTGTCCCAAGTAGAGACTAAGGGGCCCTGGGGAGTGGAGACCAGGGAGGTGGCACATATAGAAGGGGTTACTGGCTTCCTGGGGAGAATAGCTAGTGTATTCATTGGCCGACTAAGAATTTTAAAAAGATTTCAGCAGGATTGAACAATGGACCAAAACCACTGGTTAAAATTAAATAGGAATAAGTCTAAAGCCTTTACTTAGGTTTATCATAAAATGAATACAGAATTGGGAAGACATGACTTCATAGGGTTTCAGGTGAGGCTTGAAGCCCCAGCAATATGAAGCAATGGTTTTAAAAGGTTGCAGTCTTAGGCTCTATCTGTACTAGTCTGTATTCTAAAACAAAGGTGTCAGTAATTCCATGTCACATCCTTAACTGTCTACTGAGCTTTTCTGTTTTAAGGGCAACACTGATTATCAGACAGTGCATAGTGAACTTTTAGCTTCGTATATATGAACTAGCGGAAGGTAATTGGCGTCCCAAAGTAGGTGATTTTCCTTAACAATTCCTAGTAATGTCTACTGCTCACAATATTGAGGATACAATTTTCCAGAAAAAAATTTTTTTTTTTACTATTTTAGTCTAACTGAGGAGACAAAATTGGCTTATGCAAAGTTACGATAAGATAATAATAACATGACCGGTAATTAGTTTATGAAGGCATTGGGAAGAAATAGAGATGGGAGACAGTACAAGGAAGTGGAAAGAACACTGGCTTCGGAATTAAAAGTATGAGTTTTAATACAAGCTCTGCTTATGTTCATTGTGATACAGACCGTTTGCTTCACATCTCTGAGCCCTAATTTCCTCATTTGTAAATTGGTGTTACAAATATCTGTATCACAGGGTTGTTGCAGCAATTAGAAGCAGAGTTGGGAAAGTGCCTGGCACATTGTAGGTGGCTAAGGAAACCCCAAGAAGATAAATCATTGAAAGAAAATAGGGGGGATGTCAAGGAAGGATTTTGGGAAGAAAAGCTTTTTGAGATTCATCCTTAAGAAATCCTGGGCATGGATTGACGTCGTGTTGAGAAACCCATTACAGGCAGGGGAAAAACATGACAAAATGAATATATAAGGTCAAGAATTTGTATGGAATGGTGCTGTGATTTCTCTTTGGTCAACCAGGCTGTCATTTGATAATGCACTTTGTTGAGACTGAAATTCATCGACAGCTGTCTGTGGCTGGTGATAATCTCTGGGTGTGTGTTGATTTCCCTGCTCCTAAATCCTCCGGACATTTGGGGAATGGTGTTATATTGTTATCAACTTGTTTTTCCCATTTTAATTTAGAAAACTAGCGGTCATGTTAATGCCGTGTAGAATGTCAAACCTTTTTCATGAGAATTTGCATGAAGCACATTTCCTCGTGATAGCTTCCTACGGAAGGGGGCGTTCATTTCTCCTCCTTTACCAACAATATCTTGCAAAGGGACAAGGAGTTTTGTTTTGTGTTTTCTTCTTTATCAGAAACTACTGCCCCATTAATTAGTGAAGAGGAGCTTATTTAAACTTTATTTTAAAGAGAACTAGATAATATGTTCAACTTGCCACCCTAAAATCTAAGACTAAGAAATGTCAAGCTTGTTCAATAAATACAACTAATAATTTAAAGTACTGTGTAATTCTGGTGTTTGGGGTTAATAAGGGGGTAGGTATTGGTGAGGAAGAAATGAAGTGACTGGAGAGATGGAGGAGGAAGGGAAGGAAGAAGAGAGAACAAAACATGGGGCAAAGAAGAGGCACAAACAGAGGGGGATGCAAAGGAGGAGGAGGAGAAGAAACAAGAGGGACAGAAAAAATAAGGAATAGGAACAGAGAAATGGGTGGGATCAGTGTGGACTAGGGGTCACTCTACTTCCTGCTAGAGGCCCTGCTTCCCTACCCGCCACGCAAGTCTTGACCCCAAAAGGAGGTGACTCTACATCTAAAGACCAAAGTCAGGGGTTTTTGTTGTGTGAAGATAAGTGCACAAATCTCTAACACATTCTCACATGCCCAGGGTTGTCAGAGACGTCCAGTTTTAGTATCATCTAAAAATTCCTTTTTCATTAAAAAACTATTGTTGCAGTCTCTTCTTCCTTTTTTATCTTCCTCTTCTTCCTGACGATAGCCCTGACTCATTCAAAACTCAATAGCACGTCCAAGTTTAAAATGTTGTGTGTCCATTTATTCAAAATTAATTTTTTTAGCCTAGTTGGGTCTTGAAGTGCTCTGATATAAGGACCCCTCAGAAGATTGTGTAAATTGCCTGAATGAAAAGTCCTTTGCATCAGTCAGTGGTTCCCAACCCTGTCAGCACATTAGAATCACCCGGGGAGCTATTACCACCTAGGGTGTCTGGGCCCACTGATTGGGGCGATCAGAGGTGGGGTTGCCTATCATTACTTTTTAAACACCGCAGGTTATGTGATAATGCAACCAGCGTTGAGAAACATACCTTTGGGGAGATGGCAACAAAGTGTGTGGATCGTGACTCTAGTGCTTACTAGTAAGGGATTATGTAGCTCATGTATATGTAACTGGGATCATGCAGTTTTGCAACTCGCTTTTATGTATATGGTAGAATGTTTGGGTCCCTTGGAAAAATGTTATAAAAAGACTAGCTCCAAAAAATGAGAGAGATGCTGGTCATGTAGAGTAATAGTCTTGGAAACAATGTTGGAGAAGCTTCGTGTTGGATTTGTACCTGCTTATCCACCATCTGAGCACAGCGCTCCGCATGTTGCCACGTTACCTGCCCACTTGAGCACAGACTCCGCCCTTGGAGCTTCCTTCCGTTCTAATTCTCTGCTTTCTGGCATCTTGGCTGCAGCCAAACTCAGCCACAGTGCACTTTCTCTTCTGGCCCTTATTCCAGCCATTTCTGTAAACTGGACCAATCTATAACTCTCCCTAACTACACCCTCATCATTCCATCATTGTCTATTGAAATTTTGTCTATCCTTCGAGGTCCTTCTCCCATGAAGCAATCTTAATTCTCTTGTCAACAGATACAATCTTTCTTGTCTTTGAAATCCTACTGCATGTTCTGTTCTCTCTCTCTCTCTTTCTTTCTCTCTCCTTATCTGTATTTGTTTTATGGTCATGAATATTTTTATCTTCTTTGTCTAATAAGGTGAGTCAAGGTTGAGACTATATACCTTTAGATCCTCTGTTGTGCCTGCCTAGCCCAGTATTCTGCACAGAAAGTGCTCAACAAATATGTATTCAGTCGAATTTACTAAAATCAAAAAAGGTGCTGATTGAGGTATAAAACTGATTGAGATATGAAACTCAAATTTAGACAGGTGTGTTTGTTAAAATAAATAGGCAGTTTTCGGAGATGCTTTTCTGCTCCTAGACATACAAACTTAGACAAAGACACAGACATAAGAAGCTCATAATCTCTAATACATTCCAGCCAATGTTGAATAGATATCCGTGTGCATGTTTCTGGGTGCATTAGGTGCATACAAAGTGAATGAATAAGTCATGTTTTATCCAACCCTAGCTTAATGACTGCCGTGTAACTCTCTTTTGTAAAATAAGACAGTCACTTATTCGTCTTAAGTCACTTCACCTTGACTCATTTGTATGCTCCGTCTTAAATTGTAACCCTGGGATTTATTCTCTTTTGTTTCAGAAGAAAGACGAAGCATTTATGTCTACGAATGTAGTACAATTGCCTTTCTACCAACACACACACAAAAGCAATTATAATTTTAAAGAACTTGCCAAGCATGAGTTTATTCTTTGTGTTGTTCCTCTGGATAATAGGCCCACCCCTCCCCATTCCTGCATCTTCCAAATATCCCCACTTGTACAGTGAATAAAATGTAATTGTTGTCCTGAGGCCATATCTCTCTTCTGCTGCATATGGTAACCACGAGTGTGCATTTAAAAGTAGAATCTGGCCTCCTGAGTTTACCAGTTAATTTAATCTATTCTTTCAATAACTTAAAAAAAAAAGAATGAATGAAAGAAAGAAAAGAAATCTATTTTAGAAATAAAAATATATCTGTGCAGTTTTCTTTTCATGTAGAAGACAAAGAACCTTTCCAGTGGAGGACAGAATGACAGTTCCACTTATCTTGGCTGCTCAGAAATTAGATCACTGACATATTTTCTGTTGAAGAAGAAACCTTATCTTAGTGGCTAAATTTCAGAATCAATCATCTGAATTTCAGTTCTGCCCCCCTCTCACAAGCAGGGAGCATTATGCAATTTGTACATTTCAATTAGGTTGAGATAAAAAATGAGTAGCTCGGGGGCATTAGTTTATTACTGGTATCCAGCCATGTTTTCCTTTGCTAAATAACATTCTAAAAGCTTCCATTCTGAGCATAATCACCTTAGGGTGCCCACAGAGGGTGGCCCTTAATGATTCAATTACGGCTTAAAGTCATCCTCTTCCCGGAACACAAGACTCTAGAAGCACATCTACAGTCTTTTGCATTCAAGAGAGATTTTTTTTTCTTTCATAAACGTTCCTGCAAGGATTGTAAATGCAGATGAGGATTATGTTCTGTCTGACTTCTCACTGTTCTCTCTTTTCTGTCTGATCTGCTTTTATGAAGTGAAGTGTCGTGTCTTAGGATAAATCATCATCAGTTTACCAGCAAGTGAGTTTATAAATGATTTGATTCTAATGAGGAACATTTCCCCATAGAACCAACAGTAAAGTGTTCTGAGTTTCCCACTAACCCATGATAACCTATTTAACTCACAGTGAAACCCAGCTATATGGTATTAATAGTTCCCTATCATTATGAGAAAAGGAGCTTATGTTTCAAGTAACTTGAAATGTCTGGAACTGCTTCTGACATGCAGCAATTCCTCTTCCCTGCTAGTGATAAGGAGATTCTTTCTCTCTCATCACAAACAGCCAGATGTGGTGTATTTGAGTATAGGGATGCATCAGTTACCTATTGCTGTGTAACAAACCACTCCAAACTTAATAACTGGAAACAATAATAATTTATTGGTTCACAATTCTGTATGTTGGCAATTTAGCCTCAGCTGGTAGGTTCTGGGTTCAGCCGTGTGTCAAAAGTCAGCTTGGTGGAATCTGGTGGCCAATATCACCTCCCTCACGTGCCTGGTGATTGGTTTTGGTTGTCAGCTAGGCTCGTCTCTCCACGTGGCCTCTCATACTCAAGGAGGCTAGCCTGGGCTTCTTGTCTCAGAGTTCCAAGAGGGGAAGCATGGAAACTGAAAGACCTCTTCAACTCCAGGCTTACAAGTTGCAGTGCTTTGTTTGTTGATCAAAGCAATTCTCAAGGCCAAGCCCAGATTCGAGGTCTCTTCTTGATAAGAGGAGCAGCAAGTTCAAATTGCAAAGGGACACACTGGGATGGGGGGAATTACTGCAGCTGTTTTTGTAAGGAGTCTAAGAGTGTTGGTATGGAGAGGTGAGAAGGTGAGGAGTGGTAAAGGGGGTGAGCCTCCCACTTTACTGTTTCCTAATAATGTGATCTTGGAGAAATTATTAACCTATTCAAGCTTAAGTTTCCTCACCTCTTGAGAGTAAGGCCTCCTTATCACAATTGTTCTGAGATTAGACTTAATGCTTATACACCACCCTAACAAAGTGCTGGTTACATAAGAGCTGTTAGTAAATTATTATGTTAATATTTCCTGTCTTCCCCCCTCACCTCTCAGAGGCAAGCAGAGAGGCAGATTCTAGGCACCTCTACCTGGATGCTCCTCGGGCATCTCAAAATCAGCTGATCCACAGAGAGCTCACTAGCTCTCCTTCCCCACCTCCCCCATTCCTATTTGCATCTCTCATTGTATCCCTTTTCCCAGATAAAGGTATCCATCCAAATGACTGCTCCAGTTAGGAGCCCAGGAGCCCTGTACCCCACTTCTCTGACCCCACATCTACCTATTGATTCCTGCCTTCTTCCCTTAAACAGATGTCTGTGAGACACCTGAGATGTACCAGGCTTCATGCCAGGTCCAGGTTTGACAGGTAAGTGAGGCCAATGTGGTTTCTGCCCCCAAAGAACTTGTAATCCAGTAATAATGTGAAAATCTCCACATTTTGTGAAAGAAACAAGATATTGCGAGGAAAAGAAAGGGTACTGGGGAAACTGATTTTGCCCACTAGTCCCCTCCACTGCACCCCAGCTGAGTCTGAGCTGCCATTACCACCAGTGGCCCAGCAGCAAGGGATCTTCCCCCCTTTATGGTTCATCCTCCACACTGTTGCTAGAGCTGTCTTTTTGGAAAAAGTAAATTAATCTTTAATTCCCTGCCTGAAAATCCCTATGGCCCACGGGATTAAAATTCACATTCCTCAAGGTGGTGTAAAAGGCCCTTCACTCTAGACCTCATCTAGCCATTTCCGCACGCAGGGACCCTTCACCCTCACAAGCTACATTCCTTCCAGTTCCTTGAATTACTCATACTCTTGCATGAGTCTGTGACTTCACTTAAGAGAAAGTCTTTACTCTGAACTGCATCTCTTTGATGCTTACCTCTCCCCGTACCACACACACAAAATTTCTATATACTTTTGTACTTCCAAGCTTTAGAACATGGTAGGTGCCCAGCAATGCTTGTTGAGTGAGTGTTTGTGAGGTTGGTCAGAGGTAGGGGGTACAGTGATTCAAGTGAGTGATAGCTGCATGTGGTTAGTGTCTGCTGAAGAATACCATGAGGAAGAAGAGGAGGCACTTGGCACTGTAGGGGGGGGCGACTAAGGGTGGGGTGAGGGGCATCATCCTATCTCATCTGTGTTGGCAAAACAGCAGTAGAAAGGAAATAGGAATTCCTGTACCCAGTCAGTCAGAAAGGAGTGCTGCAATGGAGAGGTAGTCTCTGAGGCTGAATGCATGCTTCCAGAAACCAGCCGTTTGGAGGAGACTGATGTTATTTTAGTTTTAACTGTAAAACTATTATTACTTTCATAATATTTAATTTTTCCCCATGTTTATATATAGTCAAACTGAATATATTTGCAATTTTATTCTGTTACTCTACAATAATTCTGAAGGTCCAAGTTATTTCTCAGCTAGATTTTTAAACACTCAATAGTTTCCTTTTACTCATTCTTTTGATTTTGTCTTTGTCAACCTCTCTTAGTCCTAAGAAATAACTTACAGTCTATTTACCATTAATGGAGGTCCATTTTGACATTTAATTGATTATAAAAATCAATGGTCCTAGAATAGGTTATAAAATAATTTCATACCTGTAA
Organism: Phocoena phocoena; assembly: GCF_963924675.1. Taxonomy (NCBI): domain Eukaryota; kingdom Metazoa; phylum Chordata; class Mammalia; order Artiodactyla; family Phocoenidae; genus Phocoena; species Phocoena phocoena. The sequence goes on along the minus strand of NC_089236.1, from coordinate 9,571,153 downwards.
GCTCATAGAATCATCATCACAACTTCATAAATATGACAGAACACAGTTTCATCATTTGTAATATGATGTTAATACTAGCAGCCTACCAAGGAATCCTAATTGGGAAGGAAGTAGTAAAAGTATCTCTGTTCACAGATGACATGATCTTATATCTATAAAACCCTAATGACTCCACAAAAAACTCTTAGAACTTTAATAAATGAATTCAGCAAAGTAACAGGATACAAAGGCAAAACACAAAAATCACTTGCATTTTTATACACTAATAATGAACAGTCCAAATAGGAAATTAAGAAAACAGTTCCATTTACAATAGCATCAAAAGGAATAAAATACTTAGGAATAAACTTAACCAAAGAATCAAAAGACTTTATACACTGAAAACTACAAAACATTGCTGGAAAAAATTAAGGAAGATACAAACAAATGGAAAGACATCCCATGCTCATGGACTGCAAGACTTAATATTATTAAAATGTCCATATTACCCAAAGCCATCTACAGATTCAGTGCAATCCCATCAAAATCCCAATGGCACTTTTTTCAGAAATAGAAAAACCATCCTAAAATTCACATGGAATGTTGAAGCACTCCGAATAGCCAAAACAATCTTGAGAAAGAAGAACAAAGCTGGAGACCTCACATTTCTGATTTCAAAACATAAAAAGCTACAGTAATCAAAACAGTATGATATTGGCATAAAGACACACATATAGACCAATGGAACAGAATAGAGAGCCCAGAAATAAACTTTCATGTACAACAGTCACCTAATGAGGGTGCCAAGACTACACAATGGGAAAAGGATAGTCTCTTCAACAAATGGTCCTGGGAAAACTGTATATCTATATGCAAAAGAATGAAGATGAACTATTATCTTATACCATCTACAAAAATTAATACAAAATGAATTAAAGACCTAAAAGTAAGACCTGAAACTATAAAACTCCTAGAAGAAAACATAGGGGAAAGCTTCATGACACTGGCATTGGCAATGATTTCTTGGATATGACATCAAAAGTGCAGGCAGCAAAAGCAGAAGTAGAAAAATGGGACTACCACAAACTTTAAAACTTTTGCACATCAAAGGAAAGAGGCAAGAGAGTAAAAAGGCAACCTATGGAATGGGAGAAAATATTTACAAAGCGTATATCTGATAAGGAGTTAATATCCAAAATATATAAAGAACTCCTACCACTCAACAACCACAAAAACAAATAACCCACTTGATTAAAAATGGCAAAGGACCTGAATAGACATTTCTCCAAAGAAGATATACAAATGGCCAATCAGCATATGAAAAAATGCTCAACATCACTAATCATCAAGGAAATGCATGTTAAAACAAAAATGAGATATTATCACCTTGAACCTATTCGAATGACCATTATCAAAAAATAAAATTTTAAATGACAGGTGTTGGTGAGCATCTAGAGAAATTGGAACCCTTGTGCACTATTGGTGGGAATGTAAAAATGGTGTAGCTGCTATGGAAAATAGTGCAGAGCTTCCTCAAAAAATTAAAATATAATTATTATATGATCCAGCAATCCTACTTCTTCATATATAGCCAAAAATAACTGAAAAAGCATCTCCAGGAGATATTTGCACACCCATGTTCATTGCAGCATTGTTCAAGAGGTGGAAGCAACAACGTAAATGCCCACTGACTGATGAAAAGATAAAGAAAAGGTGATGTTTACATACAATGAAATATTATTCAGCCTTGAAAAAGGAAATCTTGTCATATGGTACAACATAGATGAACCCTGAGGACATTATACTAAGTGAAATAAGCCACCATAAAAAGACAAATACTGCGTGATTCCATTTATGTGAAGTACCTAGAGTCAAACTCATAGAAACTGAAAGTAGAATGCTGATTGCAGGGCCTGGGCAAGGGAGAAATGGGGAATAGTTTAATAGGTAAAGAGTTTCAGTTCTGCAAGATGATAAAGTTCTAGAGATCTGTTGCACAGCAATGTTCATATAGGTAACACTAAAAATACTTGAAAATGGTTAAGATGGTAAATTTTATGTTGTGTGCTTTTTTTACCACATTAAAAAAAATCATCCTAACTCATTGGACTTTAGCAGAATTAAAGAAATAACATGTGTAAAGTGCTTAGAATGGCACTTGACTCGTAATGTGTACTTATGTGTTAGTTATTATTATTGCTACAGATTAATCAATTCAAGCCTAAGGATGACAAGTGACTTTCTCAGTGTCCCACAACTACTGAGTGATAGAACTGTACCTTTAAGTCACGTTTTCTCACCCCAGAGCATGTGGATTTTCCACTATTTTTTGCTTCCTAAAACTGAACCTTTCCCCCTTCATGGCAAAAAATTAGGTCCTGGGATCCCAAACCAAAATTTCAAAATCACTAGTCTGTTCCTTATTAAACAAACAAAACCAAAAAAAAAAAAAGAATTTTCAAGGGTATGCTGTTCGCCACATAGCACAGGGAGATCAGCTCGTTGCTTTATGGCCACCTAGAGGGGTGGGACGGGGAGGGTGGGAGGGAGACGCAAGAGGGAGGTGATATGGGGATATATGTGTATGTATAGCTGATTCACTTTGTTATACAGCAGAAACTAACACACCATTGTAAAGCAATTATACTCCAATAAAGATGTTTCAAAAAAAAAAAAAGGGTATACTTTCTTCCAGCGCAAATTTTTTTTTCTTTCTTTACCACTCACTTTATCTTTGGGTGTATTCATTTTCCCCAAATCTTTCACCTCATTTGACCCCATCTTTATTCTAGTCTCTTGGGGAGCCAATTCTAGTCCTTATAGGGCCTCAGGACAAATGAGTCTTTAGTCTTAAGCTAAATCTTTAGTTTTACCATCTGGCTTTGCCTTTGAAACTAGCCAGGAGTTGGACCAACAAAGACAAATTCCAAGGAAGCTTGGATTGTGTCTGTTGAGTTCACTGTTGAATTCCTAGGGCTTTATGTGGTTCTGTATTTGCATATGAGTGAATAAAAGGAAAGTGAGTGCTGTTTTTATGTTTTGTTTTTGTTTTTTGTTCTTTTGCGTTACACGGGCCTCTCACGGGCCCAGCCTCTCCGTGGCATGTGGGACCTTCCCGGACCAGGGCACGAACCCATGTCCCCTGCATCGGCAGGCGGACTCTCAACCACTGCGCCACCAGGGAAGTCCGAGTGCTGTTTTTAAACAGGGTGTTAGAATAGTCAAGCTGGAAGTAATCCAGGGTCACCCACAACTAGTCAGTGGAAGAGCTAGTCTCAAAACATGTTTCTACTTTCTACTGCTAAATTCGTAAATAATAGTAATCAATTACTCTGTGTAGTTTACATAACATACGTTCCTGAAAGCCATAATTTGGTCTGTTTTTGTGAAAATGCTGTCAATGGTACTGAAGCAGTTCTCTGAATCTGGCATACTCTGATTTTTATAGCCAGACAGGAAGTTTCATTTTATTTTGAGCCACAAAAGACTCTTTTCAACCCAATTAGTTAGTTTATTAGTTAAAGGCAAAAATCTTTTCAGGGGAGATGCAGTGTCTCCCAGAGTATCAGGAGAGATGGTAGCAGGCTTTTCCTTAGAAAATTTTGACAAGGGTGGTCAAGTGGGCCTTGCAGGGGTGGGGAGCATAAGGGGAGATTGGAGTTTTTGATGAAGGGCTCACACTGTTGAGTGCTGTGACCCAGGAACTTTTATCTAGCACCAAGGTACAGTGTTACCTGGAGAAGATGGTGGAAACAGGAAAATCAGAAAAAGAGTCAGTTGCAATAATTCCAGTGGGAAGTGATGCTACTCCAAAACATGTCAATGGTGGAAGCAGAAAGGAGAAATAAGATACTACAAAACAAGATGTGTTTACCTTCTAGAAGGGAAGGACCAGGTCTGTGATGTCCAGCACTGACACAGCGCCTTCACCTAGCAGGTACTCAATATATAGATGTTTTATGAATTAATGGATTCATTGAAAGTGAGGGCCAAGCGAAAACAAAGATTACAGGATACCTTTATGTATTTTTCTTTTCTTACCTAGTTAGCTAAGAATGTCGGTTCCATTAAGAATCTTCAGTATGTCGAGAGGACAAATCTTGTTCTTGGGAAAGATAATGAGTTCAGTTTGGCTCTGCGTGAATTCGATAGTCAAGTAGCAGTTGGAAATCTGGGACTTGGGAAAGAGGACAAAGGTGGAGTTACAAGAGAGCTGCAGAGTGCAGAGAGGGATCAGGATGTCATCAGCAAGTGGAGAAAGTTGAATTCCTCTGTGTGGATGAGGTTGTAAAGGCTGGCGTCGGAAGAAAAGAGAGGAGGTTATCCATACATGAGAAGCATATGCATGAGAAGAAGGAGAAGGAAGAAAACCAAGCAGAGAAAACCAAAAGTAATTTAATGAGAGTATATGCAAGGGAAGAGAGAATTTCAGTTACAAGATAGGGGTCAAAAAATATTCAACTTTGGGGCTTCCCTGGTGGCGCAGTGGTTGAGAGTCCACCTGCCGATGCAGGGGACACGGGTTCGTGCCCTGGTCTGGGAAGATCCCACATGCTGCAGAGCGGCTGGGCCCGTGAACCATGGCTGCTGAGCCTGCGCGTCCGGAGCCCGTGCTCTGCAACGGGAGAGGCCACAACAGTGAAAGGCCTGCATACCGCAAAAAAAAAAAAAAAAAAAAAAGTATTCAACTTTGAAGAGGAGGCTGAAATATTCAGGAGAAGGGAATGAATGTGTGCTGACCTCAGAAGATGACCATAAATTAATCCCCTAAAAATTAACGTATTGAGTAAGAACACTAAAAAAGTCTGTTGGGCTGCTACTGTGAGCTAGAGGTATGGGCCTCGATGAATGGAGGCCCAGTTGATCCTTGATGGGGCTCGCTTTCTACCCCCTCAAAGTCGAACACTACAATCATTCCAGCACAAGAGGATTAAGTTAATAAAGATTCTCTTCTCCTGTATTCTCCTGACTAGCTTCCTTACTATGCTCAGCATTCAACAGGCGTCTTGCTAAGGAAATAGGGGCCTCACAAGGAAGATGGTTGCGGAAAGCTTCTGCTTTAGTACTCAAAAGTTGGGAAATCTCTGCATATGTACAAAGGCTTAATAGGATTAACTGGGATGAAATACTGAGATCTGCTCCTCGGCAAAGGAGGTTTTACTCAAAACCTCTAACACTCAAAAGAGGCGTGCGTTTTTACCACACCCAGTGGTCTCCTCGCCTTTCGTTTTTCCTTACTCTTCTTCACAGAAATAACAACAGCTTGTGTGAGGTGTGTCCTGCTGGGTATTAAAGCAGAGGAGAATGAAAATCAAATTCCTGTCAAGAGCTTTGGATCATGGCTTTAAGGCCAGCCTTAAATTTTGTCTTCTGAGGGAAGTGATATGATTCATTCCCAACAATCGGAAACAGTAATAAGATGATTCAGTTTTCAGAAATCAAAAGGCATTGTGTGCTCTCCAGAATGCCACAGGAAAAATATAAAGCACAGATTATTCACAATTCAGTAAGTTTACATTATTTTAAAATTACAGAATAACTGGAAGATATATATATATGTGTGTGTGTGTGTGTGTATATGTATATATATATTTTATATATATATATACATATACACACACACACATATATACACACACACACACACATATACACATATACCACACATGTGTGTGTTAATGCAAACAAATAGGTTTGTGTTGGTTTTCTGTTTTGTTTTGATTTGTCTGCCCCAGTTGGGTCATTTCTGTACTTTTTCATTCAAACTGAGATTGGCCTGTTGTTACTTTGCAAACTGAATATCCATCCACATGCCCTAGGGCATAGCTTTGCTTTCAGGGTATGCACTACTGCCTGTGCGTGGTTCTCGCACTTGAGGGTGCATTGGAATCACCTGGAGGCCTAGTTAAACCACAGATGGCTTCCCCACCCCCATAGTTTCTGAGTCAATGAGTCCTGGGTAGGGCCTAAGAATTTGCATTTATAGCACGTTCTCAAATCTTCTTGGTTCATGGTTCTCTCAAAGTCTCAGTAATGCTTTCACTGTGCCCATAGGTTGGGCTGCCAGACTTATCAGGCAACCCTATTCCTAGGAGGAAAGAAATACCTCACAGTTCCATCTATTAAGTAGTTAGATTCCAACAACTTGAAAAGTATTTATGTCTTAACAACTTACTAGGTATTAAAAACAATACCCTTACATTGAAAGAAAGTAATTTTTAAATTTCATTATTAATAACCACAATTACTTAATAATGGGATGTGTACACTGATGGACACTACACAGCTTCTAACACCTTGGAATCAGATTGGATGTCATCACCGTATTTTCTATTCCACACTGATTTTCAACAGGGAACTTGCTTTTTATCACAGAGGCTGTCGAAAACCCAGCTTCAAAAACTATGGCCTCATGAAAAAGAATGTTGAAAAGAGGTCATGTTGCAGTTGTCAGCTACCTTGAACTAGTAGTTTGCCCAGTATCTGGCAGGTGTCTGGTGTTGCTGTGAGTCCCTTGAAATTTTAAAATATTTCGAGATGCCCCTGTGAGTTTACACAGTGCGCCAGGGCACCTCTGGGCACATTATGGAAACTGAATCTTAAATGTTGCTGATGCTGCTGGTTTGAAGATTGTGCTCTGAGAACCATTGTACTGATGACTCAGAGAGATCACAAGGCAGGTGTTTTCTGAGCTTTTTCTCATTTTCTTTGACAATCCTTAATATTCTTAAAATGTTGGAAAGCAAGAAATGCAGAAAAATACATGCAAATTTACCATTAATAATTTTTTATTTTTGTAGCAGAATTGGAAAAGGAAGGAATCAGAGAATGACTAAAGATACCACAAAAAGAGTTGTAAGTTTTGAAGTTAAAAGCACTTAAAATTGTGTGCAATTGTTGTTATGGAGCATTTACAAAGTAATTATTTTTTTCAAGCCATTTTTCAGTCATAATTAATTAAACTGGGCAATCCCAGCGAACTAGGTAACTATTATTGTCTCAGCTTTACACACAGGAACTGATAGATTAGGTGACTTGCCTTAGGCCAAAGAGAGCTTAATTTGGTGGAGACAGAATGCTAAAATCACAGTATTTTAGCTTTCCTTAAAAAACAAGTTATAAGAAACTGGCCTGTTATTTCACTTCAGATTCCCTCAAGCTTCATAGTTAATTTTCTCAAAAATCTTAATAAGGTGGGTGCATGACAAGCAGTGCCGTTTGACTAACGATAAATCTGTGGCCAGTTGTGAAAGTGTGCAAGGGTGTGAGTTCCTGAAGCATTTGAGGGAACCTGGTAAATGGAAGAGGGAAGACAATGTGATGAGTTTGAAGCCATGAAGCTATAGAGAGAGGAAGATTGGTGATACTTTGAAAGTTAACTGGGGCTGGTTTCTGTGTCCTCAGGAGCATCTTCTCAGAAGAACAAAATTAAAAGCCCCTTGAGGACAAAGGGACAGAAAAATCATTTTAAACCATCTTGTGGGTAGACGTTCAGCTTCTGTTGATCGAATCACTTCTTCAGTGGGGGCCCAGGCCAGGAGGTTAAAGAGAATCTGTTCAGATACAACCAGCCTAGCAAATGTTTCTATGTAGACATATAATTTTAAGCCACATGTGTATATCAGTGTAGTCCTACATATCTTTGGCTCATCCACAATGCCTCAAACAGTGCCTTGTAGGTTAAGCAGTGCTTGATATACATTACTGGGGTTTCCCAAGTATGACTGCAAGATTCTGAAGGAAAAGAGAGGAGACGAGTGGTTATAAATTGAGCGATTGCTTTTTTAATCTATCCTGGAGTCTATGAGATTTGATATACTAGCCAGCCATTTAGATGACTGAACAGAGTACATTCAGATGATACTGAATCATTAGATTGTTAAACTCCTTAAAGTTTCAGATAAAACTCAGTGACCTTATAAATTTAGAGAATGCTAAATTTCTGGTGGCGCAGTGGTTAAGAATCCGCCTGCCAATGCAGAGGACACGGGTTCAAGCCCTGGTCCGGGAAGATCCCACATGCCATGGAGCAACCAAGCCCGTGCACCACAACTACTGAGCCTGCGCTCTAGAGCCCACGAGCCACAACTGCTGAAGCCCGTGCGCCTAGAGCCCATGCTCCACAACAAGAGAAGCCACCGCAATGAGAAGCCTGCGCACCACAACAAAGAGTAGCCCCCCAGCTCGCCGCAACTAGAGAAAGCCCGCATGCAACAACAAACACCCATCGTGGCCAAAAATAAATAAATAAAATAAGTTTATAAAAAAAAGTTAGAGAAATGCCACTAGTCCTAGAGTCAGAAGGAACGATCTGCAATTTGAATCCCAGCTTTGCTACTTATGGCTGTGTGACCAAGGCCATTCTTTAAACTTTCAGTTTCCTGCCTCGTGGGTCTGTGTCGAGCTCAAAAGTGAGATAATAAATGTGAGAGCATGCTGTAAGTTTTTTATTAGATACCATCAACTCAAGGTGATGCTCAGGGTCTAAAATACCTTATCAACTCCGGGAATCTGCTCCTCCTCCAATTCCTTTCTCATAATGCAGGGCTCTCAAAACACATATGCCTACAGGGCAGCAACGCTGGCCTGGGCAAGTCGGCCTGTGTGCACTGCGGGGGTCCTTGCACTGTAAAGCTGTAGGGCACATGTCCAGCCTAGAGAGAGCCACTCAGCCACCACTCTGTGCCAGGCCCTGAGCCTGGTCTCCGTGGTGCCTCATGCCATGTGCTGGACACAAAATAGATGGGCAGTGAGAGGCGGGGGCCTGCTGTCCTGCCTGACAGGACATCACCCCCTTCCCCAGGGCTTTATGCCCGGGTGGCCGCTGAGTCAGCAACTTCAGGGCCTGGGCAGCCGCTCGCTACCACTCCCGCCCACTGCTGTTGAGACAGTCCCTTACCATGTCTCACCCTTGAGATAAACTCTAAGCTCTAATTGCCGTTTATAGTTCGGGTGTTCCACTGAAGGATTTCATGTGACCTAAAACTTTCAGTTTTAAAACCAGAATGATAGATCACCCTATACATGGCATCTTAAATGTTATCTCCTTTAAAACTAATGGCCCGATCTCTACAGTAGGAGTTAAAGATTATTTTCTCTCTTCCTTACATACTCACAGCATTCTGATTACACTTCAATCTTAGCCCTTTCCAGGTGTTTCTGTTTCCTTCACCAGGTTTTTAGCATCTCATAGTTGTGGTCCTCCATGGTATCTAACTGGTGCTTTGCCTATCAGGGGTGTACTTAACTGTAGAAATAAATCGTTGAGATACAAAATGAGTAAAGACTGACTCTGGGCATCATAATGGACTAAATAAACAGTAGAAGAGATCATGTGATTCTCAGATGAATCAACATGAGGATAACAGGAAATAGGCTGAGATTTCAGCAAAAGAGAATTCCATGTATCAAAAAGCAGCTTTTGACCGGAAGGATGATGGGGGGAAAAAGGGGTATATCTTGTAAAAGATTATGAAATCACCATTCTCAAAATCATTCAGATTGTCCCACCATCGATATATCTCAGTTTAAGATGAAGATTCTCTGAAATACGGGCCGTAATGCGGGAGGCAGTGTTCAGGCAGGCATCTCCTGAATCCCAGTGGACCAGGATGGATAGATGCCGTATTTCCAGCAGAGTGCCATACCCATTTTTCTTTTTAACCAAGGTAGGATGTACTGGCTTACTCCTGTCCAAATTGTGCTTGTTGAGGTTTAGAAGTCAGGACTGTGACAGCATAAAGCTAACTAGCAGCAGATGATGGTATTACATTATAGTTGAATACTTTTCCCACAAAGGATTTATCTGGGGACACGAAGACTCAGTGAATTACCATTTGCCATGGCCTTCACTGAAGAACCACAGCTCCAAAATCCTTTCTCCACCATGTGAATTGACCGTCTGCTCAGAGTAATTGCAAATCCACTTCCAGGGTTCATAAAGTCTTCCTATGTTCTTGCATGTCTTTGAAATGCCCCAGGCAACTGCTCTTCCCTCCAGTGGAGCAGGCACAACAGCTGTGGGATTCACCAAGCCTTGTCTCTGCTCCATTTCTGGCAGCAGCAACAACTGCCAAGCCATTCTCCAAAAAGGCCTGCAAATTGTAAACCCATTAAGGCTTAACTCCTAGGGGACAACAAAGAGAGCTGCCTTTGAATGTGAGCTCTGTGTGGGATCACAGAGGCCTCTGGCACCTGGGCTTGTCCTCAGGGCCAGGGCAATCTGTAGGGAAAGTTACAAGCTGCTGAGGGAATATTTTCACAGGTTTTTCCGAACAAAGGGTTCTTTCTTCAAACCCTGTGCAACTCTTTCCTGATTGCTAATTAACCAAACCTAGTGAAAAACAGGCCTTTTCTGTAAATAGCAGTAGTAAGTGTATGTGTGTGTGCACATATGTGTGGTGTGGTTGATGTGCACTCTGATGTGTTTCTGTTTGTGTTTTTTTGACACATGACTGAAGCCCTCTTTGGAATTTTTTTTTTTAATTTATTTTTGGCTGCACTGGGTCTTCGTTGCTGTGCGCGCGGGCTTTCTCTAGCTGCGGCGAGCGAGGGCTACTCTTCGTTGCGGTGCGCATGCTTCTCATTGCAGTGGCTTCTCTTGTTGCGGAGCACGGGCTCTAGGCGAGTGGGCTTCAGTAGTTGTGGCTCGCAGGCTCTAGAGCGCAGGCTCAGTAGTTATGGCACACGGGCCGCGTTGCCCCACGCCATGAGGGATCTTCCCGGACCAGGGCTTGAACCCGGGTCCCCTGCATCGGCAGGCGGATTCTCAACCACTGCGCCACCAGGGAAGCCCCCTCTTTTGAATTTGACAGGATGGGAAGGAGATCGTTACAAGGCATCTCACCCCTCTTAGTAAGTTTTGCTATGTGCACATAGTCGTGCTACTGTCTTTGAGTACTGAATATGCTTTGTGTTTTGCTTGAAGTCACCCCTCTCCCCGGAAGCTAAGGGTCTGTCTCACTCTGTCTCTCCTTGTTTCACCATTGCTCATCTATTTTCCCCTGTTTGCTTCCTCGGAATCACTGTTTAGGAAGTTCCTGCTTGGTCCATCTGTCTTAAATTACTACTTTGTTTACTTTCCCAGACACTTTCTCACCCAGGAACCTTCCCTCTGTTTGTCTCATGTCTTTCGTATGTGGTATGCACTTGAACATCTGAAAGCCTCCTTTCCTCAGAAGCCCCTACAGGGCACTGGCACTCATTATAACGCTGACTCACCACTTGGTGCATGTTGCCACCTAGTCAAAGCCAGCCAGAGCCTGGTGGCCTTCTGAAACTGTTGGTGAAGCCTTCCAAATCCTACCTCTTTTAACTCAGCGTTTCCAGTTATGTATTAGTTTTGTAAGTTTCACAATTCAGTCTCCTGGAGTTTTGAAAGTGGGTTACATTTTGTTTATTTTATCCATAATTAAGGTGCTTATTGTGAGGTTATCTATCAATTCGATCTTTGCCTTACTGATATTCGATCAATAACTTCTCGTGTTAATTCTGGCCTTCTTGGTTATGACTGTGGTGGGGGAAAAAAGCTCTTCACGGGCCTCTAGTGGACATGTAGTGGAACTGCATAAATCTTGTATTCAAATGTATGAAACTGGTGTGACCTAAAGGCCTGAGGCAATCCCAAAACATGTTCTTCATCAGATTTTTAATTAAATAGTATAATAGTGTGTTTGAAGGCATGGAAAATAAGAAAAAATGGTGAAATCAAACTCTTGAGTGACTTTAACCATAGGGTATTATCGACTTAATTGTTGCCTGACGGCAACTGGAATGAGTTTCTTTGTCCATTTAGTCTCTACTTTATAACAGCAGCTGAATTTTAACTTCAAATAATAATTGTAAATCAACTTTACTCTTAATTCATTTTTTGTCACTTTTTATCAAGATCTGAAATCTCTGATATTTTAAGTTTTGTAACTTAAATGTTTCATCTCAAAAGAGTTGGAAATAATATGCCTCCATAAAGACATGCAAGGGAAGTAATGTTGTCCATAGACAACCCCAGCCTTCTCCAAAGACCAGAATCCACCAGGTTTCTCTCCCAGCCTTCATTGATTTTCCATGAGCTTTCCATGTGCTCTTCTTGCCATGGTGCTTCCTCTTATGCTCCCTTTGCCCAAAATGACTCCTCCCTTCCACCACCTCCCCACCTGGTGAAATTCTTCATATCCTTACAAACCCAAGTCAAATTCTATCTTTTATTTATAACTCCCCTCCACACCCCCACCTAACAGAGTTAAAAACTCCGCTCTGCTGTTCAGTTTTACTATCTACTGCGTGTTCAACTTAAGTTAACTTGCAAAGTATGTCTGTTTCTGCTGCTGGGTCTTGAGCTTTTCATCAATTAATACAGTGCTGTATTTTGCAGTTTTCTCATCATCACTCTATCTGCAGTCCCTAGCACAGCTCCTGCACTTAGTAGAGACTGTTGGATTATTAGCTGTTCCTTTTGGTGCTTTTCCTGGGTAAAACTGGGAGCTGAGAAAGTATGCCACATCTCGTCCCTGGTGTCTCTGTTTGCATCCGGCATCCTGCCTCCCTTTTGCTCCCCTTCCACATTTCCAACTTAACGTCATTTCCAACTTAAAGTGATTTTAAGGCCCTGAATTACCTTGTTCATGGTATTTGAAATGTAAACCTTATCTTGAATTTGAAATGAAATGCTTTGTCCTATGTCAAGCAAGTATGCTGGTGGGAGAGTTGTTTCGGGGGATGGAATCCTCGGCTCCAAATATAATATAATGACTGTCTCTTCTACCTAAGAATTAGACTAACTTCATTCGTTTGGAAGGGGGCTTCCATACTGCCTTTTGGGTTAAACTTGCAAAATATTTTCAAGGTATTGACTTGGAATGTAGTTCTGGAACAAATGAGCCCTATGTTTAAATCTGTATAGAGTCGAACCACCTGGGATCATATTTTGAGCTGTGTATGAGGACAGTGAGATTATTATGAGTCTATCACTGCAAGACAGACCTTGAGCTAGGATAGAAAGGACTGGGGATGAAACTTTGAAGAGGATGACTTTATGGGTAGCTATCTGCTGAGGGACAACTTGAGACTTCACATCAAACGCTTGAGCAAAGCTCACAGATAGTGGATGAGACTGACTAAAAGCAACTGGCCACCACGGTGTCACTGAGGCATTTTGTAGGGCCCTTTAAGGCTATTAAAGTGGAATGGAGTTTGCTTTGTTGAAAGAGTCAACTTTGTTTTTGTTTAATAGTTTTTGGAGCTGAGGTTCTTAATCTGGTGACCTCTTATCTCTTTAAAACTTCAGAAATTATAAAAAAAAATGTATATACATATGCCATGCATTTAGTGGGGAGAGCTTTGGAAAGATTCTTGAAAACCTAGAAAAGTTTAAGAATTACAATTTTAAGACATGATTGAAAGGTCGTATGTTTTATAGTATGGGTCATATTAATAGACTTTTTATCTAAATATTGCCTGAACTAGGCTGAATATTACATTTACACATATTGTCCAATTGTTTGTTTACTAAATTCTTTTAATTTGATAATTGAATTAAATTTGAAAACCACTGTCTAGATAACGCTAACACTTTTGGCAATAGCCAGGCACTAGCCTTTTACTAAAGACTTTCTGTACTTCTATGAGGCAAAAGCGAAGGAATTGGAATGATTAGTTGGATCGAAAGAATGATTTATTTTTATTTATTTTTATTTATTTATTTTTTTTTGGTACGCGGGCCTCTCACTGCTGTGGCCTCTCCCGTTGTGGAGCACAGGCTCCAGACGTGCAGGCTCAGCGGCCATGGCTCACGGGCCCAGCCGCTCCACGGCATGTGGGATCCTCCCGGACCGGGGCACGAACCCGTGTCCCCTGCATCGGCAGGCAGACTCTCAACCACTGCACCACCAGGGAAGCCCAGAATGATTTATTTTTAAAAGAAGGAAAGAGCACAAATAAAATTAATCTCTGAAAATAAGTTATTTGGAACTTGAGCAAGCCATGGGGAGCAAGTGTTAACTTCAGTTATGTGGTTTTCTAAATTTGTAATCAAACATTACCATTAGTCATAGAAAGATAAAAGGAAGGAATAAGATTAAACTATAGATCTAAATATTTGCAAATATAAATTATCTTGGCAAAATGATTCTAGAAGGAAGACACATACTGATATAAAGGAATTTTATTTTAATTAAGGAAAAGATTTAAGAGAAGAACACAAGGCAGTATCTTATAAAACAAAACTAAATCAGAGGTACTTATGCTTGAGGAAATGAAAATGCTGTGTTTAATAATCTCTAAGCTCATGATACAGTGACACTTCACTTATCCAAAATTCAGTATGTAGCAGCATCAATTATATGGAAAAGACCTATAAACAAAGCAATGAAAAACACTGTCCTTGCTGAACCAAGGTTAAAACTGTGTATTAACCCTGCAGTGCATTGTCTGAACTGTTGTCCTCAGATAACTCTTTTAACATCTTTCTCCAGACTCTCAGAACTGCCAATAAATACTGGGTAATCTAGGACAAGTTGGATGACTTCCACCAAAGTTTTTTTAGTTGACTATCAGATCTTAACTAAATTAATCTGTGGTCTGTTTTCAGAAATGAAATTCTGTAATAATCCCAAAGTGGAAAATGGATTACTAACCCTTCTCTCTCTTTGAAAGTCATTGTTTACCAATCGTTTAATTTATCAGTGCTTTACAGACCAGTGATCAACACAAAATTAATTCAGTTTTAATGAGAGACAACCTGAGAACAAATAAGAATTATAGCAGTTAGACTCAGGGCCACGTTTCTTCAGGTCACCAGTGCCTTCTCTCTGTGACATTACTCATTACCAAAGAGGAATCTTGGAACATTTTGCTGGTTGCTAAAAAAGTTCAAATGGCTGAGAATTTTTAGGGCTTTACCATATACATATTATATGGCTAGCACATATATCGTACTCCTTCTTCATCCCTAACACAGAGAAGTATGAAGAAAAGGAAACATAGAAACCCAATGGAAATGCACATGGACGTTAAATATGCTGCAGGCAGCAGAAAGTACTTCTGGAAATGTTCTATATCTGCTAGTTATATATTAGCCTCGTTTATAAATGCTTGTAAAGTTTTTTAAATCAAACATAATTTTGCTTAATGTAATTTGTAACAGGAATTAATTCAAAAGAACATAATGAATACCTTCTAGCATCAAACACATGTGAGATGATGCAAGAAAGTAAAACATGAATAAAACTGTTCTCATGGAGTTCACAGTTTAGTGGGAGGACATCCCACATGCAGATAAAGAGTGGTGAATACTCTAGAAGCATGAGGAGGACATGCAGGCGGGGCCAGCTTCATGGGCACGCAGCCCTGCAGTTTGTGACAGGGCCCCAGGCTTAGAAGGGCCTGGCCGTTGGTTTAATGTTATGCTGTTGCCATTTGAGATTATTAATAATTTTTTAATGTGGTAAAATATACATAACATTTGCCATCATAAACAATTTTAAGTATATTAAATGAACATTAAGTTTGGCAGATATATACAAATTCAGGAATTTTTAATTGTTTATTCAATAAAATAAGGAAGCATTGGTTATGGAAAAATACATTAAGTTTTAAATGAGCACTAAGGTCAGTAATGTTTAAGTATATTCACATTGTTATACAACTGTCACCATCATCCATCTCCAGAACTCTTTTCATCTTGCAAAACTGAAACTCTGTACACATTAAATAACAACTCCCCATCTCTCCCTCCCCCCAGCACCTGGCAACCACCATTCTACTTTCTGTCTCTATGAATTTGACTACTCTAGGTACCTCATAGGAGTAGAAACATACAGTATTTGTCCTTTGGTGACAGGCTTATTTCATTTAGCATATCTTCAAGCATATGTTGTAGCACCTGTCAGAATATCCTTCCATTTTAAGGCCGAATAATATTCCATTGTATGAATATACCACACTGTGTTTATCCACTCATCATCGATGGGCACGTCAAGTGCTGCTCCAAGCTTCGCCATTAAGTAGACACTCAGTAAATGTTGATACCCTTTGTCTTTCTTTTTGGAAATAATCACTTCCTTGATTTACCTGCCTTGCTAGTCTGAGAGCTTCCCGATGGAAAGAACCGTGCCTTATCGGTCTTTGGCCCCAGTGTAGTTTCTGGGCTGGTAATTTTTCAGTAAACCTGCATTTAAAAAAAACTAATGTTAAACATAATTTTGAAAAGTTTTTATTGAGGTATAGTTGATTTACAATATTGTGTTAGTTTCAGGTGTACAGCAAAGTGTTTCAGTTATACATATACATATATATTCTTTTTCTAATTCTTTTCCATTATAGATTATCACAATATATTGAATATAGTTCCTTGTGCTATACAGTAAATCATTATTATCTGTATATTTTATATATAGTAATGTGTATCTGTTAATCCCAAACTGCTAATTTATCCCTCCCCTCCCCTTCCCCTTTGGTAACTGTAAGATTGTCTTCTATGTCTGTGAGTCTGTTTCTGTTTTGTAAATGAGTTCATTTGTATTATTTTTTTAGATTCCACATATAAGTGATATCATATAATATTTGTCTTTGTCTGACTTACTTCACTTAGTATGATAATCTCTAGGTCCATCCATGTTGCTGCAAACGGCAATATTTCATTCTTTTTAATGGCTGAGTAATATTCCATCACATATATATACCACATCTTCTTTATACATTCACCCATTAATGGACACTTAGGTTGCTTCCATGTCTTGGCTATTGTAAATAGTGCTGCTGTGAACATTGGGGTGCATGTATCTTTTCGAATTAAGAGTTTTCTCCAGATACATGCCCAGGACTGGGATTGCTGTATCATATGGTAGCTCTATTTTTAACTTTTTGAGGAACCTCCATACTGTTTTCTATAGTGGATGCACCAATTTAAATTCCCACCAATAGTATAGGAGGGTTCCCTTTTCTCCACACGATCTCCAGCATTTATTATTTGTAGACTTTTTGATGATGGACGTTCTGACTGGTGTGAGGTGATAACCTCATTATAGTTTTGATTTGCATTTCTCTAATAATTAGCAATGTTGAGTATCTTTTCATGTACCTGTTGACCGTCTGTATGTCTTCTTTGGAGAAATGTCTATTTAGGTCTTCTGCCCAGTTTTTGATTGGGTTGTTTGTTTTTTTGATACTGAGTTATGTGAACGGTTTGTATATGTGAACTGTTTGTCGGTCACATCGTTTGCAAATATTTTCTCCCAGTCTGTAGGTTGTCTTTTAATTTTATCATTTCCTTTGCTATGCAAAAGCTTATAAGTTTGTGAAAATATATTTTTTTAACTCTTCCTCTTTTTTTAAAAAAAATAAATTTATTTATTTATTTTTGGCTGCATTGGGTCTTCGTTGCTGCATGCGGGCTTTCTCTAGTTGAGGTGAGCAGGGTCTACTCGTTGTTGTGGTGCGTGGGCTTCTCTTGTTGCAGAGCACAGGCTCTAGGCGTGCAGGCTTCAGTAATTGCGGCATGCGGGCTCAGTAGTTGTGGCTCACAGGCTCTAGAGCGCAGGCTCAGTAGTTGTGGTGCACCGGCTTAGTTACTCCGTGGCATGTGGGATCTTCCTGGACCAGGGATCAAACCCGTGTCCCGTGCATTGGCAGGCGGACTCTTAACCACTGCGCCACCAGGGAAGTCCTGTGGAAATATTTTTAATGAAAGTGTTTCTCATTTGGGGCTCAGCAGCATTCTTCCCAGCTGTGCTGCACTGCCCACTCTCCCTTGCTCGCTCTCTCTCTGAGATTTCCCCTTGAATCTTCCTGTTTTGGAAGAGCCATCTGATGATGGCAGTCACCCAGCACAGCAATGAGTGGAGAAGCCCTGAAGGACAGGTTTCGCCATGACTTGGTGAAACCTACCACCCCTCGCAAATGTCACTGTACGCTCTTAGCAGTCACACTGGCTTCTCATCCAGAACATAAGTGGTTCTTGGTCAAGTGGCACATTTGGCAGGAGCAGGCTGGATGGAGGGGGGTTTTTTTTTGTTGTTAATTTAATTAATTAATTAATTTTTTGCTGTGTTGGGTCTTCTGTGCGAGAGCTTTCTCTAGTTGCGGCAAGTGGGAGCCACTCTTCATCGCGATGCGCAGGCCTCTCACTATCGCGGCCTCTCTTGTTGCGGAGCACTGGCTCCAGACGCGCAGGCTCAATAGTTGTGGCTCACAGGCCTAGTTGCTCTGCGGCATGTGGGACCTTCCCAGACCAGGGCTCGAACCCGTGTCCCCTGCATTAGCAGACAGATTCTCAACCACTGCGCCACCAGGGAAGCCCTGGAGAGGGTTTTTGAAGGCACCGTGGAGGCAGGCAGTAGGAGGTTCTGAAGTCCTGAGGGTGGGAAAGTTTCCAGTTGGCCCTCCCCTCCCCAAATGCTTTGTCAGTACTCAGTTTGCACATGTCACCAAAAACAATGAGCTGGGGAGATGGGAGGTGTCTTTTCAAATGTCGTGTCCCATGGGCTATGATGGATGGAATACAGTCAAATATTACCAACAATGTTCTTCATCCCAAGAAGCTATCGAGTTCATCTATGGCTTTGGAATGGCCTGCATTCAAATACTTTAGGGAAATGATACTCTGCATTCCTTTGAAGACACCTAGAAAGTGAGATTTCTCTGCTTCCTGTAGTCTTCCAGTCCCACAGTTTTTCAATCATGTCTATCCCATGAAGTAACCAATCTCCAAAGCGATGAAACTGACCTCAAATATGTCCTCAAATATGAGGACAATTATCATGTCCAAGCATCATGGCTCCAAACTCTGACTTTTCCATGGTCAACAGAACAGAGTGTCACTAGGTTTGGTATATATTAAAAAAAAAAAAAATCATGATATGCTACAAAGTGAATGGTCAGTTGTTACCTAGAGGTCACTGTGTAGAGGGTTTGCTGAGGATTGAAATACAAGATGAACCTTTACTGGTTTTGTTTTGTAGAAGTTATGCTAATATTAGCCTTGTGGGGTAAAGATGGGCTAGGAAAAATGAAGGCCATGCCTCAAGCTTGGGCACTTTAGCACACATGTGTCTGCTGATGAAGCATGTGGTCTTTTATGGAAGAGTCCTTAAGTGAAAGCAAGATTTCACCAATCAGAGACTAGCAGGCTCAGCTCTAGGTGCCCATTTCCCGCCCCCCAATACTAATTCTATTCCTGAATTCTCTGATGCAGTCACTTCTGAGTTGGGTGAAGCTTTTTCTTGTTCTCTAAATAGAGCAATGTTTTGTGTGCCCTAGGAGAAAAACTACAGTTAGAATCTAATGCTTCCAAAGGATTTGAACAAGGTTTAGTTTCCCTGTATACCAGCCTCTTTCCTGATTATTGTACGCACTTTTCATATGAGATCAATAGCACCTGAATCTCTTGACAGTAAAGGCCACCTTAAAAACTCAAAATATGTGTGGTATTTTAAAGAGCACCCTAGTTGTTTTAAAAACACAAACAATGTACACCACTGCGAATGTTTGGTCTTAGCTACCATTACAAGAGAAGGGAGGGTGTGTGTGTGTGTGTGTGTGTGTGTGTGTGTGTGTGTGTGTGTGTGTGTGTAAGGTGATGGAAAAGAAAGTCTGGGATTCATTAAAAACTAGGGTTTTTAATAAGTTCTGAAGTCATTGAAGGTTGTAGCTGGCTGAGGTAGTTATCACTCAGTGCTGATGTTCCTGGGTTAGGATTACTGAGAGCGTTATAGTAGAGTAGCTAATCTTTTGTGGCCAGTACTGCTTGCCTGTGTTGATAAGTATGATTAACAACGGTAGAAGCCAAATACATAGGCAAATGCCTTACAGCTGCCAGGAATGCTCATGGCCACCCATGCATCACAGCAAAACGAGAAACAAGTTCAGGATCCTAGTATGCCTGAGCCTTTTAGATAAGTATGCCTCCAAGTTCGGTTTTGAAGTTGGTTTCAATCAAATCCTGTAGAGCTCTTGTTAGAAAGCAGTCAGATAGGAGCCGAAAAGTGAGGAACGTGCTTTTGGTTTGCAAGGTTGTAAAAGGATGCTGCTCATGACAATTTCAGAATCTACTTTAGGTCTGCTTTTGTTCTGAAAATTCAAAGCGAACTGTAAAAAGATCCGAGACTTTTAATTTTTCTAGAAATTTAATTGCATGAAAATGCACATGCATCAAAAATTGCGTAATCCAATTTATGATGGTAACCCTGAATAAAAGCCAAAACTCTAGGCTACGTACAAATTGAGCGAGGCAATGATAGGTGACATCTTCAAAACAGTGGAAGAAATCCAGTTTAGAAAGTGATCAGCCTGACCTGTCATGTGAGCAGGGGCTTTGTTCCTCCAACTGCAGCTTCATTGTTGCTTCCATTAGCATCATAATTAAAGCAGGCCTCTGTGTTTCACCCAGGGATTCTGGATTTTTCCACCCAGAATTAAAGATAACACCATCTAAAATGTAAACCAGTATAATAAGGTTAAGGGTTAGTAAACAGTAGGAGTGAAAGGAAAAGACAAGCATGGGATTAGGGTAGACAATCCTGAAGCATACTGGTACCAGTTTCCAAGAGGCAAATCCATTCTTGCAGAATTGTCATGTACACTATGCGTGAAGTTGGCATCGCCCCAGCAGGTAGTGTATACTTTCTGCCCTCCTGTTGACTTTCTCTGGTCTCAGCTGATGAATGCCAGAACTTCGTATACCTTTCCTACCACAAGAGTGCCAAAGTAGGTTCCATTTCTTGGCAACAGAAACCACAAGCCAGCTCTCTAGAGCCTCAGATTTGTAGGAAAGATGTTGCTATGATAAAGATTCTTTTTTTCATAGCTTATATCCTTCTGAGCCTGCTTTTGTGAACAAAGTTATTCTTGCACCACATGATTTTGTTTTCTCCATTTTCAATACAACTTTTCAATGCACAGTCGACTTTTTGCTGACAAGATTTTTCCCCCTATTACTCCCTCTTTTTTTCTAGGTAATGTAAACCAAAAGTTTATAACTTTTGGAATTTTACAAATATTGAAGTAGAAATCCTACATGTACAGTGGAACATCACATAGATAAGGCAGTGCTGACATTTTTAAACTGTACCTGATGTGGAATTAAGTTCTTATCATTTGAATTCCATGTACAGTTGTCATTGCTCCTTCAGTTCATTCAGAGCCCAGCTGCTGCAGATGTGCAGTCAGGCTTTTATTATGTAATCTTTTCAGATAAAGAAAGTTAAAAAAAAAAGAAAAAAAATCAGAGTCAGTAATCCAAGTAGCCAAGCCAGTTACCTGGATTTGCTTCAAAATGAGAATATATCAGAGATGGGGGTAGATTGCTTCCACCTGAAAACATAACAGCTTCACAAAACTTTCCATGTTAAACAAGACTTACAACAAAGAAAAAATTTATAATTTTATAATGAAAAGTAATTTTTCCCCAGAGAAAGAAAAGGGATTAACGGTAGCAGAAATTATATGATCTATCTATCTATCTATATATATTTTTTACATGTTTAGGAATATTAAATGCTAGAAAAGGGATTTGGGGAGAGTTTGTTTTTAGAGCACAATATAAATTCGGGTTTGTTTGGTTTTCAACATTACCTGGAATATTTGCTACTGAAATTGTGTTGGAGACACACACAGTATCCTGAGAACCTGAAAACCACAAGTTGCAACTTGAAAATGGGCTCCATGACCCCAGAGACTGTGGGAAGTCGCAGAGCCCTCACTGTGCACGCCTGCTCCTGCCTGTGCCTGTCTGCAGGACCCCTGCAAACTAGAACACATGGCTGCTAGCTTATGCTCCGAGGACACGTGCACCCAAGCAACTCAATATCCAGATCTGGAAGTTCGACATTTCCATTGCCATAAGTAAGAGAAACTCAACAGTAGAAGGTGGTAATTATTTTCTGCTTAAAATGCAGTAGAAGAAAGGCAGGCATACTCCAGATACCTGTGTGCATGTTAGAAGGACAGTCTGTCACCCGCAGCAAGTAAAGGAATTGAATTACACTCAATTAATTTTTTAACTTATGAGTTTGTGTTTTCACTCATTCATCCATCTATTCTTCCATACTGCCCAGGATGTAAAACTTAGGAGAAGAACAGAAGGGACAGGTCTGTCAAGTGACCCACCCAGAAAAGCGCAGGCGTGTTTCTGACTCCATTTTGGAGAAGTGCTGCTTCTTTGGTCTGGCCTCCCTGGTACCAGACTTTTGACTAAATAGTCACTGGGGTTCCATTGGATTAAGCCTAGTAGCTTTCTTATTGGTTCATCTGAAGATATCCAAGACTGTTAAGTGGACAAAATAAGTCTTTGGATAATACATATAATATGATTCTATTTGTGTAAGAATAATTATCTCATGGGTGTGCAGTATGGGTATATGTAGATATATGTAGAAACATATGTGTGTATATTTTACACATATAAAATATGTGTATGTAAATATTACATATACATAAAATGTTATACATGTATATTACATATATATAAAGTTTGGAAAATAGACACTAAACTGTTAATAGTGATTACCTCCAGAGAGGGAAGTAGATTTAGGAGTTGGGGATATAAATGGGACTTTTGTTTGAATTTTTAAAATGAGCATTATTTGGTGTAATTAAAATATTTTAAAGAAAAAATATTTAAAGTTTACTTTTATTAGTTATTAAAATGTATTAGATAGTCTTTGATTTTACTTTGTGAGGATAACAAAAATTTACTAAAAGCGAATGAACCTATACTGCAGGATGAGACCTTTATTTTCATATTATAATTATATTCATAGCATAAAGCAAATAATGTGTAGTACATTTGGGTTTTTTTGGTGTTTTCTTGCGGTACACGGGCCTCTCACTGCTGTGGCCTCTCCCGTTGCGGAGCACAGGCTCCGGACCCGCAGGCTCAGCGGACATGGCTCACGGGCCCAGCGGCTCCGCGGCATGTGGGATCTTCCCGGACCGGGGCACGAACCCGCGTCCCCTGCATGGGCAGGTGGACTCTCAACCACTGCGCCACCAGGGAAGCCCTGTGTAGTACATTTCTGATGTGTTTTTTCTAGTTTCTTTTTGCCAAGAAATTGGTGAATTACTTAGAATTCAAGATCTAAACCAGATATGACCAAAAGAAACATCTTTGTCCTGGGCTTTTTGGTGGAGCAAACTTTGAACTTTTGCTGACCTGTGGGTTCCATGCCCCATGCTGTCTTTATTAGTGAACAAAAATGGTCAGATTGGTCCAGCACAACTCTTAGGTTCTTTTTTGCCCGATAATGGTAGCCAAAGAAGAACTTTTGAGGCGAAAGAGGGTCAACTACTCTCCCCCAAACCTCACAACCAAGTCATACTGATAACTCAATGTAGGAACAAATTCTGTCAGGTATATAGACATTTATTAACAAGCAAACACCCCTCCCCCAAGATAAATCGATTCGTGTAACTTGTGTGTAAGCTTCAAGGAGTCCCAGCTCTTCACTTTCCTTTTAGATGCTCAACCACAGCCTTACATAAAAGATTCAAAAGAGGCTTGAGGCAAACACCCAGATTCCAAAAACAGATTGTCTCACCCTTATAGCCTGCATCAGGCAAGCAGAATCTTCTAGAAGTCATGGCTGTGGAAGTGAGCTAAAATTATCAAATTGGTTGTGCACAACTCTTAGGTTCTTTTTGGTAAATAAGGGTGGCCAAAGAAGCAAGTTTTGAGTTAAAAGAGGATCAGCTACTACTCTCACTAAAACCTTATAACCAAATCATACTGATTACATGTGTAGGACTATTTAGGGATTTAGACTAGGACATTATCACCAGAGGTGCAGGTAAAGGTCTTACTGGATTTTTACACCGAAATACTTTGAGCCAGTCTGTACTTTTGAACACCTTAAGTCCACCAAGCATGCTAGGCAACGTAACAATTTTCACCAGTTGAAACCCATTTTTGACACTCAGAATGGTAGCTGGAGATAGTTGATGGAGAGATGGTACCAGCAGGGTTTGTAACAGCCAATTCTGAAGTTCAGCCTCCCTGTTTAGAAAGCCAGCTAGATTGTCTCAGGCTTTGAATGCTTCATCATATACTAGCAGCACCGGGGTTATAGCTTTACCTATATAACACACATGTAACATCAACCATATATACTCAAGTACTTTAAAGTAAATTACAGATGAGTACTGCAATTAGCTCTTCTTACAGAGGATTCTGTTTCTTGAATTGCAATTAATCAGATTCAACCCTTTAAGTGTAGTTGTATTCACCTATATTTTAAAATTCTCACTATGGAATGATAGATAACACCTATTGAATGTTTATGCCATGCTCTGTTCCCAGCATTTTACATATATTAACCCACTTAATCTTCACAACACCCCTAAGAGTTGTACTGTTGTTATCCATTTAACAAGGAGGAATCTCAAGTAACTTGTCCATGCTCACACAGCTTGTACCTGGCAGAGTCAAGATTAGAACCCAGGCATCTGGGACATGAAGTTCAGTTTTTTCACTGCATGGAAGAGAGAAAATACTCTAGACCATGAAGCCATACTGCCCTCACCAGCTGCGAGATCCTACTTTTAATTTGCTTTGCACAAATTCTGCACACGAGGCAAATCGTCTGTATGTTAAGTTAGAAAGGCTCTTCCCATGATGTGCTGCATTCCACTTTAGAGTCCCCATTTTCTCAGTATGTTTTCCTCTCAACAGAGCTGATGAGAAATGTTTAATCGTCAGGCCTGGCTCTGTGCAAAAAGAGAAAACGAAATCCCCGAGGAGCCATATCCATTCCCTTTTGGATCAATGCAGTCCCCTTTCAAACAACACACAGCTGCCATAGACCCCCAGGGTCTGCTGTTGAAGTTTCACACCCCTTCTGTGAGGCTGGACTTTACTTCTTATATGTGATCATTAAAGATGTCTATGGTCGAAAAGAAGGGAGTTGATGATTGAAGTATCAGTCCCTAGCTTAAGGATTACAAGACTGAGGACCAGCAGATCAGGCCTAAGTGCTATTGCTGTGCTTCATGTATGCACTTGCACGGTACTTACCCCTGGGCATGGATATTGCTTGTGATGCTTAGCTGGCCCCTTATGCCCAGGGTTTGATAAAAATGGGAAGCTTCAGATGTCGTGCCATTTGCTTTGCCAGCTGGTATAATCCTTAAAAACATTTTTGTCCAAAACATGGATGGTGTTCCTTTTCAATTACTGATTTGCCCAGGCACATGGGGATTGGGCTTTTGACCGTAAACATGGGCAGGGGTGGATTAGGCAGGTTTCTGGCATCTTCAAGTTGATGGTTGTGAGCAAAGCTGACACATACATAAGGGTAGGTTATACAGTGCACAGCCCTAGGTTGACCTGGTTCTGGGGAATACAGGTGCCAGTTTGAAAGTAAAATCCAAATCCTGAGGTCCCCACCCAGTACTCATTCCACTCCCCAATATTTTCCTTCTTTTGCCATAAATTCACTCCTTGCCTACAACTTCTCTCTCTTCTACACATATTCCTTAACCACTGACAATCTGGTGCCTATCACCAGCCTATATCAGCTTACATCAGCTTTCCTGTAACTGCATATATATTTTAAATGCCTGCATATAGAAGTTCATTATATGAATGTACCTTAATTTATTTGTAAGTTCCCTATTGGTGGGCACTAGGTAGTTTGCAATCTTTGGCGATTACGAACAATGCTGAAATTAAAACTTGTATTTGTTTGTATATCTGTCTGCAAATATCTCCAGGAAAAATTGCTTAAAGTGGGATTTGCTTTGACTCCTTTCCTTTGACTCTCTTACCTATGCAGCTGCCTCTAGCACCCTTCCTTTTTTTACCCTCATCCTCCAAGTTCGAGTATTTATGACCTCTGGCTTAAATTATTACAATAGCCTCCTGAGTGGGTCAGTCTGCCTACCCTCTCCTTTATAATCCATCCTAAATATGGTTTCTAGATCTCACTGCTCAGATTATGTTACACTTATGCTCAGAAACTTCCATGATCACTGATTGAACTTAGTATTCACTCCCCACACCCCCTCCCAGCATTCAAGACCATACCACAGTATGGTTCCTCCTTGTTGCTGGAGTCTCATACCCCATGGTTCTCCCACACGTTCCCTATGCTTTAGCAGAACCAGGTGGTTCACTATTTCTGGAGCTTGCCTTGCTCCTGTCTCTGTGCCTTCGAGCTCACTCTTTCCTGTAGGAGTGTCCTTCTCTTTGAAGTGTCCTCCCTCACCTCTGCCCATGCAAATCCTTCCCAAACTTTAATGCTACCACCCTAGTCATGTTTTCTGGATTCTCCCACCCCCATTCCCTAAACTAGATGTGACCTTTCGGCCTTGAGCCCCCAGCTGCACTCTTCCTTTCCCCCGCTGTTCTCATATCCTGTTTTGGATTGTAATCCTTTGTGCCATGGTAAACCTGCTGCTGGAAGCATGTATCTGAGGTGCCTAGTAGAATGCCTTGCACATTGTAGGTTTAAAAGAGTATTCATCAGGTTAGATCTTCGCAGTTGGCAAATTCTCTTACCCCAAACTGGTACCATTTTTCAGTTTGTGGGAAAGAGATCATACACCCAAAGACATTATGAAAGTACATTAACTTTGCAGTGTATTCAGTCGAGAACTCAGAAACGCACTGGCAGTGAGGAAGCAGGCGGCGTAAGGGCAGGAGCACATCTCATCCGCCTTTTCTTACCGTTGGTGGCGTCCACAGCTGCCCTTGACCCAGCCCACGTGCAACAGGGCTCCTCTGGATTTGGAAAGCTTCCTTCTTGCCAGCCATAGCAAACAAGGACTTTCATCCCCTATTAGGAAGAATTCACCCTAACAATCCCCGTACTTTCATTAAAGGGATGTTTACCAATATCGTGGTTCTTGACTCAGGCTCATTGTCAGCAGATGACATTCTCATGGGAGGAAGTGAGGAAGGGGAGATGGTTAGGGGTGAGTGTAGAAAGCAGGACCAGATCAGGGGTCCACAAACGAAGCTCCTCTCTTTCCAGTGACCCAAAAAGCCTCTTTCCCCACAAAGCCCAACCTCACATTTGACAGAACTGGAAGGACACACAGGTAGTCTCAGCCTTGAAGAATCAGATTTTCCAACTTCAACCGTGGGCTTCTCATAATCATCTACAGTTCCTCCTTTACAGTGAGTGGCTCTATCTAGCTCGGTTTCTCATTTATTCAACAGACACCAATTGTGTATGTCCTTGCTCTTAAGGGACTCACAGACAAATGACAGATGACGGTTCCAGGATTCTTCTGTGAAAATGTGGAAGGAGAACTAAGGTTTCAGACTTACTACTCAACCCCGCCCTGACCAATGCTCACCATGTATGCCCTCACGATAGAGTTCAGATGTTCAAAATCTGTTACTGTTATCCTCAGCGTGCACTTTATACCCTGCACTTTATTCCCAGAATTCTTTATCTTTAGCTTTCCTTATCACAGGCAGTGGTATTTTGTTTGGTACCATCCTTTGCCAGATTAAATATTTATACTTATTTAATATTCTCTCTGTTGTTGAAAAGAATAATATAAAAGTTGAATAATAACAACACAGTATTTTATCATCTTAATTTAATTTTGAAATCACCTGTCAGGTCTCCAGAGCTTTACTCTGTGCTTTTCGTGTTCAAGGACACTGTTCAAGAAACAAAACTGAGACTTGAATCCAGTCTTCTGACTCTGGATCCTAGTGCAGTCTTCAAATCCTTAGCCTGGTTTTAGTAGCACTCACATAGCTATTTGCAATAAATGTGCAGCCTTTCTACCTGATAAGGTTTGACTACTGTTGACTGTGCAGAATATGTAAGCCTAAAAATGCACGCTGTGTGCTAAAGATTTACAAAGCAGACTGGTGTTACACAGTCAGCTCTACTTGGTAGAGCAGTCTTCTCTCATCTAGAACCTGAAATGCATCCCATACCTTCTCTTGATTCACCAAGTTCATCGGTAGTATAAATATCAGCCAGTCCTGTCGCTTAGGGGGTGTAATGTCATCTGAATGTGAATAATGACCTCTGTTTTAGGATAGAAAGGTACAAGTACACCAATTTTATAATGTCCTATTTTGGTGCTTTTTCTTTTTCCATTTTCTCCTTGGAATCAGTTTTCATAATTTTAACATGCTAAAAATTATTCTGTCATGGGTGCATGCTTGCGTGTGTGTGTGTGTGTTTCAGTCATGGGCATCTTCTTTTGAGTGTCATTACATAGAAAAACCTAAGGCTGGTTAAAATGCTTCCTCCTGTCCTGTGAAGTTTCAGGCCATGTTACCATGGGATTTATTATATAACCTACACACTTGGCACTGGCATGGGGGGACCTTAGGCAAGGATCACCGCCCCCCCTTGGTTTGTGACAGACTGGCAGCTTTTTCCTCTAGTATGTGCCATAGCTACAGAGCCAGATTTTAAGGAGAGGATTTATAGGAAATCCAGCTGTGAGTTTTCGTTTTTTTCTCTTAGAGCTGGAGGCGGGACCAAGACCAACCTCAAACCAGGCACACCATTGATCAGGCTAGAATGATGTGGAACAGTCTCACAGACAACAGCTAAGCACAGGGGAAATATTAGCTGGCAGAGATAACGAACAGGAAACACTCAGTGACAGATGCACCATCTGTCAGTTTCAGAGAAGCGATTTTCAAGAAAGCAGAAAATGAAATGAAGAAGAGAGTGGTTTTGTTTCAAAGGTACAGCACAGCCTAAGGACGTTTTAAACAAAGTGAGTTTGTATTCCATAGAAGAGGTTCTGGCCGCTGGGTAAGACAACAGTTACTTCCTATTTGTACTGAGAGTTTTGTTATTGATACATAAAGTTTTCTTTGTGGTGTACTTGATATTTAGAAGGACAATCTTTTAACAAGAACTTGATTTAAAATTTAAAGCAGTGCCTCTCATTTTAATTTTTCACTTTAAAAACATTTGAAAGTTACAGTAAGATACTTATTTACTCTTATTTAACCTCAGAGAATTGCTTTTATCTCAGTTAGACTATAGATATTGATATTAGACTTTTTTCTTATTTTTTTGAACTGTGGGCAAAATTACCTGTATTTTTCCTCAAAGGCAATTTAGTAAGAAAGTACCCATCTCTCAGATTTAAGACGCTGGCAGAAAATGCTGTCTATCTGATATTTAATTCCCTGAGATTGGTTACATAAATAGCCATGAATATGACCTAAACTTCTACATGCCTTTCCTAATAATGTTATTGTGTTGACATAGTTTTTAAAGGAGGCTGCTTCTGGATCTTCTTTATAAGCTGCCATATAAAACAATTCTGCTGTGTATGTTTAATACATTTCCAAACGTGTTAGTTTTAAAACAAAGTTGGACTTGTGCTGTTTGTTGTTGTATTTTACATCTAAGCGGTCATATGTTTTATTAGTCTGGGATTGGTCTAATTCTGAAGAAATCTAAAGCAGTGATTTGGAATGATAAGCTTATGTGAACAATAGCAAAAAGTTTTGAGGTGGATCACAGGAGCCCCTGTATTAGAAAAAGGCAATTCTCTTACAATTTACACAGTCAAAAGGGGACTTATTTTGCATCTGCGTTAGCAAGCTCTCTAGTCCAAACCAGAAGTGGAAGCACTGGCTGTAAGCTTGCAAAACCACTCAGTGTTATGGCCCAATATGGATGTCAGAACTTTGTAGCATGTGTGGGAAAATGGCTGCAGTCCAACGTCTGGAATCATTTATCTTCTGGGAGAGTCTAGAAGACAACTGTTTTATGCATTTTACAGAAATCCTTGCTGATTGATTTCATTTACATAGAGCAAGCGCAGTGACTGATGGTGGAGCAACTACAAGTGGGGGAGAAGTATTGATCTATTTCTGCTTTTCCTGACATCCAGGTCTCATTAGTGTTCCTGGCACCTTTGAATGAGATTGTGCCATTACGAGCAACCATATTGTTTCTACAGGGCCCTTTCCACGCATTTCATCGTAAATGCCACATTGATGTCTTTTCTTATTGGGGGAGTCAGAAACTGAAAGTTGAACATTTTGTCTTATTGTATTTTCAGAAGTCTAACCTGTTTCCTATAATCTAGATTTGAAGAATGAGATGAAGAAAATATCAGTAGGCAGGGTTCTCCGTAGGCTCACTGCAACTTACGCAGTCAGTTAGAAATGTGTGCGAGA
Organism: Phocoena phocoena; assembly: GCF_963924675.1. NCBI lineage: Eukaryota > Metazoa > Chordata > Mammalia > Artiodactyla > Phocoenidae > Phocoena > Phocoena phocoena. The sequence goes on along the minus strand of NC_089236.1, from coordinate 9,541,065 downwards.
TGGTCTCTCTGAAATTCTGGAACATACTCTTCCTGATGTGTAGACTCGTATCTGTGTGTGAGGGAGGGTATCAGATACGCCAGCCAGTATATTCTGCGAGAGCTAAACTCACATGTGCTGACATATGCTGACGTGTGACAGGGTAGCATCCAGACCTGTTTTTCTAATGTGGGAAAGAATATTTGCCAATTTCTGACAATACCCATGTCAAACCTGATGAAGACGTTTTGAATTTATTGCAAGGACCAAGGTAACAGTCAGAAGCCTTGGATTTCAGCCACTACCCTGTGCTGCCTACCGTGGCAACCTTGAGGAAGAGAGCTAACCTTTTAATAAATCAGTTTCACTGCTTAAAAATATAGTGAATAAGTCTAGCCATCTCTTTGACTTCCAGAGACATTTCAAATGTCAGCAAGATATTTATAATGTGTCTTGCACTGTTAGTTTTTAGTATATATGTCATTTTTAAAGTTGCCTCTGTTTCCTTAGACTGAAAAAAGCTGAAGAATTCTGGGTCACTGAAAACAACATCCTATAATCTTACACAGTAGTACTTTTGTTTGCAGCAGCCTACTCTTGAAGGTACTTGTACTCATCTCTTTTCTCTATGTGGAATTATCCTTTGATTTTATCATCACAATTCCTGGCATTGGGAAATACCAGGAATTCCCTCAAATAGGTTGAAGTTGTAGAAGTTGGGCTAAAATTGGTGTAGCACTGCTTTGATCTAGTATGTTTAAATATATATAATTTTTTAAAGTTCCTAATATAGGGAAATGGATGGTAGTGCAAATTAAGTTACCTAATATTTTCTAACATGTTATGTATACATATACACCATATTTAAATAAATACATGCTTATCTTCATATAAGGTATAGAGATATGTCTATAGAGAGAGAAAGAGAGAGGAGAGCATCTTTCCAAAATATTCTAATAAAAACAACAGTATATAAAATATTAAAAGTAAAAGATAGGAGCCATTAGTGTGTTTTCATTTTAAACCATATTCATTTGAAGTGATAAACATGGTAGCAGGTTAATATAGTGCAAACAGCATCAGAAGTCAGAAGTCAGACCTGCCAATCTCAGTGGCCAATACACCACACTCCAAACAAAACCATCCCCCTGGGCACCATTCACTGAGTTGTTGAAGCACAGCTGCCCGCACTCAACTGTGTTGACCTTGGGCAAGTCACTTAACCTCACTGACTCGTAGTTCTTCTGCTGCAATATGAGAATAACAATGTATGAGGAAAAAAAAAAAGAATGTATAAGAATGTTTACCTTACCACATAAGGTTGTTGTGGAGGTCAAATGGCATAATATGTGTGAAAACACTTAAAAAACTTTAAAGTCACTTGTTCGCTTCCTGGAATATTCCTTTCCTCTCTTCCTTAACAAATCCTGCTCATCATTCAGAGGCTTCTCTTGACCCTCTTCTGATCTCCTCCCTCTTTCGAACCCCTAGAGCCCTTCATGGAGAGAACTAATCAGTGTACCATCATGTACCTCCTCCCCCTCCCACCGATTTGACCCTGACGCTTCCACACCTCCATGCTCCGTTCATTTCAGTCCCGGTCTCCACTAAATACTTTCTCTACTACTTTTTATCGTTCTTTTCATCCTCCAAAGCAGCTTTAAACATTACCAGCCTTTGAAGCCTTCCCTAATATTCTTCCTCCGTAGAGTCAGAAGCTTCTTCGTTCATGGTTCCCATAGTATAACTTCTGATGGAGTTCTTATCTTCTACTTCATTCTTTATTTACATATCTCTCTCCCTTTGTAGGCTCCTCAGAGACAGGGAAAACCCCATGTTTCTTTGTTTCCCTGGTGGTTACCATAGTTTCTCATAAGTGGTTGGTGTTCAAGCAATGTCTATTGAATGAATGAACAACATTATACAGAATGTACAAGTGTATACAGAATACAGTCTTTCTGTATCTTTCTGAAAATATTATCTAGTTCATGGTATACTATAATCACACACCTTTTGGGACAGAGTCTGGGTACCCATTTGTGTGTCTGGAATAATTTGACCATTTGAGTGTAATAGCATATAGACTGTTTTAGGCTGTTTTAGTTTTTAGAAAAACTGTGTGTGCCATCACCAGTAGACAAATGGTTAACCTACTAGTCCTATCTAAGCCCTACTAATTACACTTAGCTAGCTAAAAATTGAAACTGTCGATCAACTGTCTCTGTTTGGAGAGAGCCTTGATTTATCTGTGGCAAGATATGTTTTAAAAAGAACATATAGCCATCTTTTTGAAAAAGCAGTTTGGCCGCATTTATGAAAACCCTCTCATCCAGTAAATCCACTTCTAGGAAATTATCCTAAGGAAGTAGTTTAAAACAAACAAACAAAAAAGTAGATGAAGCCTTCTGAACAAAGATAGTTAACATGGTATTATTCATAAATAATATGAAAAATGGCAAATAAGACACTGGCATTGTTTTAATAATCATAATAAAGTTTTTAATAATCAGGGGGTTGCCTGATCAATTATATATAATTGTATTGACCTCAATGCTGCCTTTTTTAGATTCTTTGCAAAGAATCAGGGTATACTTGAAGCAATCAAGTTTCAACTTCTTACCAGGCTTCCAATTTTACCATTCTTCCTTTCTTTAATTTAGAAAATGTTGAAAATAAGGTAACCTTTGAGGCCAAAGTTTTAAAACTCTCTAAGGAAACAATAATCATAGCATTCGGAGAGGCCTAAAAAGCCTGTCTTATCCATTTTTATTAAAAAAATAGACTGTGACTGACAGAGATGGAAATTTTAATGGTTGAACTTTTTTGTTCAACTGATTTTAAAAACAGTTAAGAAGGGAGAACTTGAGTCTACGTGTTAAATGACTCTGAGGAAAACTATGTAAATTGTGGAAGCTTTTTATAATGCCTCATTTAATCTCCTTTTACAGGGAATAACTGGCAGAAGTAAAGCCATTTTATCATAATAGTTTCTGCAAGTTATATCAGGAAAAACCACAGGAATACTGGAAATAATCTTCTATCAAATCAGGGTCGTGTAGTCAGTTGAACACTGAGCTGAATTAGAAACACCACTCTGTGTTTTACAGCCTCACCAATAAATTGGTCAGGGGGCCTCACTGCTGAGATCTACCGTCCATCGCTTGCCTCTTTGTTCAAGAGGGAGGGTTTTCTTTTTTCGTTTCTTGGGATAATCCTTGAAATGCATCCCCACTAATAATGCCACTCCCTGGTAAAGAAGCCAGAGCAAAGGACTGCTGGTGGGTGGAACGTTTCCTTAGTGGGCCTGGCCATCTTGTCTTAAAAGGGCAAAGAAGCATGTGACTTGTTTAAAGACATTTCTAAATGGTCCTGTTGGGCATACTGCCCAATAAGTAAGGCAAGTCCCTGCTTCAGAGCGCTCATTGTGTAAATGGTGAAGGAATGCCAGCTTCAAACATGAATACAAACACAGTAATACGTAGGCAAATAAATCCCCACACGGACTGCAACCAAGCCCAGGAGTAATGTTAGAGCGTCAGGTCGGGGGTGGAGGGAGCCGAGGAAAGTGAAGTCCTGGGGGGTTTACCTTCCAGGAAATCTAAATCTTCATAATCAGGGAAGCTCCTTGAAGTGGCCTCCTTCCTAGTCAAGTTGTGAAAGAGTGAGGAGAAGCACCTTCCCGGGGCTGGCGTGGTAGTTTATGCCTTGGGAGTGGCTTCTACACACGGGGGTGAAGGTGGTGGGTTTTGTAGCCTGAGCTGAGCCGAGCTGGTTGTCTGAGCTAGAGGTGAATGAGAGAGCCAGCTGCTCGAATCCCCAGCCCAGGGAGCTCTGACAAGACGCCAAGGAAGGGCCTGAGTGCAGCCAGCAAACCAGAGGGGAGGGAGTTCAAGGCGGGAGTACCCTTCCCCTTCAGCCTCTGCAGAGGGGCCTCCAGGAGACCCGTTACTAGTTCTCTACTCCCCACAAGAGAACAATGATTTAGAACAATCTCCTGAGAACTACTGTTCTTTCCACATGTGCCTATTATCCTGCATACTGGACCGTTTGTACTGGGCCTGGCCAGGGAGCAGCTATATACATTACGGACAGGCCTGGGGAGGAGAAACCCAGCAAGCAGATGAGATACCCTTGAATTAACCCTAAATTACTCCACGAACAGAAGTAACCCTTATGTAACATGGAGGCATTCTGACTGGTTTTCTTTGGGCCTTGCAAATACTTGAATAAAACCACAAAATGGTTAAACAACACTAGTGGGTACTCAGTTTAAATAAAAGCAGTTTGTTTTTAGCTGAGGATCAAACTCCAAATTAAGTGACCTCTCTGTGCCAGGCATTACAGCAGAGAGAAATAAGATATCCATAGGTTTAGAGTTTACTGTTAAAGTTTCCTACTTTATGATGGTTTAAGCTATAATTTTATTTTTCTTTTCAGTCTCCCTGACATCCACTGATTTGGTATTGGTGTATTACTTCTATAAAGGATCTAAATGCCTATCTTACTACAATTCTCTTGTCTCAAAATCCACAGCTAGTGACATTGTGTATTTAATTTCAACAAACATTTATTGATAATCTACTACATGTGAGAAACTGTGAAAAGAAGATGGGCCTATAATGCCTGTTCGAGGATGTTATAGTCCCATCTTGGGGGCAGATATGGACACAATTGGAGGGAGAATGACTTTTATACTAATTAGAGTCATAAGGCAATGCACTATGGAGCACACGTTTAAATCTAATTGGAGGAATGGGAAAGCTTCGTGGACAATATGGCATTTGAGCATGGCCTCGAAACACCAATAGATGTTAGTTGAGGGCAAAGTAGGAAACAGATATTCAGAGACAAAAGGATATATGTCGGAAAACACGAAGACTTTAAAGTGTTGTATGTGTTCAAGAATGAATACAGGGTCCCCCAGCGTGCCCAGCATGACTAGACTTCAGGGTGTATGGGGAGACAGCTGCATGGGGAAATGGGGCTGGAAAGGCAGATTGGGGCTAGATCTTTGAAGGCTTTTAGATATTATTTCATAAACCATGCATGGCTATTAACAATTTATGAGGAGACTGGTGGTTTTTAACTCGTAACTTAAGAGGAATGTTCTGGTAAAAGGGTAGATTGGAGAGGAAGCAATGATACCATGTATAGGTCCATCCACAACCCATATCCCTCCATTCAGTCAACAAATATTAATTGGGTACCTATTGTGCGGCAGGCCCAACTTTAGGCTATGGGGATACATCAATAAGAAAAACAGGAAAACAGAGTTCTTGCCCTCATGGAGTTTATGTTCTAGTGGAGAAGACATACAGCGAACAACATAAACAAACAATGTTTATTTTAGTGTCAACTGATAAGGAGAATGAATACAACAGGGTAAGATGGTATGAATGTGAACAGAAAGGGCTACGTTTTGTGAAAAGGTGGCTGTGAAGGCCTCTTAAAGAAGTGACTTGAATGAAGACACGAAGGAAGGAGAGTGAAGGAGGGCATCTGTGGATTCTGAGGCAAGAGCATGTCAAATGGAGAAAACAGAAAAAGGCAGAGGCTCTGGTGCAGATGAGCCTGGGGTGCTTAAGAGTTGACTGTCTAGTTGAACCAGTGTTGGGCAGAAGAAGGAGGGTAAAGGGGAGATATTTCAACAAAAGCATCCGTCTGTGACTGGTGGGTTTGATTAATAAGGAAGAGGTCAAAGACAACTTGGCAGAGGGGGAGCGTGGGTTTACACCAAATGACTCAGGTCCAAATATTTGGTGTTAAGACGGCTTTGTAGGATGGTCTTGATGACCTCATCGAAGGAAGAGGTAAAATCAGCCAAGAGTGAGCAAATGGCATGGGATGAGGGCTGGGAACTGGTAATCGGTGGCAAAGTTTTGGACTAGCTGCTGAGAGGAACAGGAGAAGAACCTTAACTGGGTGCGAACATAAGGATTGATGAACAGTGTTTTTAGCTTAACCGTGGCTTGTTTGTCTGTTTGGCAAACATGTAGTAGCACTTACTGTGCGAGTAGCAGTGTACTGAATGCTGAACGTACGGAAGAGGAATGTGCTCACAGACACAGAGGAAAGAGGATATTTCTAAATATATAAAATTTGTTCCTTTATCAGATTGGAGAGAATGAGATAGCATAATATTTAACTTCTCTCAACAAGCCCACTCACGATACAAACAAATTCTATTGGGCTGATTCTTAAGAGGTCCATATTAAAAAACAAAAAAACCAAAAGAAAACAAAAAAACTTTCTGTCCCCTCTTCTATAGAGTTTATTCAATTAGACCCAAATAATTGTATTTTTCAATAATTAGCCCTGCCTAAATCTGTCTGTAAAACTGAGTTTCCAACCAATGTGCTTTGAGGTGCATTTCATGGGACATGGGTATGCTCTGAATGGGTTTAGGTCCGCTGAAGATACTAATCCCCCCAGCCCTTGGGCTGGCTGAGCAGGGCCTGGGGTAGCCAAAGGCCCCATCTGATAACCTTGGGCCTCCAGCAGCCTAGCCTGGTCGTTTATCCCAGCGTGCGGTACAAATGCAGCATGGGCCATGTTGTGCAAAAAAGGTTGGGAAGCGTGCAATCAATGTGCCTGCCCCATACTCACATTCCCTAGCACAGTGGCCACACAGTCTTTTGAATGTATACGCCTATCAATAACAAGATTTTGAGCAGTATTTCCAATATAGCTCTCTGTATTTTCTGTATTTTGGGTGTTTTTTTTTTCTTTTTTTTTGGCGGCACCGCTCGGCTTGCGGGATCTTCGTTCCCTGACCGGGAATTGAACTCAGAGCCATGGCGGTGAAAGCACAGAGTCCTAACCGCTGGACCGCCAGGGAGCTCCCTGTATTTTGTAAGTTATATACATGTTCCACTATCACTAACTATCTCAAGTCATAAAGGCCGAAGTTCATCAACAATTACATACATCTTCATTTCAAACAATCTTCCAGACAATTTTAATCATTCCAGCTGACTTCTTGTCTGGTCTGAACATATTTTCATTGTCCTTACCTTGTAGATGTGACTGCTATAGCCCTAGTACTATAGTAGGGAAATTTCCCTAGTAGCGAAATTTCAGCATTGTCACCTTCTCGCTGACAACTTGTGCTGGTAATTAATGTCATCTTCTCTTCACGTTTTCTCTGCAAGAGTCTTTTTAAGTCACTTCTCCATTTTGTGAGGGTTAGTTTGGTTAAAAGTAAGCAATGTATTCCACATATTTTCTCAATCGGGTACATGTGTGCTGCAGTACATCGTGACACATGGCAGTACTGAAAATGTGCATGTACCTATAATGACCAGTGTCCCCCCATAATACTCTATGACCCCCACCCTCCCTCAGAAACCACCAGCAGGCTTGCATCATAAGTGAGGGCACCTTGTATCAAATCCTGATATTGAATCCTGGCATAACAATTTATTTCTTAAAATATCTAAAAATACTTAAATAAAATATTTAAAAATAAACACAAATAGAAATTTCTAATGTATTCATCTGCCTCCTATTTTGGAAACCATTTCCCTTGTGCCCTGTAAATATTCATCACACCTTTCCTTAGCCTAATGACAGAAGCTATTAGTTATTATGTGCTTCTCATCTGCCAACCACACTATAGATATCATCTCATTTCATCCTCACAGCCATCCTTTGAGGCAGGACTATTATCTCCATTTTACAGATGAAAAAAACTGAGGTTTAGAGAGGTACAGTTAACTTGTCCAAGGGTCATTGCTTGTAAGAAATGGGCAGATTTGAAACATAAGATCTTTCCAATCTGAATTACTGCCTTCCTTCTCTTAGGGCTGGGGTAATTTGCAGTCTTGTGTCCAAAGAACTTAGTCCTAAAATATAATGAATTTGGAGTTCTCAAGACACTCTTTGGGGTAATACTGATGCGGGTGCTATGTGTCTGTTTCTCACCTTAAATTGTAGCACCATTATGCCTGGTTTGTATCCATGCCACAAATCTAGTTGCTATAGCATCCTTCATATTAGGAAAATATTTGTCAGCTCCAGGTGGCTGGAACACCAGACAGGCTTGCTGATAGTTTAGTGAATAGGAACAATGATTTGGCAAGTTATGGGGTAGTAAGCTGAGAGAAAAACAAAGTCTCCAGGGACTCTGAGGAAGTAGGCCAAAGATTTTCACATTGTATTTCCACCACTACACAACTTCAAGTTTAGTCAGCTGGGTTAGAGAGAGAGGCTAAATCTGCAAAGACGAAATTGGAGGCTACTGAAATAGCATTCCTTCCTGTGGGTTCATTTTTTGCCTTAGAATAAAATACGTTGTCCTGGTAAAATTAAGTTGCCATATCCAAAGTGGTGGCAGGGTTAGTCATTTTAATTGTTGGTCATTGATTTAAAGCATCTCCTTACTCATAATTCATTCTCCTTGAACATGATTATATCCAGATAATGTTCTCTTCCAGTAAGAAGGGAAGAACAAAGGAAAATAAATAAAACACAGTTTACTCAAATCTCATTAAAGTTCTTGCACAAGAAGTGAGGAAGCATGGGAAAATATGAGTTCTTTTATAAAAACAAGTTTTTCCTTGAAGTCACTACAAGATTGCAGTTCACATAACATATTGGTATGTGTATACGTTTTTACAAGGGGGGGCTATGTCACCAGAAAAATGTGAATCAAAGTCTCTGTGGTCATTTTTTTTAAATGACTAACAGCATATGTAATATCCTTTTTAAAAAGTAGTTTATCATTCATTTCTCATTAAAAAAAAAATCCATTTTCACTTTCTCCAAAGAAGCCCATATCTGGGAGTTGAGAACCATCTTTCTTTCTATCTTAATTCTTAACTATTTTGAATTTACCCAATATTCTGCCCCAAACTAACAAAGCATTATAGGTTTGAAAAGTTTTCTGCTAACAAGCATACGAACTATAATTTATAGTAAAGTAGCTTCATTCCATGTTATATCTTTAACGTGATGTTTAAGCACTTTTGAACCTAAAACAGATGCTCATTAACCTATTTTATGTATTCTTACCATAAAAGAATCTACATTTACAAGATACATAAATCGGGGGTGTTTTGTGTGTTAAGATTCAGTCAAAACACTTTTTTAAAGTGAAAAAGTTAGTCTCCTTAGTAAACTGGATTTCACGGCAGAATATTTCCAAAATGAAATATTAATTAACCTTCCATATTTAAGATTTATTTACGAAAGTTCATTTAACCCACAATTTTAAGGTAATACTTAACATTGTTTTTTGACAATCCTGTTTTAAAAAGTGAAGTATATTTATGGTTCAAAAATCATAAAATTTTAATTTATTTATTGATAGTTATCAGGTTATTAGGCATGGGCGGTGTTCATTGCCCTACTCCTGTCGCTTTTCTGCTGAGTTGAGTCTATTGACAACAGTCCAGATTGAGGCGAGAAAGACCAGAAAGCGTGTTTCTGTGCTCTTGCTTCTACCCAGGAAGAATTCTTTCTTTCTTTTTCCCTACATAAGTGAAAATAAGCTCTAACAATCCTTGAGGTCTCTGGGATAATTCTGGACTGGTAACTAATTGAAAAAAAAAAAAAATGAAAACCTTGGCTTTAGAGGAACTTTTTTGCTTCAGCCCTGAGAAGGAAAAAAGCATAATCCTATCATACTTAGTTATCAGCACTATTAGAAATTCTGACTGGCTTGATAATTACCATGGAGCCGCAGAGCACTTAGCTGGTAGATAGCTAAATTTAATTAATAGTACAGATTGTCAGATAAACCTCCTCATTTATTTTACAGCTCTGTGTACTTTCTCTGTCCTGCCCACCAAGTTAGGGTCTTCTTTTTGGTTTCCTTGTTTGCCCGCTACAAGTTCTTACCTGGCAAGAACACTGCAGCAGGACCACTTAGAGCAGCCTGGCACCCTGAAAAGGTACAAAGCTTCAGGCTCAGAGGGATCTGGATTTGAATCTCGACACTGTCACTGGCTAGGTGCATGCTTTCCTATTGCTCATCCCCAAAGTGGTGATGGTGATGTCTGTCTCAGAGAGTCAGGATGGTGTGAGATTATACCTGAAAAACCTGCTTCTGTGCTTTCTCTGGGTGTATGTCCTGTAAAAATACTGTCATTATGATGCCCTCATTTTTTCTGCACCTCACCTTTTCCTAAGCTCCTAGAGACTTCACTCTGCCAGGACCCCTACTGTTTCCACCTAGAACTTTCCGCAGGGAGTCAAGACCTTTAGAAAAATATTGTGTGATCCATCAACTTTTCTCCTTCTTATCACTGACAACCCGCTCTTTCATCAGTTTAAGTGCTGCCACCTCTTTTTCTGCTCCTGAGATTCTCTGTTGCAACGGTAATGTATGTATTTAACGGCTGATGAAGGTGTGAATAAATAAATGGGAAAATTATGTGAGTAAATTTTTTCTTTCGTTTGGTTGCTTTTTTTTATTTATAATTTAAACCCTACCTTCTTCCAAAAGGATTTGGAAGAGCTTTGCTGTTTGTATCACTTATTCCCATTTAGTTATGAATGAGGACTAGAATTGGAGCAGAAACTGTGGTTTGCCTTATAGCATCCCCACCGTGTGGCCTTGACACCTTATTTAACCTCTCTGAGCATTAGTTTCTTCCTGCGTAAGATGGGGATGATCATACCACTTTAGAGGCTGTTGTGAGGATTAAATGAGCTATCGTATGTGCGAGCGTAATGCATTTAGCATCAATGCCTGGCACACAATATCAACAATAATAATGCAGACACCTTCTAGCAGAATATTTGAGCGGTATAAGAGAGAATTAAAACAAGAATCGAATGGAAGTTGTGGGCCCTCTAAACCTCCCTCATACAATTTATATCAGGGAGAACATTCATGAATATGCATTTTGAAAACTGCAGGACTCTAGTGACAATATTTGTTTCAAAGAAAATAAATTCCAATAACAAGTGTGCGTGATTTTTTAAAAATATAATTAGTTCTCATTTATTTATTTGTTTGTTTGTTTATTGGCTGCATTGGGTCTTCGTTTCGGTGCACGGGCTTCTCACTGCAGTGGCTTCTCCTGTCGCGGAGCACAGGCTCTAGAGCACAGGCTCAGTAGTTGTGGCGCATAGGCTTAGTTGCTCTGCGGCACGTGGGATCCTTGCGGACCAGGGCTCGAACCCATGTCCCCTGCATTGACAGGCGGATTCCTAACCACTGCACCACCAGGGAAGCCCAAGTGTGCATGATTATAATGAACAAATTAAGGAATAATGGAAGCAAAGTTACCAATATACTGTCTTAGTATCTAAGTAGCTTGTTCCTTGTTTAGTAAATACTCCAATTATGGCAAATGTTTATCTCCAGTCAAACTACAAAATGCCTAAAGCCTTCACAGGCTCTAAATTTTTTTTTTCTTTTTTGGCCTTTCCAATAATAACCATCTAGTAAGTTGACAAAACAAGTTTCACCATAGCACTATGTGCCTGACACAGTGTCAGGTGCGGGGGGAACTGCTGAAAAGTCGAGAGCCTCCAGTTCACAGATTCCTGTGACTCCATTTCAGAGAAAGCAGTTCAGGGCCACGTGCACCAAGGGCCAGACTGCCTGGCTGATTTGCAGGCTGAGTGCAGCATTTATCCAGACATTTTAATAACTGTCTGTCTTTAAAATAATAATAACTGACTGTCTTTAAAGATGCACTTTTATTCATCTCCCTGCAGTCAGAATCCTGTCTCTTTGTCCTTATTAGAATCGGATTACAAAATGGAGAGAGATCAGAAATGGTACATTTAAGAATAAAATTGAAAAAAAGGAACCAATTGGGGTTAATGTCCTGTACAAAGACGCAGCAGCTGAGGCTGTGGTTTCTCAGGATGCTTCGCTTGCTATGTCAGAGACCACAGTATGAAATCATACAGACCGTTTGTATTAGAGCTAGTCAACAATGCTTTCCTAGCAACAAAGTGTTAGGCGGACCTTACCTTTCCTACAACATTAATATGGGTTTTCTTGGATTCAGTCATCATGGGTGTGGCTATGGTCTACAATCATGTAGCCAGAACATAGGTATGGTTTATCTTCTCTGTAGTCCTGTGACATTGTTCCAAAGAGGCATTGATTTCAGATATTATCAGCATAATATTTCATCTTACAAATCATAGCATTTTAGAGTGCTAAAAAAGACCTCATTTTACTGGTGAGAAGATTGGATCAGGGAGGTTAAAGTGTTGTGCCCAAGGTCACACAGCTAGCTGGTCACCTTGATCATTTTATCTGGCATCTCTAGACTCTCCTGTGGAGCAAAAACTTGTTCCATGAAAATCTTTGATTTCTATAGGCTCTCTCTCTCTCTCTCTCTCTCTTTTTTTTTTTTCCCTAATTTCATGAATATATACTTTTTTTCCAAAAATAATTTAAAAGGCAATTTTTATAAACCCCCTGGAAACAATAGCTGGACTATGACTAAGCAAACAGTTTTTTCAAATTAAATTCAAGACCTTCAGAATTACGTTGCTTACCATCTAATAATCAGTGGTGAGCCAGTCAACAAAGCTTCCCAAAGAAAAGTACACTTAAAAAGTTGAAAATATGTATATGGTTTGTTTTTTTTTAACGTGGCTTCATTTTAGTAACTATTTATGTCATAAGTTATTAAAATAAATATACCTTGTAAATTTCAAAATTCCAAAGTCTTTTTTTTTTCCCCCGTACGCGGGCCTCTCACTGCTGTGGCCTCTCCCGTTGCGGAGCACAGGCTCCGGACGCGCAGGCTCAGCGGCCATGGCTCACAGGCCCAGCTGCTCCGCGGCATGTGGGATCTCCCCAGACCAGGACACAAACCCGTGTCCCCTGCATCGGCAGGTGGACTCTCAACCACTGCGCCACCAGGGAAGCCCCCAAAGTCTTTTTGAGTATAATAATATATTGGAGTAACACTGTGTTTTTTGTTTGTTTGTTTTGAATGCTTGGATTTTTTAAAAGAGTATGCCAGTTATATTGAGCACATTGAGAAATGAATGCAATATTGCAACTGCATCCTCTATTTTTGGTCTCTTATGGTGGTGGTGCTAAGAGCCACAGGCTTAAAAACATTTAGGGTTTTGCTCTTGTGCCTATCTCAGTAAATCTTTAAAATATTTGTTAAATAAAACAAGTTCAGGGCAAAATGAAGCCCAAACAGGCATCCCTTAGCCACAATGAACTTTAGCCAAATATTTACTCATAGGTGAAATGTGAACTTACTGGGTACCTAGTACAGTGAAAAGCTTGTTTTATCCCAGAGGGGGTTGGGAAGCTAAATTTTAAAATAACATAAATCTAGAGTTAGATTTGGCATCATCATTTCTGCAGTAGTATTTAAAGTGATTTACAGTGGGTTGAAGTTGAAAAAGAGGTGAGCCTTAAGGTGGTCATTTTAGTCAATGACCATCATTGAACTCCTGCTCAAAATCCAGAATACCGAAGACAGGACAAAAACAGGGAGCAAAGGGTGCAGAGAACCGTTCTACAGATGGGAGAGGAATTGAGCCAAGCAAAAAAAATTGTACTTAGAAAGATAAAATTGAGAACGATGTCAGCATTTCTGCCTTGAGAAATAGCTGTGAACTGGACACTATCCATAATAAGGGCACCAATATACAGTAGGAAAGACAAACAACAGGTTCTGTCCAGGTTAGAAGGAGGCTTGTATACAGCAGCCAGGTAATCAGATACCAGTGTCCTGGAGTACTAGTGCTAGACTGGCCATCCAGGTGCCAGCCAGAGGACTGTGTTTGTTTGGGTAATTTGAAAGGATGGCTTATAGCTGGAGTTCCTTCCTTTCTGTCTTCCTCCCTTCCTTCTTTTCTCCCTCCCTCCTCCCTTGCTTCTTTTTTTACAACTAAAACTCAGTTATATCTAGCCCTTAAATATTAGTGTTAAAAGTTAAAGCCACTTTGGAGATTCCAACCAAATTATAAATGTACCTGCTATCACCTCTTGTGAATATACTAAGGAATTTTTTAAATCTTGATTTGTAACTCTTCCTTATGATTTCTATGAGGCATCAAGCTATTTCTGATGTTAATTTTTAAACAATAAAAAGAAAGGAAATGAAATATTTTTGAATGACAAAAAAGAAACATAAATACAAGGTGTGGAATCACTGGCATCTCCTGGACAGACCCTAAGCATCTGTTCTAGTATCTAGTCACAATTAGTCTAAAAAGGAAACGCCAAATGTTGCTTCATAGTCTTGAACCTAGAAATCAAGTTTAGCCTGAAAATAAATAAAAATATGTAAGGGATTTATGGGTTTTGTTATTAAGGCAAAGAATCTTACCATGTGTCACTTTCACGGACTCACGGATTAGTCTGATGGGGGCAAGAAATTTCTTTATGGAGAGAACATGAAGCCAGGAAACCTTCCCACAGTCAGCATCCCCTCATTAAAGTCTGGATAACCCCAAACTGCTTTTTAAATGCATTTGATTCTCTAAAACTGATGAGCAGTGAAATAAATATGTTCAGTCAACTGAGATTGGGTTTATTTTCAGGGTGGGGGTGGGGGTAGGTCGAGGAGAAGGGTCAGAATTGAATCCTTTTCAAAAGAAACTGTTTCACAATCTATCTTAGTTTGTGGTACGTATTGAAAGTTGGATGCTTTCCATGAAAACAAAAATGAACATAAAAGACAAAAGAGGTTTGTTTTTTTTTTTTTGCGGTATGCGGGCCTCTCACTGTTGTGGCCTCTCGCGTTGCGGAGCACAGGCTCTGGACGCGCAGGCTCAGCGGCCATGGCTCACGGGCCCAGCCGCTCCGCGGCATGTGGGATCTTCCCAGTCCGGGGCACGAACCTGTGTCCCCTGCATCAGCAGGCAGACTCTCAACCACTGCGCCACCAGGGAAGCCCGACAAAAGAGTTTTTGAGTGATATTTAGAGTGAAGTTGATTATGTGTGTGTAGGAGCAAAGCATCCCCAGAAACGTTTCTCAGAATTAACTTTTTGTGTGTGTTTTGATTTTTCACGTGTATACTCTTATGACTCACTCAACATTCATTATTCCAGAGACACTGGCCAGATACCTGCTCTTTTCCAGGCATAAGGGGATACTCTTTTCCAATCATGGGGGATTCAATGTCAAATAAGGCAGCGGTTCCTGTCCTCAAAGTGTTACAGTCTCAGCCAACTAAAATTATGTTTCCTGTTCACATTGAGGACACTCTGCACCAGACATAGACCAACTGAGGCTCTCCTGACTCAACATGAAGCTTCCAATGTCTCCTGGGCACTGGCATATCCACTGGTGGATGGAGAAGGACAGGGGGAGGTAGATCACATGGCAGGTCCACCCACGTGCCTTTGTCCAGACCTCCTTCACATGCCTACCTCCAAGGGAGGCTGGGAATCATAGTCCTCCCATGTGTTTGTTAAATACTTAGCTTATCTCTGCCGTGATATTATTTTTAAATTCTTAATTTAAAAAATCTTTATCATAGTAAAAATATCCTTTTAATAAAAAACTGACCTAGAAAGCTGACTCATATACTACGTCCAATGTATTAATATTAATGACAAATAAGGAGGTGGGTCTCAATAAAATAGATGCCTGTACAACCACTTATTTTTAAGCAGGTCTCAGATTTGCCCCATCAGACTTTTCATAGATGTGAGGCTGATGAATTTGCTTTTTACTTCTTTTACCCTCCATCCTTTCTGAAGTTGCACGTAAGCAGTAGAACGGTGAAGAATGGAATCAGGATTTTGGAGGTAAATCAAGCAGTAAAAAATGAGCAACTCAGGTCACTACTGTGATAACGATCATTCATCTCCAAAAAAACAAGAGTCGGCAGTGCTCAGCAACGCACTCTAATATGGATGGAGAGCGACTCCTCTGCCCTCTGCCTGCCTTCCAGGCAGCCCTCTCCCTCCCAGTCCTTCTCATTGCCTGCCCCCAACCCCCACCCACCCCCCAGTTTGAGGCTGTTACAGAAGGGGAAGTTCAGCCACAAGTTTAAAGGACAGGAAGTGATTCATGATTTCCCCAAGGGTCAGGTGAGTGGGTAGTGAGGGAAGGCTGGGAGAGAGAATTCCAGATAGAAAAGTAGCCCAGATGGCAGAGTGACCAGGGCTGGAATTTTAGAAATGACAGTGACATCAGCATTAGGGATACTCCCCCACTTTCCCAGATGAGCGTCTCGAAGCACTGCTGTGAATTGTTTCCCTTCTATTTTCACAGCATGATTGGAAACAAAGAGGTATCAATATGAAGCCTAGAATGAATGATTGTAAATCCTTGGAGCAGAGTTTCATAGGATGTTTCTGGCAGAATGTATTGGTAATTTAGTGCTATCTGGGTTTTGCTAATAGAAACCATTATGCCAAAGAGAATTTTAAAACCTAGAATTCGGTAAACCTAAGGGGTATGGATTTGTTTTTGTTTTTGCTTTTTTTTTGCTGTTTGGGGACTATTAACTTCAAATTTGCTAATACCATTATTGTGTTATAAAATAAGTGACATTATGGAATATGTAATTAACAATAGACTGTTTAGACTCTAAATAGAAACCACACTTGACAGAGAGGGAGGAGAAGCATAGAACTTAAAGCAGTTATGAACATGAATCTGTTAGTACCTACAGGATATATGAGGGTACTTTTTGTACCAAGAAGGAGGAATTCTTTTAGAAACATCATCTTTGCTACTTGTTGTCAACTGTGGAATGTTTTTAAACTGTATTTATGTTCTTTAAGGAGAAATAAAAGATTTGGAAGTTTCAAGCAAAAGATTAACCATTGGAATTGTAACTCTTGCGCTTTTCCTTCACGAGTAGAGAGTTCTGTTCAATACTAAAGGGCTGTTGATAATGTGAGTAAGTGGGACATACTCCACCTTAAATTTTGTTCTGTTTAGGGGTTTGATTCATAAGAAAGAGTGTGATTCTTCCTGTTCCAAATGCAATCCTGTCTCCCTCTCACAGTACTTTGAGGCTGTGTTGCAAATCCATGGTGTTCCTTTTTTAATGTGAATGAAAACAGTGGGGAAAGGAAGTGTGGAGGTTTGGAATCTTTGCTGTTGCTTCACAGGTCACCGGGGAGCAGTGAGGTTCTTCCTCTCTGTCCGTGGCCGGAAGCATGAGAAAGGACTATCATTTACTCCTCGCTCTAAATTTCTTGAGCCTCTGTGCTGGAAGCTTCCTCAGTTCATAACGCAAACATTAATCAAGCCCCTTTGGGGTGCTGGGCACTTTGCTGGCACAGGATATGCAAAGACTGTGCCTGTGGAGGGTAACAGAAAAGCAGAATAAACCAAAAATTCCAGTGCCAGGGTAAGTGCTGGGCCAGAGGTACACAGAGGGTGCCAAGGAGAGATGGGGAGAACCTTACCTACCTGTGTGGCAGAAAGCCGGTGGTCAGGAAGGACTTGGCAGAGAAAGTAAAACTAGAGCTGAGAATTAAAGAAATAGAGGGGGAAGGAAGAATAAGGATTAGCGAGTCAGATCAAGTGGGAGAAAGTCATTCTAGATTTAGGAAAAGTACCTACAGGGAACAGAGGACGGGAGTGGCGGGAAGCTGCAGTTTTAAGGAGCTGGGAGTTAGTACTGCTGGCATCCAGGGCACGTGCCCAGTTGAGATGCGGAAGGACACGCCGGGGACCCACGCTGAGCTCAAGAATCGTATGCTGTCCTTGGAAGTTTGCATTTGCGTTTGGAAGCATTTAAGAGTCCTGAAGGATATTAAGCAGCAGAGCGAGTGATCAAATTTGGGTTCTATCTCTGAAGTTATCTTTGAGGGATGTTGGTTGCGTTCCTTAATGAAATGCACAACTTGCCTTCAGAACATGAGATCTTCTGCTATTTTATAGAAATATATTTAAGAATGTCTTTGTTTTCAAGCCAACATCTTATGTTGCTGAGCAGAGATTCTACCTCCATCCTGTGATCTAAGCTCAACCAACCGTCAGCTGTCCATTGCCTGCGTGTCTCTCAGTTCGTCTAGTCAAACCCCTGGGTCCAGTAGTGTCATCCTGTCTCGAATGGAGTTGGCATTTGCCCAAACCCCACATTTTCTAGTGTTCAGGGAAGCTGTTATTAAAAAATAAGATAAATCTAGTGATAAATCATCTCTCTAAAAGTGAAATTTCTCTTTTAAATTTACATTTGAGTCCCTTCATCCCCCCAGAATGTCCACGATGGTACATCTTGGAGCATTGGTTTTCTTAAAATTTGAGGGAAAGCTTTTTGTAGTAAAATAAGGGAGGGCATGTTTTATTCGTCCTCTATATAGGTAGAAATGTGAAATAAATTCATGGAGGACATCTGTTTATTGTCTTCTGCCATTTGAGTACGTCAGTGGGGAAATGTGAAAAGTACTCATTTCAGTTGATAATAAAAGCTCCAACTTTTAAGTGCCTGCTCTTTGTCAATTTACGTAATTCATTTTGTCCAACATTTGTAAACACAAAGTAAAGTCCAAAGCCTTGTGCCAGGGACCAGAATTACAGCTGTACACAAAATACCCTTCCTTGTTCTGGAGTTTCTCTCACATCCTTCCAGCTGACCTGAATTATATCCATAACATTATGCACATTTTGTGGATGAGGAAACGGAGACTTTGAGATGTAATGAGGTTTGTTCAGGGACCCCTACAATAATCCCATACTCTATGCTGCTCTCCACTGCTACACTCTGGTGGGGGGGTGGGGTTTGATCTCAACTTGCTGTCTTCCTTACCATATCTGTTCTGTCCTTTGCTTTATCCATTAAAGAATCTCATCCTTTCCCCCAGGTTACTTTCCTGTGTCTAGAGATGAGCAAGGGCCAGTAATCATCACCATCATAATCAGTCACCAGCCACACCCATGTATGAGCTTGTCTTTCTGTTAGTTATTGATGGTAGCCATAACAGCTACAACCACCACAAATTGTACTGAGTCCCTACTGTTTACAAGTTCACTGTGCTCAGACTTTAAGTCCACTAAGAGATGACCATAATAATAGGTCAAATAACAATTCAAGATAGCCAGGGATCATGGAAGGGGAGAGACCATAAGTGTTAGAAGGGTTTAGGGAAGGCTTCCTGGAGTAGGTGTCCAACAAGCTACCTTTTCCAGGAAAGAGAAGTTTAACTAAGAATAAAGGGGAGGGTCTTCTAGGCAGACCCAACTAAATCTAGTGCCCAAAAGAAGGTCACCTCAGTATATCACACATTTTCCCTCTGCTCCTGAGAACCAAAATAGTCGTGGCTGGGTGTAGTTACATTTAAAGAGAGGGGATTGCTCTACTCCATTTCTCTACTGTAGTGTGTAGAGAGGCATTATTCTACTCTGACTGAAAGCATACCCACTTCCCCAGGGGTGCCGTTGTGGAATGACTGGATGATTCCCTTGGAGGAATGAATGGGGCAGCTTCGGGGAGCTGGGTGTCCTCCAAGGCATATGCAGGGAGATCTCGGGTGGTCCAGACTGAACTAGGCTCAGATCTGCTCCTGAGGGCACCTAACCCTTTTTGCTCATCACCAGAACTACCCTCCTTCTCCCAGAGTCGTCTAGATTGGAAATGACTCTGGACCAAATCTGACTTCCCATTACTATTCCAAATCCACATCTGGAAGACCTCTAAGCTTCATGAGATTTCATGTCATTGATTTGTTATTAAGTCTGGGGCTGGCACTCAGCCCATCCTCAGCTCCAGCAACAGTAGCAGCAGACTTAAATGAAATAGAACCGGAAGGCATGAAAACCCAGCATGTGCCCCTCAGCCTCCTTCAGTCAAACCAGGAAAAAGGAAAGAAAGCAGGAGAGCTTTTTCAGGGGCCAGAGGTACCTTCGCCAAAGACCTTTGACCAGCAGTATGTGCAGGTCCTTTGCTGGGAATAAATAAAAGGAGCGGCAGTCCGTTCTGATTTGGGATGAATGCAGGGCAATGTTGGTGAAAGATGGGTACCCAAGGGACACCTGGAACAGAAGCAGAGCTTCTCAGCTCCGCCACATTCAGCATATTTATTTAAGGAAGCTTGCATTGAACACGCACTGGGTTCAAGTGCTCTGCCAGGCACTAGAGGTGCAAAAAGTGAATCAGGCAACCTCTGCCCTTGAAACGCTTGTAGTCTAATGGGGAGACAGACGTATAACAAGAACATTTCAGTCTAACCTCGTAAGGACTATAATGTACAAAAGTCCAGAGAGAGACAAGCTAACCTGGGATTCGGAAAGTGATGTCTTAGCTGAATCTTGATAGAAGACAAATGAGTAAATCAGGAGAAAAAGAAGTAGGAAGAATGGGACAGACAAAGGAGAAGAAACAACCCAAGGGCAAGCGTGGAACGTGAAACAGCACCATGGGACTGACAAACTCCCTGCCGTTTCAGTACCTGGGCCCAAACTGGGCCGTGAGCCCCTGGAAGTAGGCAGAGGCCAGATGAGGGAGGGCGCTGTGGGTGAGGGTAATGGGCTGGTTCTTCGGGTGACAGGGAGGCATGAAGGAATCCTAAGGAGAATGATCATACCTGTGTCTTAGAGAGGTCAGGAAGGCAAGAACTGAAGCAGGGGCACCTGTTAGGAGCACCTGTTAGGAGTCTGTTGCAATCGTCTCAGGACATGATCATGCTCTAAACTAAGGCAGAGAGAATGGAAGTGGGCCGATAGAAGCTGGAGAAACACATTTGAGAGGAAAACTAAGCAGGTCTTGGGGTTGAGTTTGTGAGAATATGAGGAATTCAGGAGAGGGAAGGAGTCTAGGAAGACCAGTTGTCAGACTCTTAGAACTGGACTCAGTTTATTCGTTGATTTAACCAGATGCTTCTCATATAACAGAGTGTCATCTGAGGCAGCATTCTTTAAACTGAGGGTAATGAAGTCAGCTAATGGGTATACGCAGCAAATTTTAATAGAAGAGAACAGAACAGAAAATGTCAGGTGGCATTGCATACATATAAAGAGTAATTATTGTTTTGTGAAACTTTGTTTCAGTCTCTGAGTATGTATGTACATGCTCACAACTATTAGTAGTATATTTCTTTCTAAAGACTGTGGTCAAAACATTTGAAAGTTGTATGATATTCTTTTTCTATGCTCATGTCTGGTTATTTTCAAGTATGAATGAATATATCCCAATCAGGTTTGTTGATCTTAAAAAGGGAGAGTGATTCCTTTGTGAAAAATCAGGAAAATCTTTTCACGCTGTTATTCTTCCAAGACTAAATCTTGCAGTAATCTCTGGACTAGGAATTCCCAAGGATTCCATGCAGAGGGAAGGGAAAGGGATCGGGGCCCGTAGGAATGACTCTCCCAGTCCGTGCTGGGACTGTGTCAAATGCCCTGCCCTTCAGAAAACCTAGGCAACACTGAGGTCTACAAAGACAGTGCTGCCCAAGGATATAAAACCTTGTTTTTTACAGGGTTTTACTGTTTGCAAAGTACATTCACAATACATGTTCCCATATTTAAAATAGCCCTGTGACTTCAGAGGGAACTCATGTATCTGAAAAATGTTTTAGGTGTTTATTGGCCTGTAAATATTTAAAACTATAAATATTGAATATTTTCCTCTTAATATAGCCCTTCACTCTTTTAGTCAACATTCATTTGCAAAGCTCTGGGCTAAGAACTGGACATGCAAAGATACATTCTGTTTTCCAATCTGGTAATGTGTACCTGCAATATTATAATTTAAGAGAATATAAAAATCCACATATTTATTTAAGGATGCTTGCAGTTTTACCTGTGATATGTTTACAGAATATATGTGCACCTGTATACATGTGTGTGTGTGTGTGTGTGTATGTGTGTGTGTGTGTGACAGAGAGAAAGAAATTATTTATCTCACCAAGTTCCAAAATCAAAAATCGATTGTCTACAGGGAACAAAGCAGGAAAAAGCTGGCCCTTTTCTAAGCCTCCAAAGGTGCATAAAGTTTTTGCTTTCTTGGGCTAAATGGGAGTACTTCAGTGGTCAAATAAATGAATCGGAATTTGATGAAAGCTATGTAGCCTCAGCAAATAAAGTGCCTATATAATAATATTTTCATGCAAAGAAGTTCCCAGGCCTAAGCTCTTTCTAAAAACCCTGGGTTAAGGACCTTTAGTTTATACATTAGCCTAAACAAGACAGACTTTATCTCAATTAAAATGTGTGTGTGTGTGTGTGTGAATATGTACTCACCATTCCTCATTTTGGAAAAAGGTTCAAAGAGGACTGCTTTCTAAATTTTCTCTTCACCATTGGGTGTATTGTGAGCAGTCATGAAACATTCATTATAATCATTTTAAGCATAAGAGCAAAATATTCCTTTGCTTTTAGATGTGAATGGTTGAAGTATCTGAACGGTATTGGAACTATTGAATAGCTTCCAGTTGCCTCCTCACAAAGCAGATCCCTGAAAACACACCTGGGATGTTTTGAATAGTGGGAATGACCTTGAGAGGAAGCCTATCTGGGAAACTCATGATCTCTGGAGGCAAATGACCTTGGGCTCCACATTAAGCCTCAACTTCTCCCCGTCCTCAATCCACAGGAAGCCCATATCCCTTGCTCAAGATTTACTTATTTGTTCAGTTTTTGGTTTTTTTTTTAACATGGAAAAATAATCTTCTGACAGCATTTCCCTTAATGAAGGCTACATGTCTGATACAGATTTCTTTCCCAGGCCTCTGATGTGTTTGGTATGTTTAAACATATCTTTGTCCTTGAGATCTTCACGTACCAAGCACATGATTGCTAATATTTTACTTATTAACCGGTAAGCACATCATAAACTATAATCACAAGACTGCCTTCCCCAATCCGGTGTTCATATCCTGAAAGCAGCAGCTGGTGGAGGCTCTTACTACCATTTTCAAAGTGTCACATTTCATTTATGATTCTCATTACATCTTGTTGAACAGCATTGTATGGTGCAAAGCATGGCTTCCTGCGATACAACATTATTTAACAGAAAGAGTCTAATGAAATCTTCTATAGAATGAAAAAATGAATTGCCTGTTGGATTCTTCTTGTAAGAAGAATCTTTGTGAAGGGTGGGTATTTGGCCCCTAGGCCTTCCTGTAGGCATGCTGAAATTAATCTATCCAAGGTCATGAGGTAATGAGGGGTGGAGTCAGTGCTTCTAACCACTGTAAGCCATGTTACCTCTTACATCCAGTTAGTCTGGTATGCCTTCAGATAAAGGAACGTTTTCTAAACAAATTGACAGGCTCTTTTAAAAAAGTTAATTCATAAAACTAAGTATGTGCATTCAACAAGAGAAGAATCTTGTTTTATTTAAGTAATAGGTATGCCATTAGTTAAGAGCAAAAGGAAATCAGAACGTTATCTTCATTTTGAACTCTCCTTTAAGGCAAAACATTAACCCTACACAAAAATAAAATTGTTTTGTTCTAAAGAGATTCACTCTTGGTGAATTTGCTAGTTTTCGAATTTGGGTCACATTTTGCTCTTGATTATTTAAAAGGTTTTAGGAGTCTTGTAGACTCCAAA
Organism: Phocoena phocoena; assembly: GCF_963924675.1. NCBI lineage: Eukaryota > Metazoa > Chordata > Mammalia > Artiodactyla > Phocoenidae > Phocoena > Phocoena phocoena. The sequence continues at coordinate 9,517,683 of NC_089236.1, read as the reverse complement.
TATTCATCTAGTCATTGAAACAAGTTGGGGAGTTTTTCTTTATTTGGTCTAGTTTATTTGTTTTGTTTTGTTTTTTAAGTGTAACCTTGAAACTGCAGCAACACCCTTTAGAAAATGCTAATTACATAAAGTTTTGAAATTCATCTTGGAAATTATCTAAATACATATGTAGGAGGTCAAAGACTAGCAGAACAGCTGTTACATAAAATCTCCACTTTCAAAATACCAAGAAGGAAGAGGTGGGAACATCGTCCAAGATCTAACCTCAACTTTGAACTTCCTGACTTGTGTTAGTTTAAGATATCCCTGTAGCATCATTTAAACATAGTTCTGGTGTATGAATAAACTTCCATTTGGAATTTCCTTTTTTGAAGTCTGCTGAGAATATAAATCAAAACCATATGAGATGCATCTTAATCCAGAATGTAAAATAATATGAGAAGTATCAACCCAGAAGTACGTTTACCAGGATATGCACATTCTGGCAAAATTCTTTATTTAGAATGGAAGCCTCCAGAGAACTGGATTTATTATTTTTAACGTATGATTGTGGAAGCCTAAACTGATAAAAGAAGGGGCTTTTTAAAATAATAGCAGTGGGAATGTTATTCAGCCAAGTAGAATGTTTGAGAAGGACATCTGTTGGCATGGAAAGAGGTTCAGAATGCATTGTCAAGTGAAAAAGCAGATTGCAATTTTATTTAAAGATTATATAAAATAGGTAGTATACTTGGCTTCGATACATGTACACATCTTCCTAGTAAAAGAAAGAGAGATTACGTATATGCCAACAAAATGTGACTCGATCTCCAGATGATAGAATGAAAGTGATTTTTCTTTCTTTTTTCCTTCTTTCTTTCTTTCAGGTGTTTCAAATCTTAGGTTTAGATTTTGATTCTCTTCTGTTTGATTTCATTTAAGAGGAAATTTTAAGTCACTTTTGTCTCTTATTCAACTCTGTTCTTAAGGGAAATAGTCCTTTTATACCTGAATTCAGTGAGTATTTGGGCAAACATATTAGTCAAGACCATCATTAATTAAAATTGTTATATGCTCAAAGCTAGTCAGGTAATTAAATTACATTTATATTGTACAAGAGTTAGAGTTGCCTAGACCCCCATTTAGAAGTAGTCATGTGTTTACATGACACGTAGTTCTGCCATTTCCTACTATGTTCTTGAAATCTGGAGAGATCCAATTAAGATTTTATAACAGTAATTACTGAGGCCCAAAGAATTCTTTAAAATTAGAAGTTATCTACTATCTACAAATTGAACTATTAGAAGATTTTAAAACTTTTATCATGTTTTAAACTTTTAAAACTTTTTTATAGTTTATGTAACTTTTAAAAACCAATTTGATTGCATTCATGATATATTTATGGGGTGTTTAGTTGACTTAATATCAGTAGGCCATGTGGTAGATAATAGTGTGACACAAATCAATAATGTATCACTGTGTTTGATGAAAAAGGGGTGTTCCAGCATACAGGTTGTTTTCCATCTCTTCAATTGGGAGTTTAATCTCCCCCCACCTTAAATCAGGTAAAGCTATTTCAACTACCTGCATTCATTTTAAATTGCTCTCTGTAAGGGATATATAATGTCAGTGTCTATTAATGATTTGCAAAATAGAAATCCCAATGTTTAGAGAGCGAACCTCTAAGCTCAATGGTCTCTTTAGCTTTGAAGAACATGGAGAAAAATGAATCCGTAGCTGAAGACCTAATAAAAACTTAATTTCTTGAATCTGCCCTGATTTTCTGGGATAAGTGATGTATCTTTAGAAAATCATTCACAGAACCAATGCCACTGCATAAAAGTAGAAAGTGTTCCAGAAAACTGGCAAAGACACATTGAAAAATTATCATTAAATATTTTATCCCAGGGCTTCCCTGGTGGCGCAGTGGTTGAGAGTCCGCCTGCCGATGCTGGGGACACGGGTTCGTGCCCCGGTCCGGGAAGATCCCACATGCCGTGGAGCGGCTGGGCCCATGAGCCATGGCCGCTGAGCCTGTGCGTCCGGAGCCTGTGCTCTGCAACGGGAGAGGCCACAACAGTGAGAGGCCCGCATACCGCAAAAACAAAACAAAACAAAAAAAATTTATCCCAGTAAATATTTTAAAATAATACACACACACATACACCATCAAGTTTTTATGTATAGCCAGGTAGTAAAATTACACTTGAGTTGTGCATGTCTTATCTCGGGATTAAATTAAGCAAACATGAGTTTTGACTGATCCAGGTATTAGAGTTGCTAAAAATTAAATGCACAAAGCCTTGAGTTGGGAGTCAGAAGCTTTGGTGACGTTGTATCTTGCCGTGCCAGCCCTACGGGGAGTGAAAGACATGAATAGGGTCTGTAGGATTCTTGTAGTTATTTTATCCAGACAGATCTGTGCTCCTTCTGATGCCTGCGTGGAACAATTTTCCCTGATATCATGAAAACTCTGGTGTAATTGCAGTACCCACGATTATAAAAGGGTTGGGCTAAGCAGCTGGAATAGCAGATAAGCCTTTATAAGTACAGACATCCAGATATGTCTAAAATAGATATAGAAGGGGCTTTATTCCCTAAAGACATGAATAATTTTTTTTTTAACATTTAAAGAGTAAGTCTTAAAGCAATATAGGATGGAAGAATACCTGTCCAAAGCCAAGATACCTGACTTCTTAGTGGTGGTAGGACTTGTCCAAAGCAGTTGCTCTTCCCTGGACAAAAAGTCATGGGCATGACACAGTGAATAGACAGGGACTCTTCTGATTCTGGCCATTTGGCTGACCTTGTGGAAGTTAGAGCTTCTGCTCCTGAGAGCCAGCATCAAGTTAGTTGCCATGGACTCTTATTCCTCACCTTTCCAATAGAAGCCAAAGAAGCCAAGTGAGAGAGAGAAGCCATCTCCAGAATCTTCATACCCTTGTCCCAAGAAAGGTTCCTCGAGATTCTGTTATCTTGGTGGGTCAATATGGAGGTACCTTGGCCAAGGGCGGCAAATTGCAACCCTCTTTCTAATTGTCTGAATCAGTTCTGTGTTCCCCTACCTTGCATTTCAGTTGCATAACTGACTCCATCCCCAAGAATCTCTCGGGATTTAGTGGTAGGCAGTGGCTCCACAACCTCGCAAGGCTGGGGATGTTCATGTGCTTGTGTATGCATGCAGCCTCCCTGAGAGATACCGCAAGTGCCTGATGGGAACAATATGTACCAAATGAAAGGAGAGAATAAAGAGCTACCCTGCCTCATGGAAAACTGGAGTAAAACAATCTGTTCAGAAACGATTTGGCTAGTAGAACATATATTTTCTGCTTTCCTTTTCTTTGAGATTGATTGCGGGGGTGTGGGGGAGAGGTTTGTGATCTTTGTTCTTGTTTTCATACTATTAGGAATATGGGCATGGAGCATAGTATTTCTGTTCCTTGTTCAGTTGCAACTGAACTTTTGATTTTCTGTGATGTAAGTGTGTATGTGTAGGTGAGAGAAAAAGTGTGTGTTTTGTAATGTGTGTGCACACACACTCGTGTGGATCCATGTGACAGATGGGCGTGAAAGAATTGTTTACATTTGAACATTTCATACAGGCTAGGCACTGTAGGCAGAGAAGCAGAATTCCAGGCAGAAATTATTATGGAGACTGACTGTGTTCCTTTCTGACACACTAACGGATATCCAGGAACAGCCTCAAGTTGGAATAAAAGTTTGTAGTGCATCCCTATGCTTCATCTATAAAAGGCACAGCTGGCAGCTGTGCTAAACTAGCTTAAGCTAGATTATGCCACTGTCACATGTTGTCCCCCAAATTGTAGTGGCATAAAGCAACAGAAGTTTATTGCTTGCTCACATAACGTGTCAGCAGCTGCTCTGCTGTGGCTTTGTTCCCTGTGTCGTCATACCAGGACCCAGGCTGAAGAATAGCCTCTGAGACATACCAGCTTCATGGTCAAGGGAAGGGTAGGAGAGCTGGCAGAACTAGCTGACGGCTTTTGAAGAGTTTTGCTTGACACTCGCATTCATTACTTCTGCCCACGTTTCGTTAGCCAGAGTGGGTCATTATGGCCAAGCCGGACATCAGTGGGATAGGAAAGTACATGCTTCCCAGTTGGATGAGAACTGCAAGTTCCCTGGCAGCTGGAAAGAGCAGGGACTCATTAGGAATGTATTAGAGTGTGTGTGTGTTTTCATTATAAATTTATAATTATATAAAATATATAATTTTATTTAGAATTTTAAATTTATGGTTGTGTAAATTTATTTTAAATATATTAAAATATATAATTTAATTTATAATCATACTAAAAATTTAATAGTAAACAAATAATAAATTATATATATGTTTTCCCCAAAAAGGCTGAAAAAGAGAGATTACAAACAACCCTTGAGTAACTAAGAATAGACCTTCTATTTAGGTATAGAATTTGCTTGATTTTTTTTCACTCTAATAGAAATTACTTTTAAGTGGCTAGATTTGTTATGAATCCAGCTTGCAGAAGATACTTCACAACCTGAGAAATAAGGCTAGTGTTAAGAATTGGTGATGGAATAGTACGTCTCAGCATGTCTGTTACTCTTGCTTTCAGGAAAATAGTACACATAAACCCAGCCATGATTCTCCATCTTAACTGAGTACAATTAGGTGTCCTGAGGATATATACATCTTCCTATTTCTTTCTTCTATAGTTATATATTAGCTGAGTGCAAGATATTTTTCTACACATCAGAAAAAAGGTTGCCTTAAGTTATGGGGAGATAAAATGGCTGTTTATCACTTGGTTCACTGATTTGAATGTTCAGAGATTAATAATCTTAAATTTCTAAAATAACCTGTATTTTAATTCTATTAGTAACTTAGAATATCATGGAAATAAAATGCTATGCACATTAGAAAATATTATACTTGGTATACATTTAAGACTTATTCAGGCCTTTTACACATTGCAATAAATATATAATTCAAAGAATGCAAAAAGATGTATCCTGTTGCCATGACATGGGACCTAAATCAAAGCCTATTGTTACTACAAAACTTGGTGTTCCCTCCTGAACCTGTGATGAGGGTTATAAAGCCCTCCCAGGAGAAGGATGATGGTGGTAGTGCATGGTCCTACCTAATATTAATGCTTGCATCATTCTCGTCCACATATGGACAGAATGGATACTCTGGCACTGGTTTTGACAAATTTGGCCTAGCCTGTGGAATAAATACAGCCTATGGAATAAACACAGCTTCAATAAATAGGGACTTCACTTGAGAAATTTCATCTGAAAACAAAGGAGTCATTTGTCTGAAGAAGTTCGTGAATAATGAAGCTAACTCAGCGGTGCAAACCATCCTAAGCCGACAACCATGAGCCTGTTGAAATGTTAATACCTTGGATATGCTTTAATAGTGATAATTGTGTCAACTGCAGACATCTTGTGGTGGTTGAGTCACCCATAATCTTTCAGAAGCAGGGTGCCCACCATGTCAGCCAGTTTAAATGAAAAAAACAAAACACTGTTCTCAAGCCCACTTTTCTAAATCACATGGAGATCGATGTTGTCTTTTTTTCCCAACTTCTCTTGAGTACTTTTAATGAACGTTTAAGAATGGACGTTAAGAACGTTTAAGACCTACTTAAATTGGAGCCAGTTTGTCCATCAAAATTCCAGGAGATTTGTAAGAACATAAATACATATGCCTTAAACTTTCCACGGTAAACCGGGTTCCTTCTAGCCAGCTAGTTTTCTGATGATAATAATACTTAATTCGGCCCTAATTTGAATTTTTGGTTTAGAAGAAGAGTGTCCCTTAGAAATACCTTTGGGTATTTAGAAAGAAGAGTATCCCTTTGGGTTAGCTATGGGAGAAGTATTTGCTATGCCGAGAATAACGTAAATTTAAAAAAAAAATGCATTTAAATGCTTAGGTAGGAGAACACACTGTTCCGAGCACTTTAGAAGCACCAGTTTAAAAATTCAATGAGAGAGTAACAAGAAAGGAGGCCTGCAAACCTGGGCGGTAAATTTGCTGCGCTCAATACAACTCCTTACTTGACTGAGGCCCTCTGGAGCCTTGTCCACCTGACTGTACAAACATCGGGTGATATTTCCTTAAAGAAACAGCTTATAAATCTCTTTTAACTCACATAGACCTCCAGCCTTCTCCACAATCAGACTGTGTTGATGAAGGCCTACTGAACTGTTTCCTCTTGGCTACCTTGATGTTGTCAGCTCAATTGGCAGTATTCAAAAATTAGGTATTTAAAAAATAAGCATCATTCTCAAAACAAAGTAAATTTTCCATTTTTACCAACAATACCATGATATGGGAAAATATTCACAATGTATTTTGTTATATGCAGAAGGTAGTCAACCAAAGACATTACCATCACTACCAGTTTGACAAATAACATATATTGAATTATGTTAACTAATGGGACAAGAGTTGACTTTTTTCTTTCATTGTGCCTTTCTGTATTTTTATGTTTTTAACACTGAGCACATGTAATTAAGAAATGTGATAATACTTTCTAAAACCAGTGTCACAGGCTATGGTAATTTCCACAGTGACTTCGTTCTCATGCCCTTTGATGTGCACCAACTCGGGCACCCAATGAGACAGCCTCCCTCAGCTGTGTCTGTCTCTGGACAGAGGTCCGAGCATGGTCTAAGCATGTAGGAAAGGCAACTGAGGCAAAGTGAGTGACTTTCCCCCAAGTAGAATCACAGATACGTGATGGAAGAGCATGCCAAGCGCCAAACTATCTTCTTTATTTGTCGATTGAAAAGGTTTGCTTGGCTTTTGTGCAGGTCAAGCTACCAATTGAAAAACTGAATATCTCCCTTTTCAACCAGTTGATTTCAGCCCCCAAACAACTGTTGACTTAATATCCCAAAACTCCTTGGTTTCCTTGGACTTAGGGGAATGGGTTGTCTTAAGGAGCAGGTCATCCATGTGGGTGGTGGTGAGAGGGCCAAGGAATGTGGTTGGAGGGGACCAGGAGTGTCGGGCCCACCTAAACCATGTAGAAGAGGCTCTGTTATCCGAGCGAGGGGGGAAGGATGTTGGGCAAGCAAAAACAGATGCTCACTCTAGAGTAGAATGGAAATGATTTTTGTACATAATAATTACAAAAATTCTATTGAAATCCTATCATATCCAGAGCCAAACAGAATGAATTTTCTCCAGTTACAATGTGGTAACCATGGTCGAGATCAGTAGGCCAGTCTGTCAAGGGCATTCTCTGGTTTCTCCCCACACTTACATTTGCTGCAGGAGACTTGCAGAAGGTTGGTGCTTTGCCTTTTAGCCCTGGAGATGCCACAGGGCCAGGTGTGGGTTGGAAATGGGGAACAAATAAAACTGTCAAAATGTGATTTGAATGGCCCTTAAAGCTTTTACATAATTTTGTGCTGGCTAAGCAAGAGCTCAGTGGAAAAGAGATTTTCACACTCTCCTCAAATGTCATTTAACTCTCATTATGTAGGCCTTGTGAAACATGACACTGGCAGTAATGATTCCTTCTTACTCCTCCAGGCATTTTGGCTGTTGCATGGGTAATAGGCCCTGGGGAACACATTAGCATTTGGCTGACAGGTGTTAGTAGGGGCTGTGGGGAATCAGTAGGAAACGTAAGGCTCTTTTTATCTCCAACTCAGCTTGGTGGGCAGTCATATTTGATAGTGGTTAATTGTGCTCCATTGTTTTGTTTGTTTGCTTTGTCACTAGGTGGTTTTGCCCTTAAGAGTAGGGGGAATGTGTTTGGGAGACATTTCAGAAACAGAACAGCAAGTTGGGTGTGGGGAGTGGTGGGGAGGAGCCATCCACCATGGCTGGGATGTGGATTCTTCTCATTTATTATTTACTAATTGCAGCTTTTTTTGTTGTTTGTTTGCGGTACGCGGGCCTCTCACTGTTGTGGCCTCTCACTGTTGCGGAGCACAGGCTCTGGACGCGCAGGCTCTGGACACGCAGGCTCAGCGGCCATGGCTCACGGGCCCGGCCGCTCCGCGGCATGTGGGATCTTCCTGGACCGGGGCATTAACCCGTGTCCCCTGCATCGGCAGGTGGATTCTCAACCACTGCACCACCAGGGAAGCCCCTACTAATTGCAGCTTTTGTTGTCTTTTGCCTGGGAGACTTAAAAACAAAATGCCAACCCATTTAAAAAAATCAGCTTATTTGAGAGTTTGATTTACCTGGGTTCTGGTTAAGATTTGATTATTTATGTTTATGTATGGGTAGAGTTTCAGTTCATTATCTAGGTTACTCTTATGAAAAAACAAAACGAAGTTATCTAGGGAGCCTTTTAAATAAAATCTCCCAGGCTAGCCTGAGCCCTCTTCCACTGCCCAACCAGAGTCTTAGTTTCAAAGAGAGTCTTTCCATGAGGACCCCTGCTGCCCGCCTCTACCCCAGCTCTCTGTCCTTCTTACCACAGCATTTGGTGGAGTGTTCGCTCCTTTACAAGTTACTTCCTGCTCCCCTTTGAGCTTGCTGTGTGGCAGAGCTCCTGCCTTCCAAGTCGCCCCCATTTGTTCTTCTTGGTCTGTCTCTCTGGGGCTCTCCTGCTTAACGGTACATTTCAATAATAGTAAAAGCAATAATAAAATAGAAAAAGGCCTGCTATTCATGTAGTTCACATAACAGAATTCTGTGCTTCTCTCTAAGACTTGCTGACTCATAACTGTTTAGAGCATGTCTAGAAATTAGGTATTTTCTCATCACTAGCCCCTGTAGTATGTTGAAGAAGAAAGCAAATCTGAAGCTTGAAATTTTAGAAGGCAACAGCTTATCTTTGACTCGGGAGTGACTCACATTTTCTCCATGTTACAGTCAGAATGTGCAGTTCCTACTTCGCCTGAAGTACTTGTGCAGTTATCAAAGTGGAAGCCTTCACATAAGGACTCTCAAATGAGTACTAAATAAAACTCTAGAGACGTGCAATAATTGCGCTTTGTACCTTCCAAAGGGAAAACCCAAGTTAGCCAATACAGTACAATCCAGCCAATTCATTTTGAACCGCACTTGTGGGTCTCACCCCTCCTCATAGCAATGCTTTTATTTCCAGCTTGGTGCCCCAGATATTTCTGAATGATGTGTACAAGGCAGGAATCAGACCTATTAGGTCTGTGCTGCTAGTAAGTATGTAAAAAAAACCCTCGTGTCAGAGAAAAAACCCAAGATTTAGAAATCATCAGTCTCTGGAATGACAATGGATTAGGGGATGCCAAAAGAAGCAGGGACTCTGGGACAGGGGCCACCACAGGCCCTGTTTCCCTGGATTTAATAACATATCTCAACCCACATCCAACCAGATCAGTGGGATGGGGCTTTAGGCTTTTGCTCTTCCCTTTGGAGCCTGTGGATGTTCTGGCCTTCGTTCTGTTTTCCTGACATAGACCAGATAGCTCTGTCACATTGGACATCATGCTGCAAAGACACTGAGCTTTCAACGTAGGTTGCAGTCTCTGGCCCACTGCTGATGCTAGCGTGGATCGTTTTTATGAAGTGATCCCAAGAACACCTGGTACTCTCCAACTTTGGCTACAGGGGAAAATGAACGTCAGAGTAAATGGAAATACAACGACCTGACCGGGCTCCCTCCCAACAGCAGAGGAAGAGGCCTGGGTAGAGACCTGTTATAATCGGCTGTTTAATTTTGTTTGGAGAAACTGGACTTTTGACAGATGAACTTCTTTTCCCCTGCATTCATATTTATCTAACAGAGTTGTGGTTGGGAAGTGATCCAGGATTCACGAGGTCGAAAAGTGACCTGGTTCACATACTGTAGACTCTCCCCATCTCCCTCCCAAGTTCTCCAGGCAGGTGGTCCCGTGCACTCTTGGTATGTCCACACCAAAATCGGTCACCCAAAGGACATGTCAACGTTGGCCCTCAGAGATTCTAGCAGCGCCATCAAACACATGTCTCAGTTCCGGGTAACCAGCTTTACTGTTCCATGCAGCACTCAGCAGCTTGAAAATCATTAGAATGTGCTTGATGAATGCACATCTTATTACAAGGCATTGGGAATTAAAGCCATTAGTAAAATTAAAGAAATAGTAACACACTGAATTTTTGTTAATACCTTTCTTTATGAGAAAATACATTTTTACAAACTGCCCAGTTGTATTCGTTCTTTCATTATCCCCAGAGTAAAAGAATAAAGGAATGTAGAATAAATAGTCTTAGCTTTATCTTTGAAAGTTTAAAACAATTTATTAAAAAAAAATCATAAGGAAGTTTTTCCGCCTCCTCCTTAGTCCCCTGGTTCCCTAGTGTATAAAGAAGACATTTTTCCCTCCCTGAAACCCAGCCTTTGTGTTCTGTAGTCTGTGGTTTTGCTATTATCCAAATACTTATGGATCAGCATTGAAGATAAGCTCAGCAGACACATAACAAGTACCTTTGTGATACCTGCTCACTTTATACCCATTTCTGTGTAGGCTACTTACACAGACTTACGTGAGAACAACTCTGCTTTGTAATAACATGCACAGTGCTCACCAGTTCCTCATTCATTGCGGAGGTAGAGAGCAGTGGGTGGCCGTTGGACTCACACATTTCCCTTTGTTGTATTTTTCAGAAATTGAGGCGAAGGAAGCATGTGACTGGCTCCGCGCTGCCGGGTTTCCGCAGTATGCTCAGTTATATGAGGGTAAGTTGGGCTTTTCTTCTCTCTTTATAAAGAGAATAAATTCAAAATATGTCCTGTGGTGTGTTTTGACTTCCACATCTTTCTCAACCATTTTTTCTCCTTGCTTTCTCCTTGCCTCCACCTTTGCAATGCCCACGGCTTATACTGATGCCGATTTAGGAATGAGGCTTGCTTCCTGAGCCTGCCTCACCTTTGGCCCCTCCCTCCTTCTCCCTTCTTTACTTCTTGCTTTGCTCTCACCTCTACCGCCGATCCCAGCTCTGCCTTTTCCTTCCAGTGTTCTGCCAACAGCAGCTTTTCTGCACTTCCTTCCTTATCCCTTTCCGGGTTTTTTCTTCACTCTCTGTTTTCTTGAAAGTACAATAAATGAATTGTTGATAAATTTCCTAGAAATCACAAAGCTAATTTATCTTGAGACTTTTCTTGAGTTCTGTTTACTTAACCTGAAAATGCTTAAGATGTAACATGGATCGGATGTTATTTTTCAGGGTTTTAAGTAAGGTGCTTCTATTGCCAGCATCATACTTACTTCCATTGATGTTTTGACAGTTAATAAACATACTCACCTTTATCTTACTGATACCTAAAATTATAACCAAAACATCTGCTTCCTGGATAGTCGTATAGTGAATTAGTCAGGATCCCAGCAGTAAGCATACTCAAGACAATCTGAGGGGGATTTATTTCTAAAAGTGTTCATTGCAAAGATGTGGACAGGGCATAGGAAACCACGAGGAACAGTCCAGGAGCCCAGAGCTTGTAGCAGCAGAGCTGTCACTACCCTAGGCCCAAAGCCATAAATGGAGGGAGAGGGTGCCAGAACCCAGAAGGAGAGAGGATCTCAGAGCAGGCCCTAGGAGTGGAGGACACAGCTGGTGATGGCAGCCTCCCCTGGAGACAACCAGGAGAGTAAGTGCCCTGACCTCACACTCCTCCCTTCCTCCATCTCCAGCCAGGGCTTCCCATTGGCCAAACACAAAAGGAAGCAGAGGGCATGGATCCCCTTGAATGCCATCCACAGCTGATCCTGGGGCACAAAGCAGTTTACAAAAAAGTGGAGAGTGAATCTTTAGGGGTAAGAGCATATGTAGTATGCTCTATACTAGACAGTATAGACTTCTGTTCCTGATGATGTAAAATTCATGTAGGATGGAAAGAATCAACAAAATTAACCTTTACTCACTGGTGAATCTCATCTATTCACCTAGAAGCTCAGTTTTATTTTAGAAAACAAACAAACAAACAAAAATCCTTCTACCTCTCTCACTTAAATTCTGAATGTGCTGTGAAGTCTAAGGTCTCTAATAAAGGCTTTCAAAAAACCATAGCCTTTTAGACAAGGAGGAGGGTCTTACAGTTTTGGTCTAAGCAGCCGCTATTCCCCCACCCCCACCAGCAATACACTGATTATGAGAGACCCAAAAAGGTTAAGTGACTTTTACAAGATTATAAAGTAGAAGAGTCAGAATGCTCCTTCATGAGATAGATTTTCTACTCAAATGTGCACTCAAAATACTATGCAGTTTAAATGTGAAGAGTCTATAAATGACTAAGAAGTAAAGGTATCTCATAAGTGGGATGGGCTTGTCAGATTGTGTTTAAGCCATATGCATTTAATGGATGTAATAAGAATAGGAACAAATACTTTTATAGAGCTTACTATGTGCCAGCTACTGTTCAGAACACTGTACATGTACTATTCATTTAATATTCACAACACCATAGGGGAGGTATTATAATTATCATCATCCCCATTTTACAGATGAGGAAACAGAGTCCCAGAGGAGGGTAAGTGATTTGCCCACAGTCTACAGCTAGTGAGTAGCAGAGCCACGACTTAAAGCCAGAGCAACTGGGCTTCCATGTCTGTGTTCCTCATGACTACACATTAACTCCCTCTCTAGCAGAATGAGACAGTCTACATTCAGGAACTGTCTAGAATTCACTCTGGAATTCACTTTTTTTCACCAGAAGAGGAATTGTTTCTCTTTTCAACTTGCAATAAGAAAATTGGTACCCTTAGATTTATTATGATTGACAAATGTCAAATATAAGATGAGAAAGAGAAAGAATGGTAGGATGATGATAATGGACCAACATTGATGGTTAGATTTGGCCATAGACTTTATTCCAATGATCTCCAGATTTTTACCTCCACAAATGAGGTACCTAAAATTAACACTGTGACCTGAGCGTTGCCCATGACCTCCAAATCTGGCATGAGTAGTCTGTGGGAGAAAAGTTACAATGTCAGAATTTCTCCTTTTTTATTGGATAGAATCAGTTGTTTGAGTATTTTGCTGACACTCCAAAGTGACTCAAGATTTTGTTACAAAATAAAATACTTGAGGCCATTGAACTTCCAGTATTTTCCTTTCTGAAGGAAAAAAAAAAAAAATCTGCCAAACTAAGTATTTCATGAACTGATCAGGACAGAAGTCAGCAACCTCCACCTTAGGTGGATGGTGAGAGTGGGAAAGTTCTCCATACAGGCAAAAGTCTGTGACAGTGATGAGCTATAAAAATGCAGGCACTTGGTATGCAGTCCTATCCAAGGTCAAACACTTGGTTATTTTCATATTTCACACTTTTTTGTATTCTTAAAAGCATTTATTGGGATAAAAGTAAAACTTCCTGCTCTCTAAACATTACCAACACACCGTCAATGGGGAGTAACTGCTGTTAAGATGAGCCATGAGTACAGAAACATGGTGGCCTGAAGATATTGGTGCCCATTCAGATAAAACAAGGCGTATAAACTCCTTTGTCTCTCTTTGTCTCTTTCAGACTCACAATTTCCCATCAACATTGTGGCTGTCAAGAACGATCATGATTTTCTTGAAAAAGACCTTGTAGAACCTCTTTACAGGTAAATCATGTGAAGTATTTTTGCTTCTTTTGATTGTTCAGTGTCTAATAGTTATCATTATATTGAGCAGTGAGTTCAACAACAATTCAGTAAGTACTTATTGAGTACCTACTATATGCCAGGCATGGGTCCAGGCTGTAAGTATATTATGGTGACCATGATCAGTCATGGAGCTTAAATCCTAGTAGGAAGCTTCAGACAATAGATTGGGAAAAAGAGAGAATGAGTGAGAGAAAAAGAGGGAGAAGGAGAGATTATCTCAGGGAGTGTTAAGCTATGTTAAAAAAGTAAAACAAACTGAGGCTATAGACAGTGATGGGGTGTGGGTGGGTTAGTGGGAGAAGGCATTGTGGGGGACCAGAGCATGAGTGGTCAGGGAGGGCCCTGTAGAGTTCCATGAGCATGTCAAACTCAGCTGTATTTTTTGCAAAGACAAATGATTATATCAGCAAACTAGAATATGTAAGCTCAAGTAATTATATCTGCAACCTGAAATATTTAAGCCTTCACTATGTGATGGATGATATAAGGAGACAAAGATGAATAACTCCCTCCCCTCAGAGGATGTCTAATCTGGTTGGAGAAATCTAACTGAAGAAATGAAGCATAAATGAACAAATAAAATAATTATAATTTAAGTAATAATAAAAGATACCAATGTAATCAATATCTCTGAACAATTAAATGTGCATGAGAGGTTCTATGTGTCTGTAGGAATTTGAAGTTTCCTAACTAAAGCCCTGGTGAGAGGTCAGAGCTGGAAATAAATATTAGTTACAGGAGGTGAGTCATTTTTCCAAGGCCACAGAGCTAGTTATGGGCTAAACTGACTTTAAAACTGCAGTCCTCATAACTTGCAATCCAACATTTTTTTCTCATACGTTCTGCATTTGACATAGAAAAGACGGTAGTTTAGGGACTTCCCTGGTGGCACAGTGGTTAAGAATCTGCCTGCCAACGTAGGGGACATGGATTTGAGCCCTGGCGCAGTGGTTAAGGATCTGCCTGCCAATGCAGGGAACATGGGTTCGAGCCCTGGTCCAGGAAGATCCCACATGCCGCAGAGCAACTAAGCCCGTGCACCACAGCTAATGAACCTGTGCTCTAGAGAAAGCCCATGCTCAGCAATGAAGACCCAACACAGCCAAAAAAAGAAAAGAAAAGAAAAGAAAAGATAGTTAAAGAGGAAAGTAATGATGAGGAAAACTTTTGTCAAGATAAGGACACACCGATATATATTAGAATAGTATATAAATAACCATGGGCTTGCTGATTCTGTAGATATATATATTTCTGTGTTCATAAGCTGGTTACTCTGGGATTCCTATATGAAGATAGATTTGCGTTAAGGAATGATCTCTGAATGTTGAAGGAGAGCATTACTGTGGGTTTGCTTAAGTGGGTAGAAGAGCAAAGAACTCTTTAAATCACAAATTGCAGGAACTGGCTATTTGGACTCAAAAACAAACAAGCACAAAGTGCCATTTGTGAGCGTTTACGAGAAGAATGGGTAGTTTGGTTGTAATTCTTTTTTTTTTATATATATATAAATTTATTTTATTTTATTTTTGGCTGCGCTGGGTCTTCGTTGCCGCATGCGGGCTTTCTCTATTTGCGGCGAGTGGGGGCTACTCCTTGTTGCAGTGCACGGTCTTCTCATCGTGGTGGCTTCTCTTGTTGCGGAGCACGGGCTCTAGGTGCATGGTCTTCAGTAGACGCGGCACACGGTCTCAGTAGTTGCCACTCAAGGGCTCTAGAGCGCAGGCTCAGTAGTTGTGGCATGCAGGCTTAGTTGCTCCGCGGCATGTGGGATCTTCCTGGACCAGGGCTCGAACCTGTGTCCCCTGCATTGGCAGACAGATTCTTAACCACTGCGCCACCAGGGAAGTCCTAGTTGTAATTCTTTAGAGGTAATGAATTGGAAAAGCAGTGTTTTCTCCTCAGCATGTCTGATGCACACCAAGGCTTCATCCAACTCAGAACTATTGCACCACCACCTCATCCTGAGTTTTCCCTCTTAGTTTTAACCAAGAGTATTTTTACTAGTAAGCTGGCATTTTTTAAAAGAAATAATTTTTATTGTTAATTGTATTATATTACATTATCTTTTTCCCAATTGAATTTTCTTGCATACTCATAGATCTTTGATTCTCTAATCATGGCTTTTGTTGTTTTTTCCCCCAGTTTTATTGAGATATAATTGACATACAGCACTGTATATGTTTAAAGTGTACAGCATAATGGTTAGACTTACATAATCATGAAATGTTTACCACAATAGGTTTAGTGAACATTCACCATCTCATATAGATACAACATTAAAGAAATAGAAAAATAAAATTTTCCTTGTGATGAGAACTCTTACGATTTACTCTCAACAGTGTTCAGATATGTGACACATACAGCAGTATAATTATCTTTATCATTTTGTACATTACATCTCTACTACTTATTTATCTTATAACTGGAAGTTTGTACCTTTTGATCACCTTCATCCAATCCCCCCTCCTCCCACCTCAGGTAGCCACAGATCTGATCTTTTTTCTGTAAGTTTGTTTGTTTTTGAAGTATAATTGACCTACAAGTCTATGTTGGTTCCTGGTATATAACATAGTGATTCTATATTTCTATACATTTCAAAATGATCACACAGTAAGTTTGGTTGTCGTCTGTCGCCATACAGAGATATTACATAATTATTGACTATATTCCCCATACTGTACATTTTATACCTGTGACTCATAGTTCTGTAAACGAAGATTTGTACCCCTTAATCTCCCTTACCTATTTCTCTCCTCCCTCCACACCCCTCCCATCTGGCCACCACCTATTTATTTTCTGTATATATGACTCTGTTTCTGTTTAGATATATTTGCTTATTTTGTTTTTTAGATTCCATATATAAGTGAAATCATCCCAGTTGAATTTTTAAATCTATATTTTCTTTAAGTCAAGGTGTTCTGTATATTTATAAAGCAAAATTCACTATTTTCAGTGTACAGTTCTTTGAGTTTTGATAAATGCCTACAATCATGTAACCACCACCACAACCAAGATATAGAACAGCTCCATCATCTAAAAAACTCCCTGGTTCACCTTTGTCATCAACCTACTCTCAACCCTTGGCAACCACTGATCTGGTTCTTGTACCCATAGTTTTGCCTTTTCCAGAATGCTATATAAGTGAAATCAAACAGTATGTAGCCTTTCGAGTCTGCCTTTGTTTCACTAATGCACCTAAGATTCATCCGTGTTGCGTGTATCAATCAATATAATTGCTCAGTAGTATTCCGTTGTGTGGATATACTACAATTTGTCTATCCTTTCACCAGATGGAGAACATTTGAGTTGTTGCCACTTTGGGTGGCTATAACACCCCTATAAACATTCATATTCAAGTTTTTGTGTGTACATAAGTTTTCATTTCTTTTGGGTAAGTTCCTAGGAATGGGATTGTGGGGTGCATATGATAAGTATATTTGAACTTTATCAGAGACCACCAAACATCTCCAAAGTGACCATACCATTTTGTATTACCACCAACGATGTATGAGAGTTCCAGTTGCTCCACATCTTTGTTGGTACTTGGTGTTGTCAGTTTTTGTTTTGTTTTGTTTTTAACCATTCTAATAGGTGTCTAGTGTTTCTCATTGTGATTTAAAT
The DNA here is from genome assembly GCF_963924675.1 of Phocoena phocoena. Taxonomy (NCBI): domain Eukaryota; kingdom Metazoa; phylum Chordata; class Mammalia; order Artiodactyla; family Phocoenidae; genus Phocoena; species Phocoena phocoena. The sequence goes on along the minus strand of NC_089236.1, from coordinate 9,500,511 downwards.
TTGTATGTCCTTAATGAGTAATGACGTTGAATGTCTTTTCATGTACTTATTTGCCATTCATATATCTTCTCTAGTAAAGTGTCTGAGGTTTTTGCCTATTTTTAAAATTTGGTTGTTTGTTTTCTTATTGAGTTTTTATATTTTTTGCCAGTCTGTAGCTTATTTTTTCAATCTCTTAACAATGTCTTTCGCAGAAGTTTTGATTTTTTTTGGAGTGCAGTTTATCATTTTTTTTTTCATGTTTTTAATGTCACACCTAAGGAATTTTGCCTAACGTAAGGTCACAACTATTTTCTCCTTTGGTTTTCTTCTGGAAATTTCAGTTTTATGTTTTATGTGTAAGTTGATGATCCATTTCAAGTTAATTTTTTAGAAGATAAAAAGTATGGCTCAAGATTCATTTTTTTGCTTATCAATATCCCATTGGTTGACCACCATGTTGAAAAGACTATACTTTCTTCATTGAATTGCCTTTGCACTTATATTGTAAATCAATTGACCATATATGCATGAGTCTATTTCTAGACTCTCTGTTCTGTTCCATTTATCTATGTGTCTATTCTTTCATCAATATGGCACTTGATTACTTAGCTTTGTGTATGTCTTGGAATCCAGTAGTGTGAGTCCTCCAACTTTGTTCTTCTTTGCCAGGATTGTTTTGGCTATTTTAGTTCCTCTGCCTTTCCATATAAATTTAAAAACAGCTTGTTGATATCAATTTTTAAAATCCTACTGGAGTATTGATTTGGATTGTGTTGACTCTATAGATCAGTTAGGGAAGAATTGATATCTTAACAGTAACAAGACTTCTGATTCATAAACATGGTACATGTCTCTGTTTAGGTCTCTTTTGATTTTTTTTTTTAACCCTAACTTGTACTTTTCAGCATATGGGTAATATGCGTACTTGAAAGTACTTAAGAATTTCATGTTTCGTGGTGCTATTCTAAATAGTACTGTTTTTTATTGTTTCGGTCTCCAATTGTTCATTGCTAGTGTTTTTTGTTGTTGTATATTGTTCATTTGCATCCTGCAGTCTTTCTACGCTTACTCATTAGTTCTAGTAGCTTACGCGTAGGCTTTTAAAATATAAATCAAGGATTACATTGTAAACCGAGAATAAAAATTTCATTCCATATTTTTAAATCAGGATTGTAGGAGCAAACCGCTTCTGATTGTGCAGTTCTATTCATTGGATGACATATGTATCTGAGTGGGTAAAGCTTTGAATCTCAAACACATGGATGGTAAAGCTTTATCTACTCACTGCTGCATGTGATCTAAGGTGCCTTGACTAAGTTCTGGACTTTTCCATCCAAGTCGACTTTAAAAAAAAAAAAACCAAAACTTTCAGCCATGATATAGATTAGCCAGTATAGAAATCATTTCAAGATAAAAAGTTCTGCATACTAAGGTAGTGTCAGCCAGAAAAATTAGGAAGCCTTCTCTTGTAGAACCCATGACCCATTTCTGATTCAGCCCATAGCAGGATTCATACAGACGTACCCAAAAGACAGTACTGCATAAACATGTGGGAATGCAACAACGCCAGACACCACAGTGCTCTTGATAAGGGCCCAGCTTGTGTAAAATTGGTTAGAGTGGCAGGAGTTGTTATCATTGGAATAATTCTTAGGACGGCTATGTCTCCAAAAATATTATGAAATAAGAAAAGCATTTGGCTGGAGGTATGTGAGCTGAGATTCTCAGGGCGCAGGAGCAGTGGGTAGAACAGAGGCCAAAGGAGTAGTCACAGCGGGGTGATCAAAAGAAACAGGCAGAGCAGGTAGGGCAGAGATGGAGGTAGCTTGGCTGAACGGAACACCCATGGAATTTCTTTGCCTTCCCTTATGAGTTCCTTCAAGACAAGATTTCCTGAAAGCAGGCTGAAGGAAGACTTCCAGCCTGAGGGCAGTGACAGCACTTCTAAAACTTTGAGATTGATGAGCAGTTAATTAGACACTCACCCACTCACATGGTGTATTATGATTAATGCCTGGAGAGCAATAAGGGGTTGTGATTTTATTCATTTTCTTCCTCGTGCGCTGCAGACACAGTGATAGAGCTGGTCTCATGTTTTATTTTTAACGATTTGTGGGCTCTACATTTCTCATGCATATTTGAAATGCTGAGCTAATGCAGAATCCTAACGGGAATCATAGCCAGAGGGCACTTAGCTTCTGCCAGGTAGGCAAATGAAAACAAGAGAGCTGAAGGTCTCCTGTAAATGTTACCCACAAGAATTTTACTCACCTTTTTTTGTCTGGAAGTTTCTCTCCTGTGTGGACAGACAATTAATATCCTGGGTCCCGATTTACTCTTGGAGAGTTGTTGAGCAGTGTTAACTTTTCATTGGCTTGAAAAAATAGATTGTACTAAGGATGTCCGTGGCTGGGAGGACCGATGCCTGGCTGGGCATATGTGGATGTGTGGCTCTCATGTTCAGGTCTCAGAAACCAGACAGGTTTGCTGTCTTTAGTGAAGGTGTGAACCTCCAGAATGGTGACCATGCCCCACCATTGCTTCTGCAACTGACAGCGCCAGTACACAGTAGCCGTCTGTAAATATTTGTTACTGCAAGTCAGAACAGTGCAGTCTCTGTTACTTAGCAACCACAACTATAATTCTGTTTTGATTGAATTTGTAATTGAAAAATAATTTCCCCTGTGAGTAATGAAAAGCTAATTGCAAGTCTAAGTACCTGGATGAAACTAACCATCTCAAAATGGAGGCACAGCCAAGGTATCACAATACCTTGCAAAGTTTGTCACCTTTAAGGCAAATTGCAGCAAATCAAAGCTCCTGAATGAGATTTTTAAGAAGTGACATGTTCTATTAGCATTTTGGTTTGGGACATTTTCTCAGACTGCTAACATAGGGCCTTGAAGCCCAAGATGATCTCTGAATTTCTAATTTAATGTTAGATCTGCCTAACTTATGTTGTTAATAAATAGTAACTAATCACAACATGTATAAAACAAGGGCATTCGCCTTGTTCAGTACTGTTTTATGGAAACATGGAATTGACTAGGATTATAGTGCATCTGTCACTGCCATTTGTATTTAAAAGGACAACTAATGACAATGGATTATAATGTGGGATGAGGGAGAGGGTAAGAAAGAATGCTGACAAAAGTGATTTTTACAGTTTACCTCTACACACAGAGGCACATATTTGATTTGAGTTATTTAAGTAATATTATTAATTTTAAATAATGGTAATCTATGAAAATGGATAATATACTTTAAATTTTCCCTTTAAGAATATCACAGAAAATGTACAATGTTATATATTGTGTTATGTCATATAATAATTTGTGACAATTACCTAGACTGAAACCACAGACAAATCATTGGGAGAAGGATATAGGTGGTTACATGATAATCATGGTCATTTTGAAATTCTGAATCTATAAATTAAATACAAATCCCAATAAGGGGTGATTTCATTTCTTTAGAACACAAAGTGCTCACCAAGCATGACTGTAAGTATTGTACAAATATTTACTTATTTAGTTCTCATAACAACCCTATAAGATAGGCTCTAACATCATTCCCATTTTACAGATGAGGAAACAGAGGCACAGAGGTATGAAATAACTCGTCGATTTACAGTTAGTAAATAGCACTGCTAGGATTCAAAGCCACACAGGCTGCTTCTGGAGTTTCCAAAGAGAGCTTAGGTCTTTTTGTGAAACACAATTTGGAGTGTTTTTCATGTCCTCCTTTAAAGGTAATTCTTCCCGAGATGTTTATGTTGCCTTGTGATGTTCTGAATTTAACTTGTAAGTCCCAAGGTTAGAAATTCTCATTGCATTTGTGCCTTCATGGACCTCAACTGTAAAAAAATAATCATATTAAAGTAAGAGTTTAAAGCACACTTTGTTCTTTTGTGAAGTGTTTAGAACCGATTTACTGTTGGAGAGTAGCGGTACTTTGTCAACTGTTCCTTCAATTCATTTCATCAAGGCTGTCTCTTGAGGGCCTTACTTTACTATGGGGACAAATGAGACAGAATCCTCACCCTGAGATCTCAGGCTAATGCTGTGATTCTCAACCCGAGATGGGGCAGCAGTTTGCCCTGTCTCGAGGTCTGGGAACGTTTTTGCTTGTCACACCTGTGGTGATGCTACTGGCATCTAATGGGTGGGGCCAGAGATGCTGCTAACCTCCCACAATGCACAAGGTAGCACCCCCCAACAAGGAATTATCTGTCCCCAAATGCCCACGGTGCCTAGGTTGAGAAATGAGTAATGATTTACTTGGACAAATGATGTAATCACTGTAAGTACAGGATAGCTAAGGGGGAAAGGGCTTCAGAGACAGTTTCCTGGGAAAATGACCCTAAAATGCCAGTAGGAATTACCCAGACAAAAACACATGAAATTTTGATGTGGTTATTTTCAACTTTCACTTTTGTTTTTATACCTAATTTAATGTGCAGGAAAGGCATCTTCATCCCCACCCCTACCTGCCACCACAAACCTCACCCCAAGGTAGCCTGTATAGAATGGGAGCAGCCATGGAGTACAGACAAGTACAGACATGGAAGGGTCAAACATAGGGGATTTCCCACATGAAAAACATTGATCTTTCTATATATTTTTTAACATCTTTATTGGGGTATAATTGCTTTATATTGTTGTGTTAGACTCCGCTGTATAACAAAGTGAATCGGCTATACATATACTTATATCCCCATATCCCCTCCCTCTTTTTTTTTTTTTTTTTAAACATCTTTATTGGGGTATAATTGCTTTACAATGGTGTGTTAGTTTCTGCTTTATAACAAAGTGAATCAGCTATACATATACATATGTTCCCATATGTCTTCCCTCTTGCGTCTCCCTCCCACCCTCCCTACCCCACCCCTCTAGGTGGTCACAAAGCACTGAGCTGATCTCCCTGTGCTATGCAGCTGCTTCCCACTAGCTATCTATTTTACATATGGTAGTGTATATGTATGTCCATGCCACTCTCTCACTTCGGCCCAGCTTACCCTTCCCCCTCCCCATGTCCTTAAGTCCACTCTCTACGTCAGGATCTTTATTCCTGGCCTGCCCTAAGTTCTTCAAAGCATTTTTTTTTTTTTTAGATTCCATATATATGTGTTAGCATACAGTATTTGTTTTTCTCTTTCTGACTTATTTCACTCTGTATGACATACTCTAGGCCCATCCATCTCACTACAAATAACTCAATTTCATTTCTTTTTATGGCCGAGTAATATTCCATTGTATATATGGGCCACATCTTCTTTATCCATTCATCTGTCGTTGGACACTTAGGTTGCTTCAATGTCCTGGCTATTGTAAATACTGCTGCAGTGAACATTGTGGTACATGACTCTGAGTTACGGTTTTCTCAGGGTATATGCCTGGTAGTGGGATTGCTAGGTCATATGGTAGTTCTATTTTTAGTTTTGTAAGGAACCTCCTACTATTCTCCATAGTGGCTGTATCAATTTACATTCCCACCAACAGTGTAGGAGGGTTCCCTTTTCTCCACACTCTCTCCAGCATTTATTGTTTGTGGATTTTTTAATGATGGTCATTCTGACTGGTGTGAGGTGACACCTCATTGTAGTTTTCTGTTGCATTTCTCTAATGATTAGTGATGTTGAGCGTCCTTTCATGTATTTGTTGGCAATCTGTATATCTTCTCTGGAGAAATGTCTATTTAGGTCTTCTGCCCATTTTTGGATTGGGTTGTTTGTTTTTTTGATATTGAGCTGCATCAGCTGCTTGTATATTTTGGAGATTAATCCTCTGTCACTTGCTTCATTTGCAAATATCTTCTCCCATTCTGAGGGTTGTCTTTTTGTCTTGTTTCTGGTTTCTTTTGCTATGCAAAACTTTTAAGTTTCACTAGGTCCCATTTCTTTATTTTTGTTTTTATTTCTATTTCTCTAGGAGGTGGGTCAAAAAAGGTCTTGCTGTGATTTATGTCATAGAGTGTTCTGCCTATGTTTGCCTTTAAGAGTTTTATAGTGTCTGGCCTTACATTTAGGTCTTTAATGCATTTTGAGTTTATTTTTGTGTATGGTGTTAGGGAGTGTTCTAATTTCATTCTTTTACATGTAGCTGTCCAGTTTTCCCAGCACCACTTATTGAAGAGGCTGTCTTTTCTTCATTGTATATTCTTGCCTCCTTTATCGAAGATAAGGTGACCGTATGTATGTGGGTCTATCTCTGGGCTTTCTATCCTGTTCCATTGATCTAGATTTCTGTTTTTGTGCCAGTACCATACTGTTATCATTACTGTAGCTTTGTAGTATAGTCTGAAGTTAGGAAGCCTGATTCCTCCAGCTCCATTTTTCTTTCTCAAGATTGCTTTAGCTATTTGGGGTCTTTTGTGTTTCCATACAAATTGTGAAACTTTTTCTTCTAGTTTTGTGAAAAATGCCATTGGTAGTTTGATACGGATTGCAGTGAATCTGTAGATTGCTTAAGGTACTATAGTCATTTTCACAATGTTGATTCTTCCAATCCAAGAACATGGTATATCTCTCCGTCTGTTTGTATCATCTTAAATTACTTTCCTCAGTGTCTTATAGTTTTCTTCATACAGGTGTTTTGTCTCCTTAGGTAGGATTATTCCTAGGAATTTTATTCTCTTTGTTGCAGTGGTACATGGGAGTGTTTCCTTAATTTCTCTTTCTGATTTTTCATCATTAGTGTATAGAAATGCAGCAGATTTCTATGCATTAATTTTGTATCCTTCTACTTTACAAAATTCATTGATTAGCTCTAGTAGTTTTCTGGTAGCATCTTTAGGATTCTCTATGTATAGTATCATGTCATCTGCAAATAGTGACAGTTTTATTTCTTCTTTGCTGATTTGGATCCTTTTATTTCTTTTTTGTCTCTGATTACTGTGGCTAAAACTTCCAAAACTACGTTGAATAATAGTGGTGAGAGTGGGAAACCTTGTCTTATTCCTGATCTTAGTGGAAATAATTTCAGTTTTTCACCGTTGAGAACGATGTTGGCTGTGGGTTTGTCATATAAGGCCTTTATTATGTTGAGGTAAGTTCCCTCTATGCCTACTTTCTGGAGAGTTTTTATCATAAATGAGTGTTGAATTTTGTCAAAAGCTTTTTCTGCATCTATTGAGATGATCATATGGTTTTTATCCTTCAATTTGTTAATATGGTGTATCATATTGATTTGCGTATATTGAAGAATCCTTGCATGTCTTGGATAAACCCCTTGATCATGGTGTATGATCCTTTTAATGTGCTATTGGATTCTGTTTGCTAGTATTTTTTTTGAGGATTTTTGCATGTATGTTCATCAGTGATAGTGGTCTGTAGTTTTCTTCTTTTGTGACATCTTTGTCTGGTTTTGGTATCAGGGTGATGGTGGCCTCGTAGAATGAATTTGGGAGTGTTCCTCCCTATGCTATATTTTGGAAGAGTTTGAGAAGGATAGGTGTTATCTCTTCTGTAAATGTTTGATAGAATTCGCCTGTGAAGCCATCAGGTCCTGGGCTTTTGTTTGTTGGAAGATTTTTAATCACAGTTTCAATTTCATTACTTGTGAATGGTCTGTTTATATTTTCTATTTCTTCCTGGTTCAGTCTGAGAAGGTTGTACTTTTCTAAGAATTTGTCCATTTCTTCCAGGTTGTCCATTTTATTTGCATAGAGTTGCTTGTAGTAATCTCTCATGATCCTTTGTATTTCTGCAGTTTCAGTTGATACTTCTCCTTTTTCATTTCTAATTCTGTTGATTTGAGTCTTCTCCTTTTTTTTCTTGATGAGTCTGGCTAATGGTTTATCAATTTGGTTTTTCTTCTCAAAGAACCAGCTTTAAGTTTTATTGATCTTTGCTATCGTTTCCTTCATTTCTTTTTTATTTATTTCTGATCTGATCTTTATGATTTCTTTCCATTGGCTAACTTTGTGTTTTTTTGTTCTTCTTTCTCTAATTGCTTTAGGTGTAAGGTTAGGTTGTTTATTTGAGATTTTTCTTGTTTCTTGAGGTAGGATTCTATTGCTATATACTTCCCTCTTAGAACTGCTTTTGCTGCATCCCATAGGTTTCCATTGTTATTTGTTTCTAAGTATTTTTTGATTTCCTCTTTGATTCCTTCAGTGATCTCTTGGTTATTTAGTAACGTATTCTTTAGCATCCCGGTGTTTGTATTTTTTACCGTTTTTTTTTTCCTGTAATTGATATGTAGTCTCATAGCATCGTGGTCAGAAAAGATACTTGATACGATTTCAATTTTCTTAAATTTACCGAGGCTTGACTTGTGACCCAAGATATGATCTATCCTGGAGAATGTTCCATGAACACTTGAGAAGAAAGTGTATTCTGTTGTTTTTGGATGGAATGTCCTATAAATATCAATTAAGTCCATCTTGTTTAATGTGTCATTTAAAGCTTGTTTTCCCTTATTTATTTTCATTTTGCTTGATCTGTCCATTGGTGAAAGTGGGGTGTTAAGTCCCCTACTATGATTGTGTTACTGTCGATTTCCCCTTTTATGGCTGTTAGTGTTTGCCTTATGTATTGAGGTGCTCTTATGTTGGGTGCATAAATATTTACAGTTGTTATATCTTCTTCTTGGATTGATTCCTTGATCATTATGTAGTGTCCTTCTTTGTCTCTTATAATAGTCTTTATTTTAAAGTCTATTTTGTCTGATATGAGAATTGCTATTCCAGATTTCTTTTGATTTCCATTTACATGGAATATCTTTTTCCATCCCCTCACTTTCAGTCTTAAGTGTCCCTAGGTCTGAAGTGGGTGTCTTGTAGACAGCATATGTATGGGTCTTGTTTTTGTATCCATTCAGCCAGTCTGTGTCTTTTGGTTGGAGCATTTAATCTGTTTACATTTAACATAATTATCAATATGTATGTTCCTTTTACATTTTCTTCATTGTTTTGCATTTGTTATTGTAGGTCTTATCCTTCTCTTGTGTTTCCTGTCTAGAGAAGTTCTTTTAGCATTTGTTGTAAAGCTGGTTTGGTGGTGCTGAATTCTCTTAGCTTTTTCTTGTCTGTAAAGGTTTTAATTTCTCCACTGAATCTCAATGAGATCCTTGATGGGTAGAGGAATCTTGGTTTTAGGTTTTTCCCTTTCATCACTTTAAATATGTCCTGCCACTCCCTCTGGCTTGCAGAGTTTCTGCTGAAAGATCAGCTGTTAACCTTATGGGGATTCCCTTATATGTTATTTGTTGCTTTTCTCTTGCTGCTTTCAATATTTTTTCTTTGTATTTAATTTTTGATAGCTTGATTAATATGTGTCTAAACGTGTTTCTCCTTGGATTTATCCTGTATGGGACTCTCTGCACTTCCTGGACTTGATTGACTGTTTCCTTTCCCATATTAGGAAAGTTTTCAACTATAACCTCCTCAAATATTTTCTCAGTCCCTTTTTTTTCTCTCTTCTTCTGGGACCCCTATAATTCGAATGTTGGTGTATTTAATGTTGTCCCAGAGGTCTCTGAGACTGTCCTCAGTTCTTTTCATTCTTTTTACTTTATTCTGCTCTGAAGTAGTTATTTCCACTATTTTATCTTCCAGGTCACTTATCCATTCTTCTGCCTCAGTTATTCTGCTATTGATTCCTTCTAGAGAATTTTTAATTTCATTTATTGTGTCGTTCATCATTGTTTGTTTGCTCTTTAGTTCTTCTAGGTCCTTATTAAACATTCCTTATATTTTCTCCATTCTATTTCTAAGATTTTGGATCATCTTTACTATCATTACTCTGAATTCTTTTTCAGGTAGACTGCCTATTTCCTCTTCATTTGTTAGGTCTGGTGGGTTTTTACCTTGCTACTTCATCTGCTGCATATTTCTCTTGTTTTCTCATTTTACTTATCTTACTGTGTTTGGGGTCTCCTTTTCTCAGGCTGCAGGTTCATAGTTCCCGTTGTTTTTTTGTCTGCCCCCAGTGGGTAAGGTTGGTTCAGTGGGTTTTGTAGACTTCCTGGTGGAGGGTGCTGGTACCTGTGCTCTGGTGGATGAGGCTGGATCTTGTCTTTCTGGTGGGCAGGACCACGTCCGGTGGTGTGTTTTGGGGTGTCTGTGAACTTATTACAATTTTAGGCAGCCTCTCTGCTAATGGGTGGGGTTGTGTTCCTGTCTTGCTAGTTGTTTGGCATAGGGTGTCCAGCACTGTAGCTTGCTGGTCGTTGAGTGGAGCTGGGTCTTAATGGCTGAGATGGAGATCTCTGGGACAGCTCTCACTCATTGATATTATGTGGGGCCAGGACGTCTCTGGTGGTCCAATGTCTTGAACTCGGCTCTCCCACCTCAGAGGCTCAGGCCTGACAGCCAGCTGGAGCACCAAGACCCTGTCAACCACATGGCTTTTGGGAAGTCTGAGGTGTTCTGACAGTGTTCAGTGGGTGTTCTGTAGGAGCTGTTCCACATGTAGATGTATTTTTGATGTATTTGTGGGGAGGAAAGTGATCTCCATGTCTTACTCCTCTGCCATCTTGAAGGTCCTCTCTCTTCATACCTCCTGTTGGTAGAGCATCCACATTTCATCAGGGCTGCCAGCTGGCAGATACCATCAGGCCATCCACTTCTTGGTCAGTAGCTCCCTGCACAGCTGGTACCTAGGGCCCAACTCTAGTGAGCCCCTGAAACTGCTGATCATGGGGCTTTCCTGATCTTTATAGTTTTTAATGGCCTCTTATGTAACCTTTTCCAACCAGCTACTTAAAATTACTTCAGGAAGAATACACAAGAAACTACAAAATAGGACAGCAGGGCAAAAGTAGGAGTTTATATTATTAATATTATTCACTTCTCTCTATATATTTTTAGATATTTGTATTGCATTCTTAAAAATATTAGCAATGTTTTTAAAAATGCCTTGCTTTGCCACACAAATAATAGATTACCATGGCTACCATTTTGTGAGTGTTTAGTATATGTTGACTAGTATACTAAGCTCTTGACATTGATCTTGCTTAATTCTCACAAGAACCTATGAATAACCGGTGCTATTATTATTGCTGTTGTTGTTCAGAATTCAGGGGGACCAGACTTCTCCTGGTTTGAGCAGCTGGGTGGTAGTGACGCCCTTCCTTGAGTCAGGAAACAGCTGAGGAGGGAGGTGAGGGGAGTCCGGCCAGGGTCTGAGGGGGGAAGGAGTGATGAGCTGAGGGGCCAGTGCCAGTGGAAGTGTCCAGGTGCAGTTGGGTGTGCGGGTGTGGAGCTGGACAGGGGCCTCAGCTGGAGACAGAGATGTAAAGTCATCTGCATATGAAGGTATGAGGTCCCGAGAGTGGGACAGTAAGGAGAAGAAGACCAAGGCTGGTCGAGGGGGACCCCACGTCTATGGGGCAGGCAGAGGGAGGAGCTGCGAGACGCCCCTTAGCGCCAGAGAGTGAGTGCTTCGTACCATCCAGTTCTCCCCCTCCACCCTGGGCTGTTTTGCTTTCTTTCAGTTTTCTCAGAAATCTCTCATATGACCCTTGCTTCAACTTGGACTAATTCTCACTAGAGAAATTTTATCTGGATTAGATGCAATTGTTGGGAACAGTTAAAAAGCTAAGGACACCTCATCTGACTTCTCTGATACAGGAATATGTGAATTTAAACTGTGTCTGAAATCCCCAAACTAAGGAAGCCCAAGAACACCTGGACTTTTGTTTATAGCTCTTTACTTTTGGACCACTGTGGCTGACGTCCTTTATTGATTTGCCAGAGGAACTTACACTCTTCCCTGAAACCCTCATTATTAGAGTCTATTGCTTATTTAAAATTATTTTCTGGAGATGTAACGTATAGCATGGTGACTATAGTTAACAATACTGTGTCGCATATTTGAAAGTTGCAGAGAGAGTAGATCTTAAAAGTTCCCATCACAAGAAAAAAAAATTACTACCTATGTGTGAAGATGGATGTTAACTAAACTTATTGTGGTGATCATTTCACAGTATATACAAACATCAAATCATTATGTCGTACACCTTAAACTTATACAATGTCCTACATCAATTATTTCTCAATTGAAAATATATATTATACAAGTTACACAGTCCCACACGTACATCCTTTCCCCCTTAATCAACATTACATACTACTTCATTTTCTTTGCACAGTGAGATCAGTCCACGCTTAACCATTTCTTTCCCACGCCTCCACTGACATCCAGGGACAGTTTGTGGGGTTCCGGGCTGGAATAGGGGCCAGCATTTCTGCTGCCGCAGGACCAGTTGGTAGAAGAGCAGCCAGAGTGAGAAGCTCAGCAAAGGGGAGGCATGGCCTTCACTGGCTCAGCTGTGGCATGGTGACAGCCACTTGTGCACTTCTAATTACACTCTCCCCCCCACCCCAGACACCGTAGGGCCATCCTGCTGGATGGCCTGTGATATTTGAAAGGCCCCACGTTGGGTGAGTACATACCAGACAAGTGCATGTGGCATAGCTCTCCACCCTGCTCTGCAGAATCTGTTTTGTAAACTCCCAGTCAGACGGGGAACGTTTCCCAGGCCCCGCAGAGGAGGAGCTGCTGCTCCCGGAGGTGCTGGCCTCTGATCCCCGGAACAGGTGACTGGTTTCTGACCATCTTGGAGGACCACACCCGGAACACTCCTAAAGAGACGGGGCTAGAGACCTTTAGCCTCTGACACTTGAGCGGAGGGTGAGAAGTTCAGGCTGAAGCTTTAATCAGAATCAGATGAACCCGTACCCCTGCTTGTTATTCCTCTTGAGGATTTGGCAGGAATATTAGAGAAATATCACAGGAAACTGACCATTAAGTCAGCATGGGGGACCTCATGACCAATCTAAAGTTGGCAGTTTAAATGTAAAATACAAACCTAAGATACGAAGAAGGAAAGGGCTCCATTGCTGTCATTAATACGTCAAGTGCAGAGGGCCACTCTGTGTCTCCCCAGGCTCTGTCACAGTGGCCGAGGGGGCACTTCGCTCAGTCAGGGCCCAGACCACCCTCCCTGTCTCCCACTGGTCCCCGCACAGCACACTCCCTGCTCACGAGTCCCCAGCCCTCCCAGCAAGCACACTGCCTGCCTTTCCCTCATTCTCCTGCTGGCCCCTGGGCTCTGCCCTCCCAGGCGTCCCCTCCGTGCTCGGGGCAGTCTGGACACAGCTCACTTCACGCTGACCCTGGCCTCACTCCCTCTGGGTGTGGTAAGCTGGGGAGGCGAGGGACTCCCTCGTAGTTCCAAAGTGCTCACCGGTAGGAACCGTATCTTGTTCGGTGGCACATCACGGGCGCCTGGTGCTCCGTGGCCCTGTGCCGGGCAGGAATTCAATAACTGTTTGTTAAATGGAACTGGCACCTGGCAGAAAATGACCTGTCAGTTCACGAATTATTTTACTGCTTCTACCTGTGAGAGAATATTTTGTGGCGATAAATTATTCATTTTCTCTTCAAAATACCCTAAATCTCTCTGCTGGTGAGCTACACTTCTCGAGGATCACTCACTGCTCAGCCCTCTACTCTGGCTTCTCTGAAACTGCCCGCGATGACTGCCGAACCCAAAAGGCATATTTTAGGTTTTGTATCACTTACTCTTTCTTAACTATTTGATACAACTAACTCACTGCACCCCCCACCCGCCCGTCTGTAATGCTCGTTCTGTGGCTTCCGTCTCTGGCTACACCTTCCCCAGCCCAGGTCCTCCTCTACCTGGGCCTTGAGCGCAGGAGTTTCCAGGGTTCTGAATTCTCCCTGGATAATTGGTTTAATTATTATGTATCCTCTGTGTGTATCATCTACATGCCGATCATTCCCAAGTAGGTCTGGATGTCGCAAGGTGCCCCCAAATTGAATGCATCACAACGTAAGCTTGTTATCTTCTCCATATCCCAGCTCCCAGTACCTCCCTGTTTCACTGTTTTCTATGTTTAAAGGCACAGTGACCAAAGCCTGAAATGCAGTCATCCTCTCTTTCTTCCTGGCCCCCAAGCCTCTACGTCACTGGCCCAGTCTTCAGCTGCTGTCACTTCCTTTCTGCTCTTCTTTGCCGTCTCTCACCTAAACTATTGTAACCATCTTCTACTGGCCCTTCCTCAGCTCAGTGTCCGTCCTGCCCCCAGGCGTGTTTCTGACATGCAGTGGAATTACATCACTCTCCTAATACCCTTCAAGACCCTCACCGCCCCCCCCACCCCCATTGCCACAGATTGCTCCTAACATCTTCATCTGGTCCCTTCATGATCTGGGCCCTGCTCATCCCACCAGTGATTCCCACTCACATCCTTGCGGTTCCTAGACTAAAGCATGCCATTTAATGACCGCTGGCTTCGCCTGCCGTTCTTTTAACCTAGGCGGCAAATTGCTCTTAGTCCTTCATGGCCTTGCTGAAACATTGCCTCTTCTGGGAGGCTTTGTCCGTATGTGTTCAGAAAGTGAATTGCTTCTTGTCTTATTCATCATATTTACATCCCACGTGGGACTGGGAGATCCCTGAGGACGGGGACCACACCTTGCTCACCTCTGCATTCCCAGCCGCTCAACCTGTTCCTGGTACGTGGTGCCCAGTATCTCGGCTTCTCTTCTTGTTGACTTTCCCACCAGAGCCTCACGTTTCACTTTTAAAATGAGACTTTTGACTATTTCTCCTTTACTAATGTATTAACTCTTCTAAAGTCTCCTGAAGACAAGAGTAAAAATTAACAGGTTCTGGGAGCAGTGGACATTGTGGACATGACTTCTGAAAAGGTCAAACTGCTTTGCTTACCTTAACACGTAAATCCAGTTTGTCCAGAGCACAAGCTGGACAGCTTCGTCACATGTCATGGGTTTCCTCTTTCCGTGGAAAAGGTGGACGGGGGAAGGAAACTACCATTTATTGACTAGCCTATTGACTAGGTCCATGGCATAGGCTGTTATTTCCCAGGCCTTCCTAGATTTTCCCTGAGTAGGCAGGAGCAGAGAAATCTCTGGACAGGGAGAAGTCCAGCTCTCTAGATGATGCATGGTTCCCTTGAGCAAGTGTTTCTCTCAGAGCCTTAGTCTGCTCATTTGAAAATAAAAGGGTCAGGCCAAGTGGTCCCTAGAGCCTGCCAAGTTCTAATGTTTCCTTAGCAAACATTTACCAAGTGGATTCTCTCTGAGCCAGCGCCTGTGCTGGGCGTTAGAGATGCAAATAAGGTGCAGCTCTCAGCCTGTCACATTCAGTGGAGGAGAATAATTCTTTTATTCTGACTATGCAAGGTCTATTGTGACTATTTAAAGTCAATCACTGATTGGACCTATGTAGAAAAAGTATGTTCAGTTAAAAAAGAAAAACCTACAGAGACAATCATGTATAAAATTACCTGCTAGGGCTTATGCGGATTAGAAGAATAAATTATCGTTCCTGCCTCAAAAGAGGCTCTAATCCAGTGGAAAGACACACCGTTCATGCAGCAAAGAAAATACGTTTTATAATCAAAATTGTTATTCATGCAGGAGTAGCTTTCCAGGCCACCAGTGTTAGACCAACTCAGATTATCTGAAGCGTTTTATATTACTTTATATAAGGTATCTTTAAGTTAGAGGGAAACAAATACTGATGCTCAATATTTGTCCTAAATGCAGCCTGGCTGCAATCACAGCAGAACTTCACAGTGGTTTTGATAAAGTGCTGTGAATACTTCTGTTATATGACAAGTTCTTTTACCTGAAGCAGCCAGTCCTTAAAGAGGCATTTCCATCTCTCCCCAGTGTGTGTTTCATCCATTTTGTATTCTTGGAGAGTCTAGCCATTGTTTTCTTTACCTTATGCAAGATAAATACAGACTGATGCTACACCATGCTAGGAATGTCTGCCTAGTTTCAGACCACCATAAAGAGTGCTTTCTCTCTTTTTCTTTTTTTCCCATCTTAAAAAATCAGCTGTTTCTTTTTCTTTTTCAGCTTTATTGAGGTATAATTGACAAAATTATAAGATGTTTAAAGTATACATGTTGATTCGATAAAGGTATACATTGTGAAAGGAAGAGTTGAATGGTTATGTGTATGATACTTGAAATTGTATCCAGAAATTCTAAGATGTCTTTTCTTTTATAAGCCCATTTATTTGTTTGTTTGTTTATTTATTTTATTATTTATTATTATTTTTTTGGCTGCATTGGGTCTTAGTTGCGGCACACAGGCTCTTCCTTGCGGCACACGGGCTTCTCTCTAGTTGTGGCTTGCGGGTTTTCTCTTCTCTAATTGTGGTGCATGGGCGCCAGAGCTCATGGGCTCTGTAGTTTGCTGCACGCAGGCTCTCTAGTTGAGGCGCACGAGCTTAGTAGTTGTGACGCGTGGGCTTAGTTGCCCCGCAGCATGTGGGATCTTAGTTCCCTGACCAGGGATCGAACCCACGTCCCCTGCATTGGAAGGAGGATTCTTTACCACTGGACCACCAGGGAAGTCCAGCTAAGATGTCTTTAATGATGACAATTTTGTAGATTGTATTGCCAACTAATAAGCGAGTAGAATCAGAACAAAAGAAATGTAGATCGCTTTACATCAGTAATTTCAAAGTCCAAGGAATAAAATGATTTTTAATGAATAAAACAAAGACTACATTTTTAAAAAATAGACTTTATTTTTAGAGCAGTTTTAGGTTTACAGGAAAATTAACCACAAAGTATGGAGAGTTCTTCTATACCACCTGTACCCACACATGCACAGCCTCTTCCACCATTAACATCCCCCCCCGAGTAGCACATTACAACTGGTGAACCTGCATTGACATATCATTATCACCCAAAGTCTGTAGTTTGTATTAGGCTTCTCTCTTGGTCTTCTACGTTCTGTGGGTTTTGACAAATGTATAATGTCACGTATCCACCATTAGAGTATCATGCGAATATTTCACTGCCCTAAAGATCTCTATGCTCTGTCTACTCACCCCTATCATCCCTCCCTCACTCCTAATACGTAGCAACCACTGATCTTCTTACTGGCTTTGCCTCTTCCAGAATGTCATACAGTTTGAATCATATAGTATGGAGCCTTTCAGATTGGCTTCTTCCGTTTAGTAATATGCATTTAAGGTCCCTTTATGTCTTGATGGCTCATTTCTTTAGCACTGAATAATATTCCATTGTCTGGATGGACCACAGTTTATTTATCCATTCGCCTACTGAAGAACAGCTTGGTCACTTCCAAGCTGTTGGCACTTCCAGTTGCCAGTTTTGGCAATTATGAATAAAGCTGCTATAAACATTCCTGTGCAATGTCCCCTCACACCCATTGATACTGTGGACATGTTGGCTTCAAGTTTTGTCACATTGGTTTATATTATGAGTACATATGTCTTTTAGAAATATAATATTTGTCTTTATGGCTTAAAAAAAATTCCCGTGCAAGTTTATGTGTGCAATAAGTTTTCAACTCTTTGCGTAAGTACCTAGGAGTGCAAACTACTGGAACGTATACTAAGAGTATGTTTAGTTTTATAAAACACTGCCAAAGTGTCTTCGAAAGGCGCTGTACCATTTTGCATTCCCAGCAGCAATGAATGAGAGTTTCTGTTGTTCCTCATCCTAGCCAGAATTTGGTAATACCAGTGTTTTAGAATTTTGTCGTTCTAGTAGGTGTGTAGTGGTATCTCATGGTTGTTTTAATTAGCAATTTTCTAATGATATATGATATACAGCATCTTTTCATATGCTCATTTGCCATCAGTGTATCTTCTTTGGGTGAGGTATCTGTTCAGATTTTTGGTCTCTTTTTTTAATTGGATTGTTTATTTTATTATTTTGAGTTTTAAGAGTTCTTCGTATGTTTTAGATAACAGTCCTTTATCAGATATGATTTTTACAAATATTTTCTCTAAGCCTATGGCATAGCTTCTCATATATTTGACAGTTTCTTTCACAGAGTAGAAGTTTTTAATTTTAATGAAGTCCAGTTTATCAAGTATTTATTTCATAGATCGTGACTTTGATGTTGTACCTAGAAAGTCATCACTAAACCTAAGGTCATACAGATATTCTGCTATGTTATCTTCCAGGGGTGTGACAGTTTTGTGCTTACATTTAGATCTGTGATCCATTTTGAGTTAATTTTTGTGACGAGTATAAGATCTATGTCTAGACTGACATTTTTTTGCATGTGGATATATAGTTCTTTCAACATTGTTGAAAACCTGTCTCCATTGTATTGCCTTTACTCCTTTGTCAAAGATCAGTTGGCTATGTTTGTGTGGGTCTATTTCTGGGCTCTCTATTCTATTCCATTATTCTGTTCATCTCTTCTTTCACCAATATCATACTGTCTTGATTACTATAGCTTTATGGTAAGTCTGGAAATTGAATAGTGTCAATTCTCCAACTTTGTTCTTCTGCTTCAAGACTGTGTTGGCTATTCTGGGTCTTTTGCCTCTCCATATAAACTTTAGAATCAGGGTGTTGTCTTATAATTTTCTGTTTAAAACTGGACGTTGTAAACATTATAAATGAGGCAACTCTCAAAATCAGATCCCCTCCTCCCCAAAGTTTGTTGTTATTGTTGCTGTTTGTTTAGTGACATTCTTCAACTAATTATGTAAAGTCTGAATCCTTCCTATGACCATGGAAGTCTGTACTCAGTTAGCTTAGTGGTCTGCAGATGATTGGACGGAGATTTCCTTAAATGTCTTGAACCAGTATGTCTGCTGGCCTTTGCCAAGGGACAGTTAGTGCATACTGGGCTGTGGAGCAGGAATTTGGTAACTCTGTCTCAGGCTTTATTTCCTGCTTGTGCAGATGATCAAGGGCAGCCAGAGGAGAGAAATTAGACCTTCTCAGGTCATTCCTAGGTATGCACACAGTTCTGCACATGTGCTTGGCCTTCTAGATTCCTAAGAATATGTCAGAACTTTTCTTAGTCCCTATGGGTATCTCATTTCCCCAGCTATTCCTTTCATTCCTTTTGGTCCACATCTTGTTTGGTTCAACTGTTATCACCACTTCAGGCAGCTATGGTGTTAAATAATTGCCACTGATTGTTTTTGACAAACACCCTGGGAAAAAGCTTTTCTCAGTGATGAGCTCAGTGTCAGGTTAAATAAAGATAAGCCCTGTGAATGGGGGCATTCAGTGAATTGCCAGACAGCTCAAATAATGAAAATTCTTTAAAAATGGACCTTTGGGGAAGGTCAAACCCATTCTGCCCTCTCCAGTGGCTGCCAGGCTGCTGGTTTTCACAACTCTGATTGCGATGCCTGTCGGCTTTTCATAGCTCCTGCAGAGCTGAGGAAAAAAGGGCACGTTCAAGTGCCACAGAGCTCACTGTTCTTACATAGATTCAGTAATTTTTCTTACATAGGCACTCCTTGGATTGTTGCAAGCTTTTATTAATTTCCAGATTTTCGTAAAATGTTGATTTTGACCATTTTTGCCAGTATTTTTGTTATTTTTATGGAAGAGCAGGATTTTGGAGATCTTTACTCCACCATTCCCACTGGTGTTACCCACTTGCATTATTTTTATTCAACTTTTCTGAAGTATAACTTATGTTCAAAAAAATTCACCAACTTAAAGAATACAACTGGATGCGTTTTGTCAAATATATATGGTTATATAACTATCACCACAGTCATGGTATGGAGCATTTCCATTGCCACACTGGCAACCACTGAGCTGTTTTCTGTCACTACACCTTTACCGTTTGTAAATTTTTTATAGATGCAATCATATAGTGTACCCACTTTGTATCTGACTTCTTTCAATCTGCACAGTGCCTCTGAGGTTCATCCACGTTGCTGTATGATTAGGAGTTAGTGCCTCTGTATTGTTGAGTACTTCATTGTATGGATATACAACAATTTTTTATCCATTTGCCTGTTGATGGACATTTGGATTATTGCCCCTTTGGAAGTTCCAGTGGTTCTACGTTCTTGTAAAACTTAGTATTGTAAGTATTTTTAATTTAGACATTCTAGTGTGTGTATTGTGGTGTCTCGTTATGATTTTAGTTTGTATTTCTCCAATGACGAATGATGTTGAGCATCTTTTCATTTACTTATTTGCCATTTGTATATCTTCTTTTAGAAGTGTCTGTTCAAATATATTGCCCACTTTTTAAATCAGGTTTTGTGACTTACAGAATTTAAGAGTTCTCTATGTATTCTGCATACGAGTCTTTTATGAGATACATGTTTTGAAAACATTTTCTCCAAGTAGAGGAGCAATTCTTAAGACACAAACAAATATCTGAGTTTAGAGGAGATAAAAGGATCTGAATCTAGATAGTTAAATGTTAGAGTCTCTAGCTATAAAAAATAATAAATAAACTTCCTATGTGTGTCAGAAAGTATAAAGCATATTCAAGTATGTGGTATGTAAAGCATGAACCATTTGATGACTTTTATATATGCAGTAGGTAAAAAACTTTTGTGTAGAATAAAATAGTTTGTGTTTCCAAACCATAATGGAATAACAAGTTTGTTAGATAAGTAAACTTTATAAATAACAGAGAATCCTTCTTAAACAAACCTATTACAGAGCTGCCAATGAGAAGCATCAACTTATTTAGGTATATATCAGAACTTCCAAGTGAGGAGATATATAAATATATATATATATATATATATGTATGCCTTGACCGATGTACAGTTGACTCTTGAACAATGCAAGGGCTAGGGTTGCTGACCCCCACTAAATCAAAATTCACATTTAACTTTTGTTTCCCTAAAATTTTAACTAATAGCCTACTGTTGATCAGAAGCCTTATCAATAACATAAACAGTCAATTAACACATATTTTGTATATGTGTTATATATTGTATTCTTACAATAGAGTAAGCTAGACAAAAGAAAATGTTATTAAGAAAATCATAAGAAGGAGAAAGTACATTTACAGTGCCGTACTGTATTTTTCGATACTGTAAGTCCATGTCGTCTGCTTACAAGACGTGTGTTGGTACCTACATGAATATTGGTTTATATGATACAAAACATTGCAGATGTTATACATGTTACTAACACATCAAAAATGAAAAGATAATGTGAAAAAGAAATTCATATTTATTTAGAGGTATAACGATTCACGTGTTAACAAAGAAGCGGCAATATGATTGCCTTATGGTAGCCTAGTTTAATTGACAGGATTGCTTCACGGTAGCTTAGCCTACACACTAATGAATGAATCATTATAAAATTTTTATGGCATAAGTACTGCATCTATATTCATAGTCCAGTACTGGAAACATTGTTACTTTTTTTAAAAACCACTTCCTTGTGATGATAGACTGATATGCAATCTCTCCAATTATGAGAAAGAGGCATATTGTATGGTGATGTGATTTTTTGAAAGCAAAGTTATAAAACAGCAAGAAAACTAATACATTGCTGATTTTATATTAAATATCACCTTCTGCCTATGTAAGGATAGACTGGTATCTACATGTATTTTATGCATTCATGACATACCTTCTTCTCAATTTTTTCAATATTTCTAGGCTAAGGAGTTCATCTGCAAGTTTTTTCAAAATGTTGCAGATCTCAAAATATTTTCCAATATATTTATTGAAAAAAAAAGGTGAGTGAGTGGACCCACACAATTCAAACCTATATTGTTCAAAGGTCAACAGTATATAATGCATTTAACATACCACTCTTAGCTCCTAGGTAGAGACGTTAATACATGTGGAACTGGCAAAAAAAAAACAGGCTGTCAGTTATAGGAGCAAAGGCCAAGAACCTGCAGAAGACAGCTTCAGACTAGATGGTCAGCTTCTAATCCATAACTGCCTATCATATTTGACACTAATGAATGTCTAGTGAGTGGGTAAACTGGAGATGGCTGAAAATGAATATAGTCATCAAATAATTTTAAGTAAATAAGTGACATGATAAAAAGTTGAGAAATAGAACTGGTTTCAATGTGAAGCATTAGTGAAACCAATTTAAAAGGCTGTTGCCTGACTCTAAGAAAAAGATGAGAAGGGACTGAGCAGGACCAAGGAGAGGCAAGATTTCAAAGATATCATGGAGGTATAATTGATAGGACTTGACGCTCAAATGAATGTAGACCTTGAAGAAGAAGAGTCTCAAGTTGACTCCATTTTCTGGTTTGGGTGGCTTAGTGGTGATGCTCTTAATCAAGACAAGACTTTAAATAGGAAAAACAGGTTTTGAAGAGAATGCAGCAAGTTCAGTTTTAATAGGTGTGTTTGAAGGGCCAGGAGGACCCCACAGATGGATGAGACTAGTGAGTAGTTGGGAATGTAGTTCTGGAGCTCAGGTGAGATGTCCACGCTAGAGAAAGAGGATGGGCATCATCAGAGTCTAGTTTATTTTAAGATGAGATATCTCATTATGCTTGTGCAGAGTGAAAAGAACAAGAACCGCAGTCTGAATTCTAAAAAATATCAATAGTTAAGGTGCAAGTATTGCTTGGTGACAGGAAGGGAGATAGTATTTAGAGAGATGAGAGAATTCATCACCTTGAATGCTGAAGACCAGAAGAGTTTCAAGGAAGGTGAGTGCCAGTTAGGCCCATTGCTACAAATAGGTCTTTGCTAGAAAGAGACTATGGAATTTGGTGATTAAAAACTCATTGGTCAAAACTGGAAAGAGCCCAGTGTCCATGGGGTAAACCCATGGACACTTCATACCATATCTTCATACCATAGAATACTACTCAGTAATTAAAAGGAATGATTATTGCTATACACAACACAAATTAATGTCAAAAACATTGTGATGAGTGAAAAAAGCCCGACACACACAGAATACATACTGTATGATCCCATTTATATGATGATTGGGAGTGGCGGGAGGGGATGTGGTGGTAGAGAAAACTGACAGTAAAGGAGCACAGGAGGACTTTCTGATATCAAGAAATGTTCTTTATCTTGTTCGAGGGTAGTTACAATTGCCAAAACTCATTGAACTGAAAACTTAAGGTCTATGTATAACCAGAATACAAAAAAAAAGTCATTGGTCAAAGATGGGAGGTTTTGCAACTGAATTTGCTGCTTCTAAATTTCCACTAATTTACAGAGAGATATTCCTTTATGAAAGCAAATGTCCATACAGAGAGAGAGAAATCACAGTTACCAAATTTTCAAAGCAGAAAAACAAAAATATGTGGTAGAGGATTTGACAAGCCCAAGAAACAAAATCTAAATGGTCAGTGGACAAAGTCATAAAATAACTCAATTTTCACTACAGAGATCCTAAAAATCCAAAATGTGAAGTGAGATTGAAGGTGAGTCAAAAAGAAGAGGGTTGGGACTTCCCTGGTGGCGTACTGATTAAGAATCTGCCTGCCAGTGCAGGGGATAAGGGTTCGAACCCTGGTCCGGGAAGATCCCACATGCCGCGGAGCAACTAAGCCTGTGTGCCACAACTACTGAGCCTGTGCTCTAGAGCCTGTGAGCCACAACTGCTGAGCCCAGGTGCTGCAACTACTGCAGCCCGCATGCTTAGAGCCCGTGCTCCACAACAGGAGAAGCCACCGCAGTGAGAAGCCCGCGCACCACAACGAAGAGTGGCCCCGCTCCCCACAACTAGAGAAAGCGCGCATGCAGCAATGAAGACCCAACGCAGCCAAAAATAAAAATAAAATAAAATTTTAAAAATTTATACAATAAAAAAGAAGAGGGTTGTTTGAAATTCTATTTTATTTTTTAAAATATTTATTTATTTATTATTTATTTTTGGCTGCACCGGGTCTTAGTTGTGGCTCACAGGATCTTCGTTGCGGCATGCAGGATCTTTTGTTGCGGCGTGTCAACTCTTAGTTGTGGCATGAGGGCTCTTAGTTACAGCATGCGGACTCCTTAGTTGTGGCGTGTGATTCTTAGTTGCGACATGTGGACTCTTAGTTGTGGCATGCATGTGGGATCTAGTTCCCTGACCAGGGATCGAACCCAGGCCCCCTGCTTTGGGAGTGCGGAGTCTTACCCACTGAACCACCAGGGAAGTCCCGAAATTCTATTTTAAAGTAGGTAGAGCCGTTGATCCACTCCGCAAGCTGAATCTTGCTGACTTCTCTCCCTAACCATCAGCACAAGACTGGAAGTTTATTCTCTGGAGAGGCTGGACTGAGGGACATCAGACACTGCTGAAAATGGAATACTCTATTGAAAATGGGGGCTCCATTGACAGTCTACCTATATTCCAAACATTTAGATCCCCAGGCCTCTTTTGTAACTCAGCTACAGAGCACTGGAAAACACACTCAAGAAGAATCTGAGTTCTGAGAAATCTAATCAGCCCATGATTTAAAAAGAAAAAAAATATATATATATAGCAACCCCAACTAGAACAGGTCAGAAGCCTCTGAGAAAGACATCTCCAAGGAAATTAGATAGACTGATATATTTTAACACATTTAGATAATTAGGGAAGTGTCTGAGTTTGAATTTAAGGATAAGTACACAGAAAACTGAGGAAACAAATAAGATGCTTATTAACTCCTGGGATAATGAAAAGTTTAGAATGAAAGGAAGAGTAATCAGAGCATGATATACATGTGAATAGCATTTACATGGTCATAAGAAAATAAACACTAAATATTGATTTATCAAAAAATTACAAAATTATGACAACTATATAAGAGGCAGAGGGTACAAATGTGCATGTAGGAGGATGAGGGGGGAATGCATAGTAAAAAAAACTTTATCTTTCATAGAACAACGTCAATAGATAATGGCTTAAACTGAAAAATGAAGAAGTAACAGCATATACATATTGCTGGAAGTAAACACCAAAAGAAACACTTTATAAAGTTGCCTCCAAAGACTGGTAAATGGAAAAGGACATGAGGGGTAATGTTTGACTCCTTAAACCATATGCTATAATTAAAAAAAAATCAAATAAAACAAAATAATAAAGGCATTTGCAAAGAGAATTTCATGAAATTAGATTGCAGTGGGTTGAAGAGTGAATGAAAATTGAGGATGTTCTCAGCAAACTGAATAATATAAGGAAGGGGATGTCAGGATGGTGAGTAGAGTTGCTTGATGGAAAGATAAGATTGAAGGAAAATTGGTAGTTTGCTTGATTATGGTTATTTAGGTTGCTAACTAATTGGTTAGTCAATTTGTTCATGACAGGGATGAGCTTAGAGAAAAGAACAGTGAAGAGTCTGCTGAGGTGAGAGGGAGTAAATGAGGGCCAAAGTCCCACGTGAAGTGGTGGATGTTGACATCAGACACATGATAAAGTGTTAGCTTTGAAAAAGAATAGGAGCATCTCTTTTATATGATGAAGGAAAGAATTGTGAAAAGAATTAGTGACTTAAGCTGTATTTTCTCACTGGCAGTCGTGGCTAAGTCATCTGTTGAGGGATTCAGATAGTTTTCATTCTCTGAGAATGGATGCTGACCAGAGACAAAAAATGAAATAAATGCTGGGTAGCAATTTGATGAGCCCAGCTGAGGGAGAATTTCAAAATGTATATATTAGTCAGCACGGGCTGCCATAACAAAATACCACAGACTGGGTGTCTTAAACAACAGAGGTTTATTTTCTCACAGTTCTGGAGGCTGGAAAGTCCAAGATCAAGGCGCCAACAGGGTTTGGTTCCTGGTAAGGACTTTCCTCCTGGCTTGCAGACAGCCACCTTCTTGCCCTGTCCTCCCGTGGCGGATTGAGAGAGAGGGAGGGAGCGCTCTGGTGTCCCTTCCTTTACAGACGTTAATCTTGTTGGATCAGGGCTCTACCCTATGACTTCATTTAACCTTTATTACTTCTTACTCCAAATACAATCCATTGGGATTTAGGGCTTCAGTGTATGAGTTTGAGGAGGACACAGTTCAATCCATGGCATGTGTAATTCAGCACTATTACACAAGAGCAGAAGAGAAGACAGATGGTTGAGTTGATCCAAATTTGGGGAATTAGTAGGATAGACTGGATGGAAGGTCAAGGTGGCAGACGAATTGAGGGACTGGTGAAAGTATGGCTAAAACTAAGTGCTCACGGCTTCCAAGAATAGTGGAAAGAGAAGCCAGGAAAGGGAAGGGGCAGGGATTGGTAGGCTTCATGGAAGGTCATCTCAGGTCTGGAGGCTGGA
This sequence comes from Phocoena phocoena, assembly GCF_963924675.1. Taxonomy (NCBI): domain Eukaryota; kingdom Metazoa; phylum Chordata; class Mammalia; order Artiodactyla; family Phocoenidae; genus Phocoena; species Phocoena phocoena. Next base: position 9,474,578 of record NC_089236.1, on the reverse strand, counting down.
GAACAAATGGGAACTCTTTTACTGTGTACCTTCTCTGGGTACAGTCCTTTCTTCGGACATGATGGGTTGCTTCTGCACTTTCAACTTCACTGGCAATCAATGAGAATTATCAAACTGGAAGGAAGATTTAGGTTCATTAGTGGTAGCAATCATCACATTTTTCTTTCTTTTTAGACGACTAAATACCTTGAACAAGTGTGCCTCAATGAAACTTGATGTGAACTTCCAAAGGAAAAAGGTAGGTAAGCTTACTGCACCTTACTGAGACCATGGCTATACCAGTAGGAGAAGCTTGCATTCACAAATGAAAAACAACACGAACTGAAGCAAAATTCTGAAATGCCCGACCATCAGTGTTTGTTCTCCAAATATCCCATTATATCATAAACATCATAAGTAAGTCTGTTATATATCTGTTATATATCTGATGTCTGTTTGTTTCACTGTTTCATTTTGATTTAGTTTTTTCAGAGGGTTTGCATAAAAATGTAAAATGCCTTAATTGTTTATGATAATCTTTCAGAAGTTTAGTTGTAAATATCCACTCCATATTAGACCCAAATTCTCCACAGTGATTTGTAGATTAAGAGAATGCAGAAAAGAATCTATGGGGCCAAGTGTCTTCTGCCTCATTCTTTCCTGTGGCATTTTATTTTCCTGTGGCATATTTATTTTCATTGTCAGGCAGGTTTGTTTCATCATGGTTGAGGGGTGGGGGGAGAGTGTAACAGCAAGATTCAGAACCTGCCCCATCTCTCCGTTCTCGCCCCTTGCACTTTTCTCTGGTCACAGGGAATGTCCTTCAGTTTTACGAGCCACTATGCTCCCTCCCTCTTCTAGGACTTTGCACGTGCTCTTCCCTCTGTAGGAATAAGACAGGAGATTTTGGTTCTGAAACAAAGCTGTACTTTATTGAGCACTTACTGTTTTCCACGAGCTATGTTATGGCATTTAATCCATTGTGATAGGGATTCTCTGTTTTCCAGAGAAGGAAAATAAAACCTGAACAGGTTAAGTCCCTTGCCCATGATCTTTCAACCAGTGGAGGAGGGTTTCAATTTCAGGTGTGTCTAACTCCAAAACCGAGGCCCCTAACCACTGTGCTGAAAGACCTCTCTTTCTCACTGAATTGATCCTTTTAGGAAACTCAGAATTGAAATCGTTACCTACTTTTTCATTTCACATCTTCAGTATGTAACAAGTCAAGCCTTAGTATATTTTGAAGAAGCAGAGAAAACATCTTTGAGTCAAAAGAAAGTGTTCTTTATTCTGGTCTATACAGAGAAGTCATTACAGCCCGTGGATTTTAAGTCACTCCTGAGAAACCTAATCTTTAAAAATAACTTTAACCTGAATTTCTCCTCTAAAACAGCACCCAAAAAAAGCGCAAATGAATTCTGGTTGACCTCACCTTCAAAACAGTTTAGGGTTTGAGCTGGGAGCCAAAGATTTAAGCTAAGGAGGTAAAATGGTGAAAAACAATATCCAGAGAATATATTAAAACATGAGCAATTTGTCCAGGTCAAAGAAAAATTGTAAATGTGGGAATAAACATCCCAACAGCTATCTGGCTGAATAGACCCCTTGAGAAGCATACACACTGTTTGCTTATAACACATGGTTCTTATTAAACCAAGTGTAGCCACGCCTGTGTGGCTGGTCTGTACACTGCCGGTGCAGATCCTTAGCTGCTGTGTATCACAAAAGCAAATGCCAAAAACTAACAACAGGATTTGTTTTCAACCAAGTGGTGTGATTGGATTCTTCCCTTATTGCCGGCATTTCAAAACCCACATGTGAGATAGGCTTGAATAACATTTGTTAGACTCTGTTACCTTCACAAAAGCTCCTCTGTAAATTGGTCACTTCAGTATTCTGACATTCTTAATTTATTCCTTATGTTGGATATAGTGGCACACACCCGTACAGCCCCTGCTTAGCTGTAGGCCCCGCAGATGCATGCACTTGAAAAGAACATTGCTTTCCACATTGTAAACTGGGGACTCATGGCCTGAATTTTGAAATAAATAAATCCAGTGGGTGATCTCCACCCACTTGTGAATCTCAGTCATGACCAGCATCTGTGACTGTGGTCTAAGCAACTATGCAGGAGACCCTGGTGGTGGCACGTGTTCCCATGATCTGTCCCTTGCCCGAGTCTTGGGCTAGTCCTTTATTTTACTGCAAAAAAAGGCCAAAAATAAATACAGGCTAGGACTAGGCCAAATGATCAAAAATAGAAAATGAAACTCACGAACCAAGCACCACAGGGAGCTTCAACCAACTTTGGAATTAGTTTGTTTGGAAGAAGAAAAAAAAAAGACAGTAGCATTTCCTCTGGGTATGTCCTCATTTTAATCAATCCAAGTAATAGAAATACAATGTTCATCTCTAATCTGCAGAGGCCCAGACATGTTTAATGCTGCAGAATGTCATCCCCAAATGGCTTAGCCGTCCAGGGCCACAGTCATTCTTCTCCCTTCAGGACCATTGGGCCTCAGAAGGGCCGTGTGTGCTTGCTCAGTGCTCTGTGGTGTGGTTAACGAGCTCCCACGGTGCCCGCTCTGTGCCAGGCACTATTCCTCATCTCTAACCCCGTGTCACAGATGCAGAGGTTGAAGGGCAGGGAAGATGAGTAACTTGCCCAGAGCCACGAAGAAACAGCAGAGGCAGGATCTGAGCCCAGCTATTCTGGCCGCAAACTGCCCCTCCTGGCCTTTCAGAGATATTCAGAAATGTATTGGCGTGAGCTTCTGACCCTTGGCCTGAGACCTCGAAGGCTTTCCTCAGCAATACATACAATTATGTATTTTTATTGTTGTTTCAGAAGAAGGATATTTCTTGCTGTCTTGTACTCAAGTCCATGATTTATTTAATGTCTTCATGGAAATTTATCTCTGGATCTCTCATAGTGAATGAGTCATGAATCTCATTGCTCTGCTTTGAACTTGGTTCTCATTTAATTCTGTTTAATTCTGAAGAGTTTAGTGGTTGACCCAAGGCAGGAAAAAAAAAAAAAAAGAGAATCCACAAATACATAAAGATGGTGAAGCCTCATTCATACTTGGTTAGGCATGCACTTTTCCTGTACATCAAATGCCACTCGCTTGTAAAGCACCAGGAGAAATGAAATCGCACCTTACCACTTTGCAGAAGAGAGAAGCAGTCCTCTAAAGATCGAGATTACCTTCCCTGTGAGAGTCAGGTGGAGAAGAGTGTCTTCAGTCTTGGCCAGGCTCCTCACTGAAAGACTCACTAAAACCCGGCATTTCTGAGAGCCTGGGGACGTCAGCAGTTGTCCGCCTCGGGCCTCAGGCTCCTCCCCCTGCAGCGCTGCAAGTGGCAGGTCCCTGCTTCTGAACTGGAGGGCTCAGCCACTCAGCTCCAGTCAACTTTAGTGCAAGATAAACATCTAAATTTCTGTGTAACTATGCATTAGCCGCCTCTCACGGCTGTGGACTTGTATGGGCTCCTGTTTCCAGCGGAAAGAGATGGTCAAATTTTGTTTAAAAAATACAAAATCCTTTCTTTTGCAGTGTCTGGTTGGCATTTGTCTCTGAAGCATATATAATTTCAGCTAAGAATGTTCTCATTTTTTAGAAAAAGCCAAACACTGGCATTTCATCTAAATTAAAAACCCCAAGGCACTTGCAAAGCTGATCTTTCTCAGAAAAGTGTTTCTCTTCATTATTACCTACAGAATTCACACTTGCTTTATGACGACACTGAAATCCCCTAATTACGGTTAGCGTTTATGCGATAGTGCTTAGCTCTGAGTACAAAGCTGAAGTCAGAGACTGAACTCCCATAAGGATCTCTGTTAGATGAGGAAAGAGAGGGACGCGCGCGAACACAGGACTCTTACCTAAGATTTCCCAGGGGAGAAAGAGCAGCTTCAAAAGAAGTTTCTGGTTAAAGTTATAGTTTTAACAAAGCTCTCTGAAATCATAGCCAAAGGTGGAAAGCCACACAGAAACAATGACTAATTGCCACGTTGCAGCCAGCACCTCCCGGCCTGGATGCCCTGGGCATTTCAAAGGAGCTGCGGGTGTCCTCAGGGAGCCTGACCTCTGCCTCCCAATCCACCCCACCGCCCCCCCCTGCCTTTCACAGCCTCAAATCTCCCACCAAATAAGACACCTCCTGGCAGCTCCGAACAGCAGCGTCACATGAAAGAAGTTACATTTCATTCCATCATTCGCTTGGCTGGAGAGTATACAGTCTTGAACTGAAGACTGTTGCATGTGAATGTCCTAGAACCATAGGATCTTTGAGTTAGATCTTCGCTCATCTTTTCCAGTCTCCCATCCAGTACAGGATATACTTTTACAGCATCTATCACAATTCACTCAGGCTCTGTTTGTAAGCATCTAGACGTGATGAGTTCATTATATTGCAAGGCAGTTTGGTTTTTCCTAATTACCAGAAGTCTTCCATATAATAAGCTGAAAGCTGATTCTATGTAAATTTGCCCATCTGATTCCAGCTGTTTTCTCTGGAGAAGCACAGAATATGGATTTCCCCTTCCTCTAGATCCGGGGTCAGCAAACTAGCGCTCCTGCTTTTGTAAAGAAAGTTGTATTGGAACAAAGCCACACCCATTCTTTTGGCTGCAGAGGCAGAGTTGAGTAGCTGTGACAGACTGGATGGCCTGTAAATCTAAAATATTTACTATCTGACCCTTTACAGAAAGTTTTCTGACCTTTGCTCAATCTAGAACAAAGTCTCTTAAACTGTCTATGGTGACTGATTTTTCTTTTTTTAATTTCCAGTCTGCCACTGACCAAGATAACGTTTGTAAAATTCACTACAAAGGAATTATTAGAAATATGAAATGATAAAAGGTTATAGAAAATACAAGCCTAAATGTTTTATTAGACTCTACAGATACAAAATTGCATCCCAATAAATATAATTGGAACAAATATAACAGGAAATAGAAAAGAATTACAAAAATTATTCATATTTTTATTAAAAGTATACTTAGGCTATTAATATGAAGAATCATGATTGCACTTATAACTTTTTTTGTTGTTCAGCTGTCAGAACTGAACAAAAAGTTTACTTTGAAATTCCCCATGTTAAATGTCTGTACGCACATTTCAATCAAACACTGTAAGTATTCCTGACAGTGAGTTTTTTGCTTGTTATCTTTTTTTTTTTTTTTTTGCTTGTTATCTAATTTAGGTTGGATTGACAGCAACACTACTCACAGGGAAAAATGCATATCTAAAATGTTTCTTTGTTTTGTTTTATTTTGTTTTTTGGCTGTGTGGGTCTTCATTGCTGCACTCAGGCTTTCTCTAGTTGCAGAGAGCGGGGGCTACACTTCATTGCAGTGTGCTGGATTCTCATTGCAGTAGCTTCTCTTGTTGTGGCACATGGGCTCTAGGCATGCAGGCTTAGTAGTTGTGGTTCGCAGGCTCAGTAGTTGTGGCATGCAGGCTTAGTTGCTTCGCGGCATGTGGGATCTTCCTGGACCAGGGCTTGAACCTGTGTCCCCTGCATTGGCAGGCGGATTCTTAACCACTGCACCACCAGGGAAGTCCCTGTTTCTTTGTTTTAATACTAGTCATCATAAAGAAACCCATCTCACAGAGTATGTTGAGTGGAATCAAAGAAGAAGTCTTAAAGTAATTCTTTAAAGTTTTGGCTATTATTTTTTTACCTTTCATTCAAAATGAAGTAAGTGATGCTGTATTTTAAAAATTCATCTTCAATCTTTCATTACTAGCCAACTTCTGCAATTATCTTTCTGTAAAACAGTGGATCCTGTACATTATACACTTTGGGTTATGGTAGATAAAGTAATCTTGAAATGTCACACATTATAACCTACTGCGCCCAACACCCAAGCTGGTCTCAACCCTGTTCAATAAGACAAGTCCACTGATCATGAACTCGTATAGCACAGCCTTGCCAAATGGTGACAAATGGTTTTAATGCTTACTCTCAATGTCTGAACTTATCTCAGTGAAGACTGGTAAGTTTGAGGACTGTCAACCCCTTAACCACACTTCGAGTAGCACTGCTCTTGAGTTCCTTCTTTCTAAACCAAACCATTAGTTCTTTCAATCATCCTTCATAGAAGGTTGTGGTGTCTAGATCATTGGCCATTCCGATTACTCTTCTCTAGGAGTAAATCCCTTTCCACGTGCCCCTGAAAATGTGGCTCATTGTTCCTGATGTATGTGACCAGGCAGAATACAGGGGGTCTGCAACCTTCCAAGTATTGAGATTCATGCTTCTGGTCAGGTATCCTAAGGTGGGTGATCATAGTTTGGTAGCCACATTACATGGTTAACTCATATTAAGCTTAAATCTACTACAACTCTCAAGGCTATTAATAGGAACCAAAGCCTTTCCATCTTGCGCATCCTATAATAGATTTGTGAAGTTAGGGTCTTTATATTTTACTTCATGAAATTTCATCTTATTAATAGGCCATCCTTCAATTCTGTTAAGATCTTCATGCATCTCAATATCACTATGCTCTAACAACAATAGTTTTATCTTGCACTTTAACATTTATCGGACATTTTCATATATAATCTCATTTGATTCTGTTGACAAACCATGCTAAATGTGTATTGTTATCATTTCCATTTTACAGCTGAGAAAATTGAGTCTCAAAGTGGGTGCCTTGCTCAAGATCACTTGGTGAATAATCTGTGCCATCTTCACATCTAAAAAACATGAATTCTTCTGACTCATTCAAGTTATTCTTAAAATGGGCATAACCTGAAAGCACCCCCCAGAGATCTCTCCTTCAGTTACTTTCAGTCGTTTGATCACACTCTTTGATGGAGTTACTCAACCAGCTACTAACAAAATGCTCCGTAGCCTCCAGCAGTTTGCCGTCTTGGCCACAACAATATCATGAGAGCCTTTTGTCAGTTCCTAGCTGAAATCCAGACACTCCATGTCTATGGTATTTCCATGGTTTACTAAATCATTAAGATAAGAGAATAAAGTTTTGGTGTGTTTTTCTCATAAACACATCTGACTCCGAGAGGTTTCCATTTTGCATTTCTAAATAATCACAAACTATTTGTTTTTAGCCTTTAAAAAAAACAGATGAAATCTGATCATCTTAAACAATCAGTACACTTTCACAGTTATTGGGGAGTCTGCTATGTGCCGGACCATCTGCTACACCGTGAATGTGTAAAAAAACTAAAACTCTAGTGTTTTTCATACTGTGAATCATGGCCTGTTGGTGGATTATCAAATGAATTTGGTTGGTTGCCAACATTTTTTTTAAAAAAATGAAATAGACTAAACTAGAATATAAAGTATCAGAGGACAAATATAATTATTATAGTACGAATTTCTTTCTTTCTTTCTTTCCCTTTCTTTCTTTTTTTCTTTCTTTCTTTTTCTTTTTCTTTCTTTCTTTCTTTCACTTTAGCATAATTTATATGTGGGCCTTGAGTAGCGATGGAAAATGTACTTTTTTAAATTAGCAGATAACATTTATTGAACACTTAGTATGTTCCATATACTGTTCTAGGTACTGTATACGGATTACTTCCTTTTATGCTTCTTCCATTTTTATTGAGATATCATTGATGTATAGCACTCTATACGTTTAACGTGTACAGCATGATTTGACTTACATGCATCATGATTCCCACAGTAAGTTTAGTGAATATCCATCATTCCATATAGATACAATGTGAAAGAAATAGAAAAAGAAAGCTTTTTTCCTTGTGATGAGAACTGTTAGGATTTACTCTCTTAACAACTTTCACATGTAACGTACATCCGTGTTCATTATATTTATCACGTTGTACATTGCATCTCTAGTACCTATTTAGCTTATAACTGAAAAATGTATTTCTTACTGTATGTCACTATCAGTAGTTTCAAAGATCCTGCACTAGTGGGAAAAACAGACACAGAATCGTGTCAGTACCCTTTGGACGTACTATGATAATTGCATGCACAGGGTACTAAAGGAGATGGGTATTATTTTCTTTTTTCTCTGTTTTATTTTTGATTTTTATTGCTTTGGTTTTCGTTTGTTTGTTTTGGTTCAAACCATCTAAATACTGCAAAATTTCCCTGAACTGTTTGCCTTTTTTCCCAGGAGTTTACCACTTTCTCATATGCCTTGGTTGGGTTTTAAATATCCCTTTTTTGCCCACAGCTAGTATAATAAGCTCTTTAGAGCCTAGCAGACAGGGGCAGGCTTTCCATCCCCAGCCCACAGTGCCCGCTTGGCATCTTTTCTAAACCAACATAAAGAAGTCCTTATCCAACTAGTATGTGGTTTGCTAGCATCAGTAACCAAGTTTGGGCTCGCTTTAGAGAGCTCGTTGGAGCTAACACTAAATATTGTAGTTTCTATTTTTAAATATCTGTATTTTCTTTAAAAGCATATCCTTCTTTTGCCTTCTCAGAAACTATTTGCAAAAAGGCTTTTTCAGAATGCTTACTTAATATCAACTTCTCCTCACTAGCTTCCTGATATGTGACATGAAAATCCAATTAACTCAACCTTCAACCTATCACAGTACCTGGTATTTAAATGACTCTCAGAGTTCAGGGTTTATTGTATCCATTACAGGGAAAGAGGAAGTAGAAAAGGCTACAAAGAAAGTATATTTTTGACTCATCATCCTATAGTCTTGCCTTTTTTTTCCATCTGTACAATTTTTAAACTCTTTCGCCAAAGTTTTGTACAACGTTTTAAAAACTCAGAGCTAATTTCCTACTGTGTTCCCACAGCTATGGAATTGTTTGTGAGTACCATGCTTTTCTACCTTCTTTCACCTTATACGTGAAACTTCAAATGTGTCATTTAGTCCAACTCATGTAAGCCTAGATTTTCAGGAAATAAATAAGAATGGGAAGATCCCACATTTATTGACTAAGCATCTGTTTATTTTTCCTTGAAAACAATATATTGCAAAGTCCAGAGGAGATAAGGTGGATGCCAGATATGTAGAAAGATAGATAAGCCATCTGTCTTACACGGACAGGTAGCACAGAAGCCACTGAACAGACACTGAAAAATAACAAATGAACAAATACTCCTCAGTGAGGGACTACTAAATGCAGTACTTCATTTAACCCCCACAGCGAACCTATGAGGCAGGGCCTATTTTTACTCCCATTTTATAAATGATAAAAACTGACTTTGGAGAGAGTAAGCAACTTGTGTACAGTCACCTAAGTCTAACTGGTATTAACTACTAGCACTGGGAACCAGGTCTTAGAACCAGATGTCAAAGTAAAGTGAAATAAACTTAATCCAATTAACTATACACACACACACACATACACACACATATATAGATATATATAGAGAGAGCAGTTACTATATGCTTGATGAACTTACCTGTAACTGTTGAGAGTGGGTGCTTGTGACATGAGTTTAAGTTAGTATTATAATAAATGCTACAATAAAGATCTAAACCTAATGCTACAGGAGTACAGAGGGAGTGCAGTCACTGCCTTGGGGCTGTCAGGAAAGACTTCAAAGAGACACATGAGCTGAGTACCCAAGAATGGTCAGGGACCAGGGAAGGATGTGGGGACCATATGTACCCCTTAGGCTCTTAATCCTGTAACAGAGCTGGGTGTTGGGGCGTAGTTGCAGGTCAGAGAACAGAATGCAGGGAGATTGGGAGGAACAGCTGAAATAAGTAAAGCACACTGCAGTCAGGTCAAAAGAGCTTCGAATGCCATAATAACACTTAGGAGGGCTGAGGGAAACTGAAACCTTCTAAACTGGGAAATCCTGTGATCGTACTTGGATTACACTTGGAAAGCTGTTTAGATGGAGAAGATGCTGGCCTGGTTTTTACTGTGATAACCCAGCCAAGGACCTGAGCTAGGGAATGGGAGTGAAGATATGAGTGGGGGAGCAGATCTGAGAATCATTTCAGAGTTGGGTCTTGGTCATACGCATGGTGAGGAGAAGAAGGAGCAGATGATTCCGTTCATCTCAGAAGGAAATTATTTAGATGGCCTAAACAAAGCCACCTCTGGGAACCAGACTCTCCTCTCTCAGGGGCTACGAATTCAGGCAGAACCCAGACAAGTAAGAGAAATGTGTGAGGTGCAGCAGGTACGACAGGGCAGAGCAGTGGGGCCTCGGCACCCAGACAAGCGTGTCCTACGAAGGCACTCCAATTCAGGGTTAATTAAAACCAAGAAGGCCGGCCTGGCCGTGCAGGCTGGGTTGGACTCTCCTCCACCAGGGGTCTCTCGAATAGCTCCCAAGTTTCTACCTCCAGGAATTCGGAGATAATTTTGCCGTTAACTTACACAGGGAACATATGCTAAGAATCAAGTCTGGGAGACTAAGGAGTGTTGGCTCCGAGGTTCAGAAGAGGGAAGCTGGAAATATGGTCCTAGGGCTCCATGAAGAGGTTTCAGGGAAGAAGTAAATGCATTTTATGCCAGGATTAAGTTTCTATGTGAAAAGGGGAACTGCAGGTGTTTTATATTTAGGCTGTCTCGACGATGGTAATTACGTCCTCTTTGTAATCAGGCAAGGAAGCTTCTCAGAAAGGAAGAAAGGAAAACTGAAAGGAAGAGAGCTTTGCGGGTTGGGAAGGAATCTTCCAGCTACTGGGAAGGAAGAAGGTGTAGGGACCATAAAGACGGTGGAGGGACCCAGCAAAGGTGCCCAGGAAACCCAGAGAGCATGTGCGACAGGGAAGGAAGGAGAAAAAGGAGGTGGGGGTACCGTGCCTGTGCTCACCTAGATTCCCCTCTCCATCCCAGCCACCTGTAAATGCGCGTCATCCTTGATGTTTCCCAGGGTGACGACTCTGATGAGGAAGATCTCTGCATCAGCAACAAATGGACTTTCCAAAGGACCAGCCGCCGGTGGTCTCGCGTGGACGACCTCCACGCAGTGTTTCCCGGCGGAGACAGAAACGGGTCGTCAGGAGACATTACGATGAGAAACACGACCAGCAGTGAGAGCGTCCTCACCGACCTGAGCGAGCCCGAGGTCTGCTCCATTCACAGCGAAAGCAGCGGCGGGAGCGACGGCCGCAGCCAGCCGGGCAGCTACGGCGCCGGCCGGGAGGCCTTGGACGGCCCCGGGCAGTACTGCGCCCACGGCCCAGCCATGCTGGACGCCACGCTGGGCGGCAGCAGCCTCCCGCCGTCCCCCAGAGACGGTCTCCAGCACCCTTTGCACCCAAAGAATGAGAAGCCCTCCCGGGCCAGAGCCAAATCCTTTCTGAAACGCATGGAAACGCTGCGAGGGAAAGGAGCGCAGGGAAGGCAGAAGGGGTCGGGGCGGACCGGGGGCTTGGTGATCAGCGGCCCGGTGCTGCAGCAGGAGCCCGAGTCCTTCAAGGCCATGCAGTGCATCCAGATTCCAAATGGAGATCTCCAGAACTCACCCCCCGCTGCCTGCAAAACAGGGCTTCCGGGCCCCAGCAAATGGAGCGGTGAGAGCAGCCCGTCGGAAAACAGCAGCAGCGGGGTAAGCACGCCCGGCCTGAAGGAGCGAAGATGCCAGGAGGCCCACAAGCGCGGGGGCATGTACTTAGAAGACCTGGACGTGCTGGCGGGGACAGCACTGCGGGGTGCAGGGGACCAAAACCACGCACGCGAGTTTCATTCCCAAGAGAACTTGGTGGTGCACATTCCCAAGGACCACAAACCAGGCACGTTCCCCAAGGCGCTCTCTATCGAAAGCCTCTCACCAACAGACAATAGCAGCGGGGTTAACTGGAGGACTGGAAACGTCTCCCCGGGCAGACGGCCGGGCCCGGGGGCCGGGGAGCCCAGGCTCATGGCGTCCTGCCACAGAGCGAGTCGAGTTAGCATCTATGACAACGTCCCCGGCTCCCACCTGTATGCCAGCACCGGGGATCTTTTGGACTTGGAGAAGGACGATCTCTTCCCTCACTTGGACGACATTCTGCATCATGTCAACGGGCTCCAAGAGGTAGTGGATGACTGGTCCAAAAACCTGTTACCTGAACTGCAGACACATAATGCACTGTCCGGAGAAGCTGGCTTCTGCCCCTTCCCCCCTCCTAGTCAGATCACCTTAGATTTTGAAGGCAATTCTGTCTCCGAAGGTCGGACAACACCCAGTGATGTGGAAAGAGATGGAGCGTCTCTTAATGAATCAGAGGCCACTGGGGTCAGAGAAAGGAGGGACTCTGGAGTAGGGGCCTCTCTGACCAGGCCAAACAGGTTGGTGGCATGACTTTGTGAAATGATGTTTAATCCATTTCATAATAATTATGGTCTATGTATTTAACAAGCATTTATAGAGTACCTTCTAAATATTTAACACTGTCCTAAGTGATGTATGTGGTTGGGGATTATTTGAACAGTAGTGTCTTTCGTGCAGATACTGTGGGGATTGAATCCATGTTAACTCACATTCATTTCTCCTACTGTTTACCCTTTAATTCAATCTTGGTTTTATGCAAAAAAAATTTTTGAGCTTCTTATGTGCAAAGCACTGATGAGAAGGTCCATTGCCTGTGCACAGGCCCTTCCCATGACCTTGCAAAGCATCTCTACCCCAAATTTTAAACTTCTAAAAAAGTCCATGAGAAATTTCTGAGATCTAAGGTGTATACACACTTCATAAGTTTATTTTGGCTTGAAAATGCCGATTACTAAGTACATAAAAGCTGTTGTACAACGACCATTTCAGAAGCTCCTTAAACAATGGCCCTGGCAGGGCCTAAGCAGTAGGAACAGCCTACTGTATGTGCTGCTGGGTTTCTCACTGAGGCAGTGACAGCTCTCGAGGCTCATTGACTGACGTGTCATCACTTCAGGAGTGCTTCATCAGTGCTGCTCACCAGTCAGAGTGCGGACACAAGACAGCAGTGTGACAGTACTCTATAGCTCCCAGACGTTTGCAATCTCTGGCTCTCTGTCACTGTCTGTCTGTCTGAATGTCTCTCTCTCTCTCTTATGCACACACACAGTCTCAGCTGCTTTCAACACTTTGGGAATGAGTTTAGGAATAAACACGTAAAATTTATTACATCACTTATTTAAGCCTCCTAATGAAACAGATAATGACTTTTTCCAGATTTATCAGACTTGGGAAAACTAGTTTCTTCTGTTTATTCTGTACATTTTGTGTCTTCTGTCCCACTTGCTTGGTGGTTTTCTTGGCTCGGAAACTATTTTGATTAGCTACTTAACAGTTAATAACATCCTGTATTTTCCGATATCACGTGCCCTTTGTGACTGGCTTCTCTGACGGTCTTTCCGGTAAAGGCGACTCCGGTGGAACAGCTTCCAGCTCTCACACCAGCCGCAGCCGTCCACGGCGTCGCCCCACATCAGCGGTCAGACAGCCGGCCAGCTGAACCTGCTCCAGCGCTTCTCCCTGCTTCGCCTCACGGCCATCATGGAAAAGCACTCCATGTCCAACAAACACGGCTGGACGTGGTACGTAGCCCATTCACCTAGGAGGGGACTGTTTGTTCCAGGGCTCAGGGTGCGATCGCGAACACTTCAGTATTTACTTTCTGATTTCTGAAGAATCCGTTCATTGCCTTCACTGCCAGTCTCCTGAAAATAATGCCCAGAGTTCTGCCTAACTGCCCGCCTCTGGGCTGCCAAAGCTTCGATCCAAAGCTTCGATGTGATGTAGCCTGCAGGAAGCATTGCTTTATTTGTAGCTCTCTGTCAGTTTCCAGGGAAGGCAGTCAGGCTCCAAGAAGGAAAAAGGACAAGTAAAGAGTAATTAGTTGTGAACAGAGACATTAAAAATAAACTTGCCATCAAGTAATTTTGGCAGTTTGCAAAGAAACATCTGTTTCTTGCACCTTCTGGCCCAATGCAGAGCTCAACACTTACAGCACTGCTTCATTCAAAGAGCACTGAACTCTTCAAATGCAGTTCTGCTTTTATTTCACTGGCAAATGAAAACAAGAATATGCAGGAAACCTTTGGAATAAGGGGTTGACAAAAGCATATGTTGGAACTTGAATGTGGACCTATTTTAGATGATTTGGTGGATTTGGAAAAAAATAAAATGTGTTGTTAATTGTCATATAGAAGAATCGGCAATGCTTTTATAAAAATATTTTAGAAAGTTATAAATTGCGTGGTCAAATCAATATATGCTTGTGTGTTAAAATTTCCTTTAAAAGGTACAACTGGTTTTAGAAAAGTAAGGATATAGTCTAGGAATATGATTTATCTTCTCTCCCCTTCTTTCTCCCCCAACCCCAACCAGATTCTTCTTCTTGATGTATTTTTTAATTTGTTTTGTTATGTCTTGTTGGGGACGTTTAAGTGTTTATCACTTGAGAAGTGTGTCTATCACAATTAAACTGGAAAGTCGAGCACTTGATTTGAAAGCAGGGCCATAAATCCATTCTGCTAACGTGAGTCATGCTGTTTAATAGTTAGAGGTCTAACAGAGGCACGGGGCACACACAGTCCTTCCATGTAATGTGAGTAATTAAGAGAGAAACGTTGAATCCCCCCGTGCTTGTCCAATATTCCAACAAAAGCTTGGCTTCCCTCTTGCTCTCACAGCCTGTCCCTACAGTGTGCTCCACGAGGCGTGCATGACCTGCTTTCTGTGAATTCTAGGGCAGTTCCAAAGTTCATGAAGAGGATGAAAGTTCCTGATTACAGAGACAAGACAGTCTTTGGCATTCCTCTCATCGTTCACGTCCAGAGAACGGGACAGCCCCTGCCACAGAGTATCCAGCAAGCCCTGAGGTATCTACGCAGCAACTGCCTCGATCAGGTAGGGTCGTAAATCCTAAGCACAGCCTGGGATGTATGGAGTGCCAGGCAGAGCCAGATCTGTCCAGGATCAGACAAGACATGCCTCTCCAAAATAAAAGGCATTGTGATCTTTATAGATCAGTATTTAATCTGACCAGGTGACATCCTTGTCAAGCTGTGTGAGGATGTTTCCTCACTGGCAACTTGAAGGACACCCTGGAGTGACTGCAGAAAGCTAATGTGAATCATTTGTACCCGTGATGGCTAATTTGTGTTCCCCCGAAACTGAGAGTAAAGCTGTCTACTGCATTTCCTTTTAATTATGGTCTCAGTGCCACCATTAATTTCATAGCATTCTGTTATCCCTCTTTGTCTTTTTTTTTTAAACCAGAATTAGGTCTTTATATCTCCCTTTATAAATTTTTTTTGAAGCAGCACCATGACAAATTTATTTATATCTTTCAAAAAATTTATTTATATCTTTTTAAAATGTGCAAGTAAAATATGAAAATAGGGACTTCCCTGGTGGTACAGTGGTTAAGACTTCGCCTTCCAATGCAGGGAGTGTGGGTTCAATCCCTGGTCGGGAAGCTAAGATCCCACATGCCTCAGGGCCAAAAGACCGAAACATAAAACAGAAGCAGTATTGTAACAAATTCAATAAAGACTTTAAACAGGGTCCACATCAAAAAATCTTCTAAAAATATGAAAATAATATCAGCTAAATTAAATATTCCCTCATCTTGTGGAGTTGATTAAAAAGCTCAAGCTAAACAAAAGTCTTGGAGATCATTTTTGTCTCCAGGACTGTGGGGGGGGGGGGGCATCACAATGGTGGACTCTGATTGGCCCAGAATGCAACCCATCCTATAATTAACCAGGCCAAGCCTTTGCTCCTCGGAATTAACACTCATTAGTTTCTCTGTTAGGCATTCGGTCCAAAATGAAATTCTGCTTGATAAATTACAGCCTTGAGTACTGGGGGTATTTTCAGGCAACTATTCTATAATGGCTTTTGTTCATCATACTCTGTAATGCCCTGTGAATAATCTGTGCCAACCTAAGATTATTTGCACTTCTCATTGATTTTCCCTTGGCCTTGGGCTCAGTGGACAGGAATGAGCTGAGCTACACGAATTCATGAACTGATGCTTGTCTCTACCCCAGTGCTGAGATCACGCTAAGAATCATGATGAATCCGATACCAGTTTTCAGTAAGAATGAGGGTAACGTCTTCATTCGATGCCGTTGCTGATTGAACTAGATGCATTATTCCATTCTCCCTTCCCACTCCTAATCTAGATAATACACATACCTACATTTTTTCATATTTAGATGTTATAGTGAGGGTAACAGTGGTTGCTGTTACTGTTGTGGTGGTGATGGCTGCTTTGTTCGAGAAATGGCCTGGATGGCTTGCCTGTTGTTTCCCAGAAAGAAGGGCGATGGGACAACTTGTCTAAAGCTAATGGTGCTCATCTTTGGCAGATGCCCCAATATTAAGTGACTTGTGAATAACATCCCAATAGAGCAATCCATTGAATCTGGTTTGTTAAGTGTTAGATTTGGTTTTTTTTTTTTTTCATTTTAGAGTTTTTATCAAAAGCACACCTTAATCCAAGGTAGAGGGTCTGTGGGTATCTTACTGAGGAAACTTTTTGGGGAGGTGGGCTCAAGTGAACACTTGGAAATGCCCACTCTGATCACTGTCTTTTGCAGCCCTGAGAGTACTGCAGCCACGCCCTTTGGCACAGGACTTCGTGGCTTCAGTTGTACTTTTACTGGTTGATTAGTGCAGACCCAAGATTGTATTTTGTGGAGGGTAGCCGGTTATTCGGACACATGTTTTTCCAAGCTTCTCAGTTTTCCTAAGGGTGTGTAAGACTCATCTCCCCTCTTGGCCGGTTCCCTTAGAGTGTTCGGCTCTGCCTTTTACCAAGCATAGAAAATATTCTGTTCCAAACATTCTAATGGATAGCCAGCTAGCTGATGCTCATCAGCAAAAGCTCTATTCAGAGAAAACAGTGTTTGTTCAGGAATGCTTCAAGTAAATGCAGGCCATCTGTGCCATTCATTCAATAATAGTAACCTTTCTTGCGTGCCCAGCATGTTTCAGGGATCATATTAAGTATCCTGCAAGCATTGCCTCATTTAATCCCATATCCACCCTGGGCAGGGTTAGCCCCTAGGAGGCAATGGTGGAGCCAACACTTGCTTGAAGATCTATCTGCAGAGTCCAAGTTTTTAACAAGTGCACTTTGCTACCACCTGTTAGAATTGCTTGTCCCAGTGGACTTTGGGGTGATGCCATCTCTAGTATTGAGGGACACTCTGAGAAGTGGCCCGAAACAACTCATTGATGAATTCACTCTCAGGATTGTGTTGGTGATGTTGATCATTATATCATGTGGTGTCTTTTCTGTAAGAATGAAAGAATTTTTTTCTCTGGCCCCAGCACCTGAAAAGATTGTTGTTTTTAGATAACTGGTCTGTATTTATATTAGGTACACCAGACTCATTCAGCTGGATATGTTTTCCTCTCTACACTGGCTGCTAGAATTATTGAAGCCAAATGCATGTTCTGCCTGTAGTAAATATATATAATTTGGGGGCATGAATTTGGTGTGTGAACCTCATTCCTACTTCCTGCTAACCTTTTCTATCTTTATTTTCCTTTTGCTCTAGTCCTCTCATCTATTATCTTTAATTGCATCTTACTGTACTTTATAGATCACTATAAGTCACCTTGAATTCTTTCTCGAACAAGATTGGGTATAAATGCATTGTAATACCACCACTCTACTCACCGCATAGTCTTTATGTAGAATGGAAACCAATCCCGCCCCCTGCAGATTCTGAATAATGAGTATCACCGGCATCACTACTGTTACTGGGCCCAGTGTCCTGTTTGAAGCAAAGTCATATGAACAGAGGGAAGGACAGTGGCACCAAAACCCCCTCAATCTCTACTCACTGGCTTATTCCCAGCCTCCATTTCAGGCCTATAACTATTTTTTTTTTTTAAATCTGGAAGAACGCCACACTGAAAAACAGTATGCTGGCAAAGCTTTATAAGAAAAAAGACTAATTTCATAGGCATAAATACTGATTCTAAATGTAACCGCAGTGAACAAGGCAACCCTTCTCTTGTATCCGTCAAAAGAAAAAATCCTCAAGATGTCAAAGGGACTTTCGTGGAATCCAGTTCCTCCCCTTATGGGGTACACAACGCCAGCAGGGCCCCCACCTTGTATGTCCCTCCCCTTCATCAGCACACAGTGTGGGCAGCACACAGAGCCCCCCTCTGGTCCCTGTGAAGAAGGAAGGTGGTCATAGGAAGGGACAAGGGGAAACTAGAGAAATATAATAAGAATCGAAGAAAACCAGGCTCAGGAGGAAGACTGTTCTAGAGATTTAAGAGCAAACTCGAGCAAATAAAAGCCAATGAATCAGAAAAGAAAGAGGGACAAGGGTCACAAGGAAGGAGCGGACACACACGAGATGAGGGTCCTTCCTTCGCCAACGGCACCTCCTCTGAAGGGAAGACTCAGGTCTACACAGGCTCTTGACATCTCAGCCCCCCGGCCGTGCAAGACCAGAGGGTCTCAGAATACTCTTCCTCTAAACCCCCCTTAACTGGCTTCTCTGCTGCCTGCCTGCCTCTACATGGTCCCCTCGAACTACCATGCAAGACTGTCCCAAGGCTCAGCCCCTCATCCAGGGGAGGGAGGCTTCCTGCAGTAAGCTCAGCTTCTCTCCCTCATGCTACACATTTTTCTCAAACATTCATCGCAAACAGCTGAAGACAGCCCTACAGGGTCCTGAAACAAGACCACCGTTCCAGCTCCTGCACCCCCAAGTGCAGAACAGCTTCCACATGAGGAAACACAGTGTATCCATTTTTGCCCTGGCAGCTGGCTGGAGATGAAATAGGGAGTTTAGCCTTCGGTTCTGAACCATTTGTATTCAGACACAGCAGTTTGTGAGACGAGCGGGCTTTGTTGGCTGAGCTTTATTGCTGCCCTCCATCAACTGCACAGAAGGATAGGTTATACACAGCCCCTGATGAATATGAAGTCACAGCAGAGAGTGGCTAAACCCGCAGTGCTCCAGATAAGAACCCACCACCTACTGCTCTTAGGAACCTCTCTCTCTCTCTCAATAAAAGCAACTTTTCTTCATTAGCGGAGCACATCCCTAAAGAAGAGGAAATGCAAGTCCTGACAAACACCATTAAGTGCTGCAAGGATTAGCATAAACAGGATGCCAGGTAGGAGATTTAATATTATTTAGATGACATTTGAGTTCTAATGCAGCACTCATGCCCAGGCTCTCCTTCTAATGGAGCAGTAAGTTTTAAAAGCCCAATTATGCTGGGAAGACACTTCATACTCAGTACAAGTGTCCTCGACCTGCCACCTGTTCATCACCCTCCCTGCTGCCTACCCCGGGTAAGATGAGTGATGTTCCAGCACCTATCTGTTTAAATTATACTTTGAGTCCTTGCTTTCTCATAGCTGAGTTTTTGGGTGGAAGACTAAAGAGAGAGGAAAGTAAAACTAGATCAGAGCAACACTCATTGTTCATCCTTTTATCTTTAAAATGAGAGATTATGTGCAAGAGAAAAGCTTAAAAACTGGATTTCGCACTGCTGACCTCTATTCTTACCTTTTAAGAGAGTCTTAGAGCCGTGCTTTCGAGGTACATGAGAGCAGGCCCTGCTGTGTAATTTGTGGAGCCTTGTGCAAAATGAAAGTGCATATAAATTATGAAGAATTTCAAAACGGTGACCGCAGAACGTTAAACCAAGTGTGGGTCCCCGTGTGTCTACCCAGGTCACCTGCCCACCAGTGACAGACACGGAAGCAAATGAAAGACATTTCACACATCTTGGGTCCTCCTCGTAATGAAGCTGAAGGGTCCGGAGTTGCCTCCCATTGGCTATGATGACAAGGGTGCCCTTAGAAGAAACCCATTTTAAAGTGGTTTCTTTGGTCCTCCACTTTTTACTTAGAAAAAAAAAAAATTAGCCAAAAATGCATATTTTATCACTGCTCTGAAAGCTTTTTGCAGAAGAAGAAATGGTGGTTGCCAACTCCATGGACCAACACCCCTGGTTGCTCTATGATGATGGGTAGGAGAAGCTCTTCTCTCTGGTTCCAGGACCTCTACATCACTAGAGGAAGCTTCTATTTACCACGCCCAGGGAGATTTTCACTCCAGGGACCAGAAGCCCTGCCCCCAAATGGCTTAAACTATAGAAAATTCCCACGGTCACATGACAAGAAAGCAGGAAGCAGGACAGTTCCAGGATTAGTTCTTACATTAGCTCAGTGACATCTTTGAAGACAGGCGCCCTTACCATCTTTCCCTTCCGCCATCCTCCACTCCAACATCTGGAGTCTGATTTCAGACCACCTTTACTTTATTAGGCTTAGGAAAAAAACTTTCCTTTGGTGCTTCCAACAAAAATCCCCAGAACCCACAGATATTTCCCACGTCCCTTGGATGATAAGGGTGGGACGGGAAGGTTATTGTCAGAAATTGAGGCAGAACAAATAAATACCTGACAACCCTCTGGACATCCTGTGAGATCTAAGTCAGAACAAGCAGCTTGGAGCCCGCAGCTGGAGAGCTCCAGACATGTCTAAAATAATTAAAATCACAATATTTGCTGAAACTAGAAAGAAACTTGGAAACAAAACAATACAAAGAAAACATCACTGGGATGTGTGTGTACCTGCACGTCACTGTGCACCCAAAATCAAAGCCAGCGAGACACAGAGGACAAAAGAGGAATCTCGTTCTGCGATGTCCTCACAAACGCTTGTCTGCTTTATTCTTTTTATAGAATCCGATCAATATTTCTCTACCGTTAAAACATAATAACAGGAATTCTCAAATGGAATAATACCAACGCACAGGAGGATAACTGTGAGTCACACTGAGGAATTCACCTCTGGGGCACTTGGCTTCTGAGAACTGCCACGCAGCACAGCCCTGAGGCACGGTCCCGGGCCTCCTTCCAGAATCCGAAGAGTTGAGATGTAAACACATCAAGGCTGGATCTCACTTCGATAATCACTCATTTGACATCTTGAACTTTTCTTTTGACAGGACGTGCTTTCTTCTCATGCCCTTTGATGAAACTCGGAGTAGTTGCCAGAGGAAGAGAAATGCTCTTTAGAGTCTTCTTGGCAATGTTTTACATTTTCTAGACATTCCAAACTTTAAGAATAAAAAAGAAAGCAATTAATATTTTAAGTGACACTATGCCTTAATATCCTGTTCTGTGAAATTAGGGTGGTAAGCCTTGGAACGCCAAGAAGTATTACTAAGAATTCTGTCTTTATTGCCACAAAAAGTAGCGGGATATAATTGCCCCTGCGATCCATTCAGCTGACGTATACAAAAACCTGAGTATTCTCTAATTGCTTGGAATTCTTCCCTTGCTGTTGCACAGTTCAAAAGAATTGGCGCTGCTCTCTGTTTATAGCAGCAACCAAGAGCTCTTCAGACCCCTGAGCTTGGGTCGAGGCCGGCCTGGCACACAGAGCAGCCAGTGAGACAACCTGGCGTGTCTCTCCAGGAATAAGGAGGGAGAGCCGCGCTGACTCGAGGCCGCTGCCCACCTCTCTGACCACTGGGGATGTGGAAGTGGGCCAACCAGTGAGCCCTTGGGGAGTGAAAAGAGTGGAGACTGAGGGTTGAAGAACCAGTCTTGAGAAACTCAGTGCCCTATAGGCATTTAAAAATAGTAGACATACGAATTCACCATAAGCCTGGGCTCCCAGAGAAGCTCAGTTCTTTTGGGGTGACGGCAGGTCCACTTGGGGAGAGCCTACAGCATAACTTGGAAACCACTGCAGGAACCTCCATCCTCATCGGGCTCTGCTCCCCCTGGCTCGTTCCTGTTAGGGGCACTATCCCCACGGCGCCTTATTGCTCCGTTCATTTATCAAGCAGAGGAGTCTAAGCCCTAAGGATGAAAAAGGCATAATACAGCGTCTTGAAGTCTGAAGAAAAGCCACTTAGGAATCATTCTCACTACAGCCACAGCTTCTACACATAATAACTAACCAGGTAGAGTAGTAAGTGCATCATATGAGAAGCGTATGTTACAAGGATTCTGAAGAAGGAAAAGCACGTAAGACCTGTCAGTCAAAATATGTGCTTAACGATATTTCGTTTCATGAGCATATTCCCTATAAACCTCTCCCTCAAAGGGGCATTGGATACCTATCTGGAATCCACCAAACCTTCCATTGACAGAAGTTTCTCAAAACCCCCACTAAAGTATACACACCAGAAGGTAGGGAATTTTGTCTGACCTGCTCACTAATGACTCTTAGAAGATATAAGTATGCCTGATATATAGGGGGTATTTAATCATTACTTGTTAAATAAATGAATAAAAAAATAACGTCTACCATGTTGTAAGACTTGACAAGTCACAAAGCACAATCACGTATATTTTCTCAGGAGCCCTGTAAGGTGGGCTATTATTCTTATTTTCATTTCATGGGAGAGGAAGTCAGTGTTCAGCTACTGCCCGAAGTAGCCAAGTTAGTAATTTACAATATACTAGTTTGGGTGCAATTCCAAGTCATCGAGTCCTGGTCCTGTTGCCTTCTCATCTCCGTCAGCGTGCTTGCAGTAGGAAGAAAACGTCTGGGGTAAAGGCGGCCTCACTAACACGTCACTGTGGCTTGTTTCAGGTGGGTCTTTTTCGAAAATCAGGCGTGAAGTCTCGAATCCATGCCTTACGTCAAATGAACGAGAGCTTTCCTGAGAACGTCAGCTACGAGGACCAATCCGCTTACGACGTGGCGGATATGGTGAAGCAGTTCTTCCGGGACCTTCCTGAGCCTCTTTTCACCAACAAGCTCAGCGAGACCTTCCTCCACATCTATCAGTGTAAGTGGGAACAAGGTAGATCAGTGTTCTCAAGTGCATTCATCCACCTAAAAAACAAAATTCTATAGATTGAATTTTAATTGTACAAGTAATGCATGAAGAAGTATATAAAAGTTACAATTCTACCTTCCTCTCCGGAAGTAAACTTTGTTCACACTTCAATGTGGAAATCTCCAGGCTATATTTTATGCATTTGAAAATACGTTTTTGACATCAAAATCTTCCTGCTCAATAGGGTTTTATGTAGGATATAAAAACTAACTTTCAATGTACTTTTAATAAATTTAAAATGAAAAGGTAACAACAGAATTTATTTTATATATATAGGTGTTTTTAAAAAGAAAGCATTTCCTTGGGATATATGAAATCCAAATGTGTTAAAATGACTAGAAATAAAAGGAAATGTATTTTAATGCAATGTATTTTAATTGTTGAAAAGCAAACCAAATCAAGGCTTAAGCTTAATTCAACTAATTTATATTTTCACTTAGAACTTTTTAAGTGCTGTGAAGTTGATAATTCTCAGCAAAACCCCTATAATTAATCATTGAAAAAAGCAAGTATTGATTTAACAACATATCCTGCTAAAGATAGTTGCAAAGTAGGGGATGGTATTAGAAATGAACACGTGGCTCTTTTCTAGCTGCACTGTTATGGTTATACAGTTGTCCCTCAGTAACCTTGTGGGATTCCTTCCGGGACCCACCGAGGATGCTAAAGTCCCATAGTCGGTTTTCCATATCCTCAGTTGGGCATCCGAGGATTCAGACAACCACGATCATAAACATAGTACAGGATTCACAGTTCATTGAGTCTGCAAATTCAGGACCCAAGTATAGAGAGAGCCGGCTGTGTATTTATTGAAAAAAAAAAAAAATTTGCCTGTTAAGTGAACCCATACAGGTCAAACCGTGTTGTTCAACAGTTAACTGTTAAGTATTTAATGGTCCAAGCCTCAATTCTTTAGGAAAAAACACTTGGCCTGTGGACTTTTGAGTTTTTAGCAACATATACATGAAGTGGACCTTGACATGGAATTGATCCAACTCGAAAAAGATTCTTGCTGTTGAGAATTCTGTACTAAATGTGTTTCAGGAGTTTATAATATTGCAAATTCAAAAAGGATTATAACAAGTACCACTTGTAAAAACAGGATAAAGTGGTGACCCACTAAATAAATATTATTTTGTCAGAGTGAATAGGTTAAGTTAAACTAGTGATACATGTTGCTGGAGGCTAAATATAGGGAATTCATGATGTTTCTGCTGTAAGACGTTGAGCTGCATTTTTCAGTTAAACCTCCCTTACGGTTTGGATGTAGCATATATGAGTCTTTACATTTAATCAGTTCTCAGGTTATGGTTGACACTAGTCTAAGGTTAAAGTCAGATTATTTCCAAGAGATAAATGCTTTTAGCCCTTTGTGAGACTCACAAGCAAAATAAAACAGGTCAAAGCAGGGCTTATTTTAGCTGAGCAAACATTTACTGAGTTCTGCTTATGTTCAGGGCACCATGCTGAGCACTGCAGAGCACATGGATGGGTAAGACTTAACTCTGCTCGTAAGCATCTTGCAGTTGAGGGAGACAAGACATGTACATAAATAACTGCAAAACAGCAAGACTGGAGAAATCCCATGATAAGGTTACAAAGAGCACCCAAGGGGGTTGAGATGAAGAACAAGGACTTGGTAGAGAAGTGACAACTGAAGGTTGAGACACGGGAGGAACACATGCTGAGTGTAGTAAATAGCTCATGTGTCAGGAGATTACAGGATTTCTGTCTGGCTGGCAAGGAAGGGTAACTGTCCAGTGCAGCATCAAATGACTCCAAAAATTAGACTGGGGCTGTACCCAGGAAGGGCACTGAATATTAGAGCAGAGAGTTCATATTTGATTCATTAAGCACTGCAGGGACCCCTTGGGTGGTGTTGAGGGAGCCACCAGTTACGGTGCTCTCAGCTGTAAACACAGAACCCCAAATCCAACAAACAGTGGTTTAAAAAATAAAGACATTATATAATCGCACATGACAAGAAATCTGGACTTTAATAATTCCAGAGTTGGTTAATCCAGTGACACCATGGCTGAGGTCAGCGTCTCTTGTCATCCCCTTAAGGTCACAATATGACAGCCACCACTCATCTTTATCACGTCTTCCCAAAATCACATCCAAAGGCAAGAGGCAGGCAGAAGGGTTCTCCTTGGGCATATGTCTCTTTTTTTTTACGGTGGTATGCGGGCCTCTCACTGTTGTGGCCTCTCCCGTTGTGGAGCACAGGCTCCGGACACGCAGGCTCAGCGGCCATGGCTCACGGGCGCAGCGGCTCCACGGCATACGGGATCCTCCCGGACCAGGGCACGAAGCCGTGTCCCCTGCATCAGCAGGCGGACTCCCAGCCACTGCGCCACCAGGGAAGCCCCATATGTCTCTTTTTATCAGGGAGATAAATTTACAGAAATGCCTACCTAGCATTTATCTTGGTCCCATAGACCAGAAATTTTACACTTTTCTCCCCTAAATCAATCACTGTGAAGAGGAATGGCATTACCATTTTTGGTCTAGGCCAACATGGTTATCCTGTGATTTTGAGGGAGGGGCCCAACTTCCCTGAGCACATTACAGCCCAGACCTGAACAGAATGTGGGTTTTCTTACAGAGAAAGAAGGAGAGAGTATTTCATAGGCAGCCAGTCTTGTGCCACAGGGTGCATGTCCATTGGAACTGCTTATTTGACCCATGAATCTGGAAGTGGTGAACGAGAGGTACTGGACAGGACGAGAATGGAGGGTTAGGGAGCCATCACATTAATTGAGGCTCTGGGTTACCTGTGGGGACCTCCAGCAGCAAGACTAGAAATAAAGATGTTCTAGGTATAGACTCTGGAGTCAAAGTTTCCAAAGGGCTGTGGAGAAGAGAGGGACAGTTCCTCCTCTGTTCTCCAGAGCAGGTCCAACTGTAGCTCTGTTACTTCTTGGACTTTCATCGGATGATTAATTAGAGTGTTGGATGGATAATGAACACATGTGAAGCCCACGGTCTACAGGAGAGAGAAGGAGGCAGGGATCAAAGATGACCCTGTAGTTTTAAAGAGCATTCAGAAAGGAAAAGGGGGAGGGGAGCTGATCTGGGGCAGGGAGGAGCCTGGACGTGCAGTCTGAAGTGCTGCTGGCCATCTGTGTGGACGCCAGTTATCAGCACCTAGAAATCCAGATCTAGAACAGTCTTCTGAGAGCCAGGAAAGAGGCAGGAACCACAGGAGTGCCTGTGCCACAAAAAAGGTCAAAGAGGATAGGATCCGATACGAATGCTGAATTTCGGGATTGATAGTTGACCTTTGCAGGCACCTTTAGTAGAAAATAATGACAGAAGATAGTTTCTGAGGGATAAAGAAACGAGTGAGTAGAAGGAAGCTGGGACAACCTGTAGCCACGACAGATGACTCTTCAAAATTTTTGGCACAGAAGAGAAGGTTGGCAACCTAAAGCTAAACAATGCATGCACTGGACATCTTACCTAAAGCAGCTTATTAAAGGCAGTTCAAGGGCTCCCACTGAATTTATAACACTTCAGTGACAAGCCTGAGGTCATCGGGAGTATCTGCTTCTGCTTCAGCACAAGCAAGAAGAAGGAAAAAGGTTTCTGTATAATGTGAACAGAATGGCTCTCCTCTATCAAACCCAGGTCTGTCTTGTGCCAGTTCACAGTGGACGTGGTGGGGGTGGGGGTGGGTTCCAGAACGTCCATGGTCAGGCTCTTCCGGAGACTCGCATTTGCCGGGTGACTGGGGCCCGCAGTGTGCCCCGCCCTGGGAGGGCTGATGATGGAGAGGGGCAGGACCTGGGCAGAAGGCACGCCACAGCTCCCCCACCCCGGCCCCGGAGCAGCAGACTCCACATTTTTTTTATCAGGCACCCCTGCCAGTAGGAGCTATCTGAGCATGTATACTTACGTATTTTCAATAATATAAGTATATCGTGATATACTATAATATACTGTGCCTATCACAAGACACATCCCATCAGTATTTTCAAAGCATGAGAGAAAACAAACACCACTGGAAATCCCAACAGTTTCTTCCCACCCCCCTTTGGAGCACAGACACCTGCTGCAGAGACCCGCTCTAGAACCTGGTATTGTAGGAAAGACAACCGTGTTAGCCCACGTGAGCTCCTGACGGTCTTTCAGAGTGAGAGGAATAAGGGTGGCGAGTCAGGCCTCACAGATCATTAACAAACACAGCCAGGGGGCAGCAGAATGCAGCACGGAGCACCCATTTTTCTATACCTTTTCCTTTTAGTTACCTCATACTGTTCAGGCCGATTCCCTTTCAAGCCTGCTGACCAGTGCCCATCACCCCTATCACCGCCCAGACGGGGAATGGGCCCGAGAAGGGGGGGCCTGGTTCCTCTTCCCCAAGCCCTGGGCGTCCTGGGGGATGCTTCACGAGCTGGAGGTGGGGTGGGAGGGAGGGTGGGCAAGAGGTTTGAAACAGGTAGGTGAGGAGGCGGATTGCTCCAAGAGTATGAAAAGCCAGCGCACGGTGTTCCTTTGCATGTCCAGCCTCATTGTGAAGACTATGGGTTCTGGAGTGAGACTGTGGGGTTCCGACGGCAGCTCGTCAAGCTTCTCACCACCTGGGGCAGCTCCACGCCCTTAGCTGTTGTCATGTCACTGCTGATGCTGACAGTGACCCCCGAGTGTGTTCGCAGGAAGGTAGCGCTCGCTCCCCGTCCCACTGGCTCCTTCCGCTGCTGTTCCTCTAACTCCCGGCACCACCTTTTCTGCAGACGTCCCCAAAGAGCAGCAGCTGCAGGCAGTGCAGGCAGCCGTCCTGCTGCTGGCCGATGAGAGCAGGGAGGTGTTGCAGACGCTGCTGTGCTTCCTCAACGACGTGGTCCATGCCGTGGAGGAGAATCAGATGACGCCCATGAACCTGGCTGTGTGTCTGGCCCCCTCCCTCTTCCATCTGAATTTACTGAAGAAGGAAAGTTCCCCCAGGTGGGTTTTCCTCAGCAAGAACGCTAATCCTAAACCAGGTATTCCCCACGGCTACTTAAAAAAACTCCTGCTGTATTGCAAGTTGGGGATTTGTCAGCACTTCATTCATAATCAGAAAATGTGCGTAGGAACATAATTCGTGTGGCTCAGCATCAGGGAATTGTCAAAGTAGCACAGTGTCCTTTGTGATCCCGAAAGCCTGGAGTTTTGTTTTGTTTTGCGTGTGTTAGTGAGAAGGAGGGAAACAGGACACAAAGTAGTATTTTACAATCTTCAATTTTAAAAGGCTAGATTTAAGGCCCAAGCACGGGCAGCTTGCAGTGAAGTAGTTTCAAACTTGGGAAAAATAGATTAATTTCTCCCCCAACAGTTATTCCTGCCCGTGTATTATTCCAAAGTTTTCCATTATGAACTGTCAAACTCTTAGCCTGACTCAGGATATCTAAGATGTGTAGTCACTGTTTCTATTTGGAAATGGGAAAGTATGGGATCTGGGTGACATCTAGGTATGAAGACATGACAAAGGGATGAGCTGTGTACTGTGAAAAGCTCTTGGGTTTGGGATCCGCTGAAGACTGTCCCCCTCAATTACAGAGTCATCCAGAAGAAATATGCCTCCGGGAAGCCAGATCAAAAGGACCTCAGTGAGAATCTGGCCGCAGCTCAGGGGCTGGCCCACATGATCATGGAATGCGACAGACTTTTTGAGGTAAGTGAAAGGCTCCAACTGCCTTCCTTATAGCTCTTGGAACTCGATAAGACGCTTGGAATGGTTGCTGCATTTATGGCTTAGTTCTGTTTTCTCCTGATTTTATGACAATGGTACACTCGATAGGTCTGGTCTTTGCCTCCTAGAAATGTGAGGAGTGAGCTTATATATTGAATAGTTGAGGCTTTGACAGTTAAAGACACTTGGGTTTACCATGATGATGGATTTTATGAACAGTTGCATCAACTTCAGGTGCCAGGTCCCAGGCCAGCCAGCCAAGTACGGTATATTTGATGTAACCTCGGGACTTGATTAGATTCAGAGAGAGAGAGAGAGAGAGAGTGTGTGTGTGTGTGTGTGTGTGTGTGTGTGTGTGTGAATGTGTGATACTGAACAATCGCTGTGAACTCAGGATCAGTAACAGCTTATGAATACAGCCACAGATACGCTAAAGGATTAAGTGAACTAGACTTCCGGCATACTTGTTGGGGCAAAGTTGTCATTTGCAAAAGGGAAAAGTGTGCCACAAAGGTAAAGCCACCTCTAAGTCATACTTGACGTTCCCCTTAAGTCTGTGCACTTTAAGTTTCCTGAGCCCAAGTTTTGCCAAATTGAATAAAAATATAATAAGTAAAATCAAAGGAAAACGGAAAGAATGAATGGGAAGTCATGGCGGTGTTTTGAATAATAAATATAGCCTCAAACAGATTTGGGTTTCCGGACTTGAGGAAGCCCGCCCCCGCCCCCTTCACTGATCTTAGACAAACATCTCTTGCCCCACGGCACTCAGCCCATTGCCCTACCGTGGTCTTTGGCGATGCTACTTTGTTTTCTCTGTCAGTCTCAGCATTTCTGTAGCTCAGTGCGTCACTCTTCTGTGCATCCATCGGTTCAGGTCCCGCTTGAGATGGTGGCCCAGTCTCATAACTCATATATGGAGGCTGAGATCCATCCCCCAACTCTGGAAGACCTGGGGGCCCAGCTGGAGGAGAGCGGGGCCACTTTCCACACGTACCTGGAGCATCTCATCCAGGGCCTCCAGAAGGAAGCCAAGGAAAAGTTCAAAGGATGGGTCACGTGTTCCAACACAGACAACACAGATCTTGCTTTCAAAAAGGTAATCTCAGGTCTTGGAAAAAATTACCCCCAAAGAGCCAAGTCTTGCAACCAGGGATTTGTTTTGCTTTTTTTTTTGGCGATATGCAGGCCTCTCACTGTTGTGGCGTTTCCCATTGCGGAGCACAGGCTCCGGACGCACGGGCCCAGCGGCCATGGCCCAAGGGCCCAGCCGCTCTGCGGCATGCGGGATGCGGGATCCTCCCGGATCGGGGCACGAACCCGCGTCCCCTGCATCTGCAGGCAGACTCTCAATCACTGCGCCACCCAGGAAGCCCTGTTTTGCTTTTAAAATGGCTACTCTGTTCCCAGGGCTTCACCACACACGAATCAGTCAACCACCCACTCTAGAGTCTGTTTGCACATAATCAGACTGCAGACTGTGGAGCCAGACTGCTGGAGCCCAGGCCTGGCTCTGTCCCGTAGCTGTGTGACGTTGGGCGAGTCACTCACCTCTCTGTGCCTCCATTTTCTTATTTGCATAATGGACATAATAGTAGGACCACTGTCAGAGGAGGGCTGTTTTAAAATCAGAACAACGCCTGGTACACAGGGAGCACTGTGTTGGTGGTTATTGTTTTTATTATCAGTATTCCTTTTTTCAGCTTAAGGATAAACATTTAAAAATTCTAAACCTGAGGTATTCAGAGTCACTCTTTCAAGTTACATACTCAGTGATGTTTTCTGAACACCCAGTGAAGGATGGTAGGTTGTGCTGGAACCAGCAGCCTCTTCAGCATGTGCTGGTATCTTTCCCAAGGTGGGAGACGGGCATCCGCTGAAGCTGTGGAAGGCTTCTGTGGAGGTGGAAGCGCCCCCCTCGGTGGTTTTGAATCGCGTGCTGAGGGAGCGCCACCTGTGGGATGAGGATTTCGTGCAGTGGAAGGTGGTGGAAACCCTGGACAAGCAAACAGAAATCTATCAGTACGTGCAGAACAGCATGGCGCCTCACCCTTCCAGAGACTTCCTGGTTCTCAGGTAAGCCTGCCTCCGGGATTTAAGATGCTCTGCTCCAAAAGCCAGGTAAGAGCTGCAGATTTAAGCATTTCAGAGGTCTCCCACCTAAGTTCAGCCTCCACTGGTAACACTCAGCCGGCCCTCATTTCTCTCAGTGAAATCTGACTTTGCTGTGTTTATGCCCGACTTCCTGCTTCTTTCACCCAGTTTACAGCTCTGCTGGGTTCTCTTATGGCCCCTTTCATTATGGAGCATACGGTTTATTAAGCCATAAATATTGTTCATTTCCTCAGAACAGAGTCCCCAAAAATAACTGCTGTTTGTCCAGTTGTACTTTCTGCTAAATTATGCAGATTGAACCTGGCTGGCTTTTCTCCTGATTTTGCCTTTCTCCCCCTGGGAAAGCAAGTCTTCAGTGGTGTGACTCTCAATCTGGAGTGTGTGAAACTTCAAAATTCCTCTGTATAACTTCAGCTGCTCATAACTCATTACCAGGCATGGAAACCTTGACAGAGCCCTGAAGGTCCAACCGTGCTGAGACACTTGGACGTCCAGGAAGGTTTCAGGGCCTGACAGGGCTTGCGAGGCTGGTGTCTACTGTCGAAATAGCACCTCTATCAGATTTGGGGTTGAGTTCTGACCCCTGCTCTCTGGGTTGGAGGGCGATGCTCAACCAACAATAGGAAGTTGCACAGCAGAGCTGTGTACATGGGTTGATGAGTCAGTACTGAATCAGGAAGAGGGACTGAGGATTCTAACAAACCCACATAAAATATGATTAAATCAATACATCCTTTTTTTTATTGATAACTGATGGTGAATACTGTCTCTTCTCATATATTAGCAGTATAAAAAGAATCACTAGTGAAATTCCCAAATGTGTAATTTAAATAGTTTATTGAACTAGTCTTGATGGCAAACTAAAGGTTACTTTTCACATGGGCTGTTTATGCCTTTGGAATTGGTCCTTAGGACCTTGAATTTTAAGGGTCATTTTTTCCCTAAGTATATGTGTTTGTCTTAGCAACCTTGGGACCCTGGTGGAGAATGTGGGCCGTTGTAAGGGTGGCTTATTACTGCAGTTATTGGGACTCACCTCGTGGAAGTTAAACTTTACGCCTTCACTCTTGCAAGCAGAAAATCAAATCGTTCTAGGATGGCAGCCACAGGGGGGATGGAGCCATGCCATAGCCTGCCTCTTTGCTCCCTTACAGGAGGCTGAGGGCCGGAGTCCGTGCATGGAACCGTCCTCCTTCCACTCATCCTGCAGTGCCACCCGCCTGCTACTTCTCATGTATCATTCCATCACTGCCTCGTGCCAGGCACTGTTGGAGGCTCCGGAGATACTGCAGGGAGCACAACAGACCACAGCCCTGCTCTCTTGGGATTTATATTTTATTAGGGAGATAGAGTCAATAAATAATAAGCAAGGGGGATAGGAATAGAGTCAATAAATAATAAGCAGGGGGGATAGGATTACTTATCTTAGGGGGATAGGAAGGGGTGGAATTTCAAATGTAGTGGTCAGAGCAGAGTCTCACTGTGTTGACAGTTGATCCAAGACTTGAAGAAGAAGGTGGGTGGACCACGAGGCTGAGGGAGAAGAACTCGGCACCCAAGAAGATTAATAATGAACCTGATGTGTTTCCTGCAGCAGGAATTCCTTGTGGTTATGATACAAGAGGTAGAAAGTGACTGGTATGGAAGAGGAGTCCAGGGCTGAGGCACTTCCTGTTTTCAGAGCGTCTCCCTGTCTAGGCTAGCACGCATGAGGCTGGTCTCCTCTTGGGATTACCATGTTCATGTCTTACTTTATCCCTTTCTCTAGCTCCTCAGGAGCTTCCAGTGATACTCACTGAAGCTTCTTCCATTTTATCCCCACAAATCTGTACAACTTTCAGTCTTTGTTATTAATCACAGCCTTGTGCATGAAAAGAGAATGGTCACACCCATGGAGAAGTTGCTAAGCATTTGTGTAGGGCTTGCTTATTCCCTAATTCTAGGTAATAGTTCCTCTTTCTGGTGAGGTAGGCCAGGACGAAGTTAGAGATGAGAAAACTAAGCAAGGGGATAGGATTTGTAACATAAATAACTAAGATTATAATAATGAAACCTACATCCTACGGTAGAAATGGTTGCTACAGAGATGCTCTCATGATTCCTGACTTCCATCTACAACCTTTTCCCAAGTGGTACACCCCCCCCATGTTTGAATAGCTCCAGTAACAGTGAACTCACTACCCCTCATATAGCCCACTCCATTTTTGAAGAGTACACATTGTGAGACGGCTCTTGTCTGCACTGAATTAAAACATACCTTCATATCTCTGCTTTCTGGAGGCAAATCCACCGTATTTATTTCTTCTCCCGCTCAAGAGCCACTCAGGGACTTGAAGGCCATTAGTAGTCTGCCATGTACCTAGTTTTCTTCAAGCTAAGCATCCTTTCAGACTTGAGTTGAGCACCGCCTCCTCCAGGAAGCCATCCCCTATACGTGATCTCAGAGCGCTCTTTGCACAGCCAATCACTGCTCTTGCCGTGGTGCTTTAGGGTTCTCTTGGTAGGTCTGTTTCTCCTCCTGGGCTGTAGACTTTTATGTCTTCAGTGGCTTCTCAGAGCTTGGCACACCCAACAGATGTTTGCTGAGACTTGAATGGGCGAGTTCTAATTCCCAAACGGTGAGACCAGCCCTTCAGTATTGTGCAGGAGCCTCTGCAGCCTCAGTCTGGGATTCTGAAAGCAGCTCTGAAAGCTGCAAGACCGTTTCTGACCTCTGGGTCAGAGGGCTGAGACCCTTGCTTTCAACTGCACGGCATAAAGTTCACACGCACTTATGGAAACCATTAGCTTAGTCCAAGTAACTGGGCTTGGAATTTGAGCAAGAAAATGTAAGTGTGAGCCTCAGCGCTGTGCTCCGGGTTTTCTTTCTCTCTCAGCCCTAATTCCGACGTGCGGGTTTGTTTTGCTGCAGGACCTGGAAGACTGATTTGCCCAAAGGAATGTGCACCCTGGTGTCCCTCTCCGTGGACCACGAGGAAGCCCAGCTCATGGGTGGTGTGCGGGCTGTGGTGATGGACTCTCAGTACTTAATGGAGCCGTGTGGGTCAGGCAAGTCGAGGCTGACCCACATCTGCAGGGTGGACCTGAGGTAAGCGGGCTCCTGGGGGCGGCAGGCACAGGCTTGCCGCACATCCGCTGGGGCCGTTTCTCATCTGGTCCCTTATTTCACTGTCCTTTTATTCCTCTTGCGGTTAACATGCTTTCTAGAAGATTATGTGTGCCTTCCCCTCGCTTTTCCTCTTTCCGCCCTTGCTAAAATTCTGACTTTCAGGAGAAAGTCCTCTGCTCATCTTTATTTTCCGTTTTGTCCCACTTATACTTCTGTGCTTTGGGCATGGGGCAAACACCAGCACTAGAGCCCGGGATGTAGTAGGTGCTCAGTAAATACGAGTCCTCTTGTGTTTCTTTTCAGCCTGTCCCTTTTGCGGCTCCCTCCAGTTGCCCTCCTTTGAGAGGGAACTAACTTAAATCCAACCCCTTCAAGGCATTCATGATGCTGAGTTCTTGGTCTCGGTGGATATAAGCTGGGTTTTCTCAGTAAATTCTAGAATTAAGTCTGAATCACCCCTGAGGAGACCCTATCATTTTAAAGCACCTGGTGAATACTGTAAAGATAGACCAAATACTCGGCCAAAAAGGCATTTTCAAGGCCCCTGTTGACATAATGAGGTGTTCAGAACCTCGGCACAGCAGCCCCGAGTGTAATGCAGGTGGACTGACATTCAGGGCACAAGCACAGCCCTATCGACCATGACAAATTGTTGTGATTTGGAAAAAGACTTTCCCACTTCCTTTCTGATTTTTGTCCCTGCAGAGGTCATTCCCCAGAATGGTACAATAAAGGCTTTGGACATCTGTGTGCGGCGGAAGTTGCCAGGATTAGAAACTCTTTTCAGCCCCTCATTGCTGAAGGTCCAGAAACTAAAATCTGAGTTTTCCCCAGTGTGACATCAAACTCAGGGAAGAGGAAGTGAAAGCAAACACTTGTGGGAGAGAGTGTGCGCGTGAGAAAGCAAGGGAGAGAGAGAAAGCGATTGACAATGCTTAAAAATGGAAGCACTGAGAAGTCGGAATGTTGAAGATGCAAGAATTTCTGAGAACTTTCCTAGCCTTCCTGGAGACGGCTACATACATCCCTACTAATATAATATTTTAAAAAATCAGAACATTTATCTATGTTACTTAAAATTAAATGGCTTATTCATTGTGCATTGCCTAATTTGCTATTTAAAGGCTTCTAAGAAGCGTATTCTTAACTGTAAATAAATGTATGTATAGCATATGTACATATGTGTGTATATCTCTATCTTTACTGTATATATGTAAAATATCAATTTTATATCTAATTGCATATTTTGAAAAGGAACAAGTCTGATTCGGTGAGTCCCTTCCTCACCTGGTTCTTTCCAAGTTGTTCTGGGCGCTGTCTCCCCGCCGTCCTGTAAGCTGAGCAGAATCTGCTGCTGACACCGAAGTGTGAAAATATGTAGTCTGCCCTGATGTCTTACCAAAGATTAGCCAACCAAAGGAAAACACATTAAATGGTTCTTACATGTTGTCAGCTTGTTTGTGTTATTCAAACACGGAGAGTGGGCTGTTGGATAAAGCAAGGAAAATAATATTTAGTCCTCTTTAAAGCAAAGAAGTGGGTGAGGAGTCGTTCCCGCATTTAAGCCTAGATTACTGCTTGCCATGGGGCCAGCAGATACAGCTTTCAGTGACATGTTAGACGCCTATGGACCACTGGAGTCAGCCCAGTGACTGAAAGAGAGCCTGTATTTCCCTGCTGATTAGAGCTGAGTGTAATAGCTTTTGCAGATTCACAGCCAAAGGGAGCCTCTGTGTTCTGTTGAGTTTTCATTACTTACATTTCATAATGTTCTTAAACGTCATTCTAGTTGACCAGTGGCCTATTTGTCCACAGTTAACTGGCATTTTCTTACCAATGTATTGCACTGAATTTAACTCTGGACACCAGATTAAGGGAGATGATGGTCATTCAAGAGTCCTGGACCATTTCAGCTTCAGGGAATTCTACTATTGCTACATATGATGCTCTTTAGAATTCATTAAAGTTTTGCAATCTGAAAGACAGGGTTTTTAAACTAATGTTAAGACCAAAACTGTGTTCTTCAATTAGTTTTAGAAAATATAAACAGGTCTGTTAAATTCCATGTTTCTTCATTAGTCAGTCAAGCTACCTATGCATTTGACCCAACCTTATTTATTATTGTATAGACTAAGCAAATGGACTATCCTTAACCAATTGCTAATGGATTTAAGTTGGTTTTTTATTGTAATTCAACAATGCTAGAGAGGAAGATAATTTATTGTGTTTGGTTTCAGGGAGAGATTGGTATCATAACTTAGCAATTCATGCTGGAGAAAAAAAAAAAGTGTTTTCCTTTCTTTTTTATATTGTATGCATTTATATAATGTTTTCTTTTATCAGCAATGTGCAATTCTTTTATTGAGAGAAATAAAAATGCTATATATGAGTTTTGTATGGTACCAGTAAAATCTTACTGTTTGAATTGTGATCTAGGGATTTTTTGTTTCCTTGCCTACTGAAAAAGGTGGCAGCAAACCCATAATTTTCCATTTGGGCAACGCCCTGTGAGCAAAACAAATTCACTTCTTCCATACACCTTAATTGTAACCACATATGCCAGATTACTTTAATATGCATAGACAAGATCATTAGTGAATTTTAATTTACCTTAATGCTGATCCTACTCCAGAGATGGGATCATATGTTTTCAGGAAATATGACAGGCACACAAGGATGAATGGTGTCGTGTCACCTAGAGCAGGCCTTTTCCAGCCTTAGCAGCACACGGATTACCCGCAGATATTGTTACAATAAGCCTCTGATTCAGGCAGTCCGAGGTGGACCTGAGCTTCTGCATTTTGAACCAGCGTCGGGGATGCCCGGCCTGCCAGCCCGAAGACCACACCTTGAGAAGCTGGGACCTAGAGGATACTTAGAATAAAAGCACACATGGTTTATTTCTGACTCCCCTTCTCTTCAAATTACCTGACTTCTTAATTGTTATGCACATACTAATCACATCACTGCTGCCTAACAATACAGTGCCTCTTAAAAAAAAAAAAAAGGAGAAAGATGCAGCAAGCTTGTCCAATACTACAGTATTTTATTCATTGTTATCTTGCCAATAGAAATAAAATATGATATTGCCTTTAAATATTATATTTATACTATTTATACTGCAGTATATCTTTACCTCAACTGTCGGTATCAATCATCAATTGTAGAATACTTGCCAAGGCAAAGAAATTTATATACGTTAAATATACCCTTCTTTTTCCTATAAAATACATGTTGATTTTCATGCTTCATCCTGTAAGTAGAAAACCTGCTTCCTGAGGAAGAGTTCTCTCTAAAAAGCTTGCCATGAGCTTGACGCCTCAGTACTATAGCCAAATCTCCCTCAAATATAAAGATTCATATAAAAGTCTAGATTGTTATCTACAGAACTTCACTAACAGTCTGGGTGCCTTAACCTATGTCTAAGGCATTATGGTGATGGGTAGGGATTTCTTTTACATTCCATTGTTCTTAAATCTAGAAGTTATAAGAACACTTTTAAGAGTATTTTTATAAAGGATTCAGTGAACTCCAGCTACGATTCCATTTTCACTGAGTGCACAAGAAACTGAGACTTGATGACGTGACTTATGGCTGCACCACTGGACCATGAAGAGTAGCCACATCTGACTCTGAGACTCTTGCTTTCCATCCTTGTACAGTGAGCCCTCCATATCTGCGGGTTCTGCATCCAAGGATTCAACCAACCACAGATCAAAAATACTCCAGGGGCTTCCCTGGTGGCGCAGTGGTTGAGAATCTGCCTGCCAGTTCAGGGGACATGGGTTCGAGCCCTGGTCTGGGAAGATCCCACATGCCGCGGAGCAACTAGGCTCATGAGCCACAACTACAGAGCCTGCGCATCTGGAGCTTGTGCTCCGCAACAAAGAGAGGCCGTGATAGTGAGAGGCCCGCGCACCGCAACGAAGAGTGGCCCTTGCTCGCCACTACTAGAGAAAGCCCACGCACAGAAACAAAGATCCAACACAGCCAAAGATAAATAAATAAATAAATAAAAATACTCCAAAAAAATTCCAGAAAATTCCTAAAAGCAAAACTTGAATTTGCTGTACACTGGCAGCTATTTACATATCATTTGCATTATATTAGGTATTACAAGTAATCTAGAGATGATTTAAAGTATATGAGAGTATGTGCATGGGTTATATGCAAATACTACACCACTTTATATAAGGGACTTGAGCAATCCCTGGATTCTGGTACCTGAAGGGAGTCCTGGAGCTAATCTCCTGTGGGTACTGAGGGACCACTGTACTTGTTCTATGCTTTATTTCTAAAAGATGACAAAGGTCACCCCTAATTAAGCAAGCAGGAGCTCTCGAACATTCTCAGCTATAGGCTACAAGAGCCACAGCAGCCCAAACAACCATATGCCCACATAAAAATGATCCAAACTCTGCTCTCTGCTCCTCTCCCTCATTCTTTCTTCCATTACTTGCAAGTTTTGCCTTCATAGGCAAAGGAGGAATTTCAACTGTCCCTTTTCCTCTTCTATGTGAAAGAAGAGAACATGGTCATTCTAGCAGCCACAGGCAACCAGTGTCATCCTGGGACCCTGGAGCATATGAATTCAAACTTGATTCTGAGTCTACTTCATGAAATTCTTAGGCATGAAACTGTTCTACTTCTTTTTTAAAAAAATATTTAATTAATTAATTTATTTATTTAGGCTGTGCTGGGTCTTAGTTGCAGCACACGGGATCTTCTCTATGGCGTGTGGCCTTCTTAGTTGTGGCATGCGTACGGGATATAATTCCCTGACCAAGGATTAAACCCGGGCCCCCTGCATTGGGAGCGCAGAGTCTTACCCAATGGACCACAAGGGAAGTCCCTATTATACTTCTGTCTTTTGATATTTGGCCACAAAAAAAATCAGTCGTATGATTTCTTCTCAGGAAATTAATGTAAAGGAATTAAATAGATCCTAGCCAAGTGGAGTGTCACCGTTCCTGTAGCACTTACAAGGATTCTGAATTGTTGAGGTGGAGATGCCCAGCCACTAGTGGGACATACAGGTCAAACATTATGAGAGTGACCAGGGCCCAAAGCTAGAGGTACATGCCATGTTCACTTCAGTTGTGTTATCCCTGCCTCTCCTGACTACACACATAACGGTCCAGTGATACCAAGCCACTCTTTCACACCTCTGTGACTTGCCATTGACTTTCTCCCCATCTTGTCGGTCATGTGATAGCCTGTTGATTCCTCAAAACCCTATTTGAGCATCACTTGCTCCATGGACTTTCCTGACCACCCATCTGAAATCCACCTGCTTCCTTATATATTACTCTTATTGCATGAATCACATCTCATTTAGTTATTTGGCAATAAATCTAATTCTCCCACTAGATTATGATTGCTTAGGAACATGGACCATGTCTTACTCAGCTTTGAAACTCCATCCCATAGGACACTTTCTGCTACACCATTCTATAAGTATTTAAAATGACCTGGGCATCTGAAAACTGGGCATAAAGATGATAGAAGCCATAGAAATGGAAGTCATAACCTAGTGTGGAGTATTCCAAAGCCAGTGAAATAACTCACATTTTGTGTTTGACTACTACAGCTCTCCAATAGCACAAACAATGGAGAATTAGCTGGTCTTCCAAGAAGTTAAATGCAACTGTTTCTGAAATTATCAAATGCTGAACATCTGTTTGCAGAAAATAGGACAGTTTGATTAGTTCATTCATTCAACAAATATGTGTGGAGCACTCATGATGTGCCAGACACTGTTCTAGGCATTCAGTAAATAAAACAATAAATGAAATCAGTGAAAAAAACAGACAAAAAAATCCCTGTCCTCATGGAACTTATGGTCTAGAAGAGAAAACAGCCAAGAAACAAGATAAATAATTGACCAGAGAAGCTCTACAGAGAAAAATAAAATCAGAGGAAGGAGATTAGATAGGGAAAAGCTTACCAAGGGCCTGGGGTAAAGAACTATCAAAATGACATGCTGTTTGATTATTTTTCCTCAAGCTCTGCTGGAGCTGCTAAAATTACAGTGTTGGGAATGATCACTTCATCAATTTGCTGAGACCTTATTCCTTGTGAAGGAAAATAAGTAACAGCAGCAGGAGGAAATGAAGCCTCTGGCTGCGTCTTTCAAGCCCATCCGAAAGCAGGGTTCCAGCAAGCGATGCACAGGTGCTGGAAGCCCACATGTCCCAGATGGGAACATTCAGTTCTTAGGCCCAGATGATAGTCCCCTGCCGTTCTGATTTCCAGATACAAGCATGTCTCCAAGGCCCCCGGATACTTCGCGGAGTTTTCGAGACAAGCGTCTCCACGTGCTTGAAGGCAGGCTCCCTTGTCAGCTTGGTTCATCCTCACACGCACACCCACCCCTGCTGACCACGACCACGACAGTTCAGCTCACTGCTGGGACCCACCCTGGCACCAGAGTCCTGGGAGGGGAGGAAGACCCCGTTCTCCCCGTGATACCTCCTTGTGGAGCTGCTCCAAGTGCTTCCCTAAATCCCCACAACACACCTGAGACCAGGCGTCACTTGGGATAAGACTCAACCAACACACCGGGGAGACAGTACAAGGTAGGATGTAACTTAAAGCAGCAGCCCCAAGGGGCTCTGCTTCCAGCGCCTTAACCCACACCTGACCCCAGGCGCTCTCACCTCTCCGCCTGCCACCCCCCCCCCCCTCAGGCTCAGACTCCACTCTGGGAACAGTGAACGCCTCCCGCAGGGAAGGGTCTGACCCAGCCCACCTCACTCCAACTCCCCAGCTTCAGAACGTGAAGAACAACTGCGCTGCTGGCAGGAGGCGGAAGACCCACCTTCACGCCCTGGCCGCGTGGCTCCACCCCAAGACCCAGAAGATCATCACACCAGGGACGCGAGCGGATTCGTTGCCATAAATCCTAGTCATCTCGGGAAAAATCACCACGCCGCCTCTGTGGGCACAGCGGGTGCCGGCCCTATGTCGGGCTTCCTCGCCTTCCCTTCCCATCCCTGTGCTCACGTCAAGGGTGGCAGACGCCTCTGCCATCCCCGTGGTTATCAGTCATCCTGTCTGCTGAAAAGCTGATCGGTGACATTTTCATATGAATGTTTCAGACAGAGTTGCTCCACTGTAGATTTGCATAATGAAGTCTTTTATCTCCTTATCTGGCATTAGAGGCTTTCTCTCCTGTTACAAGGATTTCAGGCATCAGCAGGTAGGTGGAAGCTATTTTTGGAATACGGAAGAGACTGAAATGCTGCTACCACAGTACAAAAAAAGCCTAACCCTGAAAGTCACCTGACCTTGTTGTTCCCCGGTGGTTGGAGTGTACGGGTCGTTTCCCCACGTGGTCCCTGCTTCCCTGGGGAGGCTTGGGTGCTGCGCTCCCAGGAGAGTCAGAGATGGGAGCTCTGCCTGGATTCAGAAGGGCTCTTCCAGGGAGCCTCCTCCAGCCTGACCCTTCCTTCCCCCGTCTCTCTCCCCCTCCACCACTTCAAAGCTGTCTGAATCTCATCTTTTCTTCTCAGAGAATCCCCACTCCCATTCCTTGGTTTCCAAGCCCGTCAAGCAGTTTTCTGAAGAAATTCCCAAGATGGTGTGTGGTATCCATTTTGTCTCAATCCTGTAATGCGCAGCTTTGCCAGGAACTTTGTGCCCAAGGAAGACCCGAGGGAGCATCCAGGAGGTGCCAGCCAGGGAGAAGGGACCCTGCCTTTCTGGGGGCTGGATTCCCATATACGCCAAACGGACAAGAGTTGAAGACGCTGAGTGAGGAAGGGCCAAACTGGGGAGTACTGGGCAAACAAACAAGACCACTGGATGTGGTGGTGTTCGCTGCTTTTCCTGATGTCCTTCAGTTTCTCTGCTGCTCCCTCATCTACAGGGGAAAACTAAAAGGAAACAGGCACAACTATCAATTCTGTCTGAGCCACAGATAGTGTGCTGACTGCCGCAGAGATGGGCAGTTCAAATTACTTTGGCGAAAAGGGCTATCCGATGGTCTGAAATTAAACATGCTCTGGAAGGAGCAGCTGCGGGGGAGCGGTGGGGGGAGGACCACCCATCGCTGGGATCTGCTGGAGCTGCCCTCTGGGACCCCGCACACGAGGAACACACACTCCAGAACAGGGCTTCCCTTCTAGAACTGCATGAAACTGAACATTCAGCTCGAAAAAGACTTGGAAGTGGCAAAGGCGAGTGGATTTCTTCTTAGTTTTCTATCAGTTTGCAGTGGTTCCAGTATAAACCCAGCAGCGTATGTTTATACCCAGAAGCATAAAAAACATCAAAGCAGTGATGCAGCATAAAAAACATCAAAGCAGTGATGCAGCATTTCAAACAAAAAAAAATGCAGCAGCAATTTGGCTGCCTTGTTCACTTTTCAGACGGTTGTGTAGCTGTCCTGATCTTCCCCATAAATCTCAAAATTCACATTTAACAGAGCCCTGCTTCCCCGTATTACTGATGCTGCAAAGCAGGCATCAAGCAGGATCCTTTACATGAAATGAAGGAATTTTAACCAGTCATACATACAGCAACAGTTGTCACTTCTTGAAACTGAATAAGAACAAGAGGGGGACAGTTTTTCTCTGAGAAGACAGAACACTTTGCAATTTTTGTTCAAGGATTGGGGAGTATAAAATGAACAGCTGCTCATGTTCTCACATTCCAGTGTCAAGATGTTATGCAGAGATCAGAAATAGACCCAAGGTGATGTCCATCATGTGAGCCATGCAAATGAGGAAAAGACTCTCCAGCGGCAGTAATTCCCAGGACAAGGGTCAGGCCACTGAAACGGGACAAAGGAATC
The DNA here is from genome assembly GCF_963924675.1 of Phocoena phocoena. NCBI lineage: Eukaryota > Metazoa > Chordata > Mammalia > Artiodactyla > Phocoenidae > Phocoena > Phocoena phocoena. The sequence goes on along the minus strand of NC_089236.1, from coordinate 9,432,215 downwards.
AAGGCCAGAAGAGGCAGCAAGTAGGATGGCAGTTCTCCACGGCATTCTCCAAGTGGAATTTCAAAGGCTAATGAGGGGAACCATAGTGAACCAGAACTTCAAACCTAGAAGTGTAAATGTCCAGGGAACGTTCTGATGCCCTGTATGCTATGGGTTCTTTATCTTCCTACTTCAGATTGTCACCAATCACACATGGAATAAACCTCCCATTAGGTAAAAAGTGATAAGACAATAGTGACAGCTGTGTGCATTGGGGCCTTACTGTTTACCAACGATTTTCCATACACACTCACATACATGTATATGTGTATGCACAATGTAGGTATCAATCCTCACAACAACCCAATGACATAGATACTGTTATATCTATTTTTTAGAAGAGTAAGTTGAGGCTAAGAAAGGACTGGTGACTTTCCTGATGTCACCCAACCAGGACACACTCAGGCAATCTGAGCTTTGCTTTGCTGCTTCCCTTAATGAGGAGGGTTCCTCTATGACAGAATGATGAAATCAGGAAGCTATGCTGGCTGGTAAGAACACCCAGCAGATTGGCTGAGTGGATCTTCTAAAGAGTGACACTTTGAGTATAATTGCAAATAGTCTCCAACAAGAAGAAGACACCGGGGCTTCCCTGGTGGTGCAGTAGTTAAGAATCCATCTGCCAGTGCAGGGGACATGGGTTCAAGCCCTGGTCCAGGAAGATCCCACATGCTGTGGAGCAACTAAGCCCACGCACCACAACTGCTGAGCCTGCGCACTCTAGAGCCCACGAGCCACAACTACTGAGCCCACATGCCACAACTACTGAAGCGGGAGCGCCTATAGCCTGTGCTCTGCAACAAGAGAAACCACCGCAATGAGAAGCCCATGCACTGCAATGAAGAGTAGCTCCTGCTCTCCACAACTACAGAAAGCCCACATGCAGCAATGAAGACCCAACACGGCCAAAAATAAAATAAATTTAAAAAAGAAGACAGCAAGACAGTGGGGTGCACAGCAAGCCCGCTGGTGAGGCCAGACTTGGAAGCAGCAAAGGGCACATGAGGGAGGGACAACATACCTCCAGCCAGGCTATTCTGTCCAGCCCTTTGCAGCACCTTCTAGGGGAGGGGAGCTGCTAATGTGAATCACCGAGCTCCGTGACATTGTTTGGAGGCGGTCACAGCATCGCCAGGTGGTACCCATCATGTGTGCTCCTTTCTCTGTGCACGTAGCTGGCCTGCTAAGTACAGCCGGATACACGGATAGATCCCCGTCCCGCCCTGTGGCATGACGGGGCCTGCTCAGTCCTAAGATTTAGGTTCAGAGGCAAAGGGAGTGCTTGTCCTTTACTATAATTCTCAGACATTTGCACAGCTATTAATAAAGACGTCTTTTGATACCCTTCTGCTGTTGTTCCTGTTCACAGAGAGCTTTCCGAGCCTGTGGGAAGGGTCACTGATAATAGATGATCAAGATCTCAGCATTCCTGGGGCCCTGGCAATAATTATATCTAATGACATTAAAATTATGTCCTGGGTAATAAGAACATACACGTTGATAACTACCTTAAATGTAAATGGATTAAATGCTCCAACCAAAAGACATAGACTGGGGGCTTGCCTGGTGGCGCAGTGGTTGAGAGTCCACCTGCCGATGCAGGGGACATAGGTTCGTGCCCCGGTCCGGGAAGATCCCACGTGCCACAGAACGGCTAGGCCCGTGAGCCATGGCTGCTGAGCCTGTGCGTCCGGAGCCTGTGCTCCGCAACAGGAGAGGCCACAACAGTGAGAGGCCTGCGTACCACAAAAAAAAAAAAAGAAGACCTGTATATATGCTGTCTACAACAGACCCACTTCAGACCTAGGGACACATACAGACTGAAAGTGAGGGGATGGAAAAAGATATTCCATGCAAATGGAAATCAAAAGCAAGCTGGAGTAGCAATTTTCATATCAGACAAAATAGACTTTAAAACAAAAGACTATTACAAGAGACAAAGAAGGACACTACATAATGATCAAGGGATCAATCCAAGAAGAAGATATAACAATTGTAAATATTTATGCACCCAACATAGGAGCACCTCTATACATAAAGCAAATGCTAATAGCCATAAAAGGGGAGCTCAACAGTAACACAATAATACTAGGGGACTTTACCACCCCACTTTCACCAATAGATCATCCAAAATGAAAAAAAAATAAGGAAACACAAGCTTTAAATGACACATTAAACAAGATGGATTTAATTGATACTTATAGGACATTCCATCCAAAAACAACAGAATACACTTTCTTCTCAAGTGCTCATGGAATATTCTCCAGGATAGATCATATCTTGGGTCACAAATCAAGCCTCGGTAAATTGAAGAAAATTGAAATCCTATCAAGTATCTTTTCCGATGACAACACTATGAGACTAGATATCAATTACAGGAAAAAAACTGTAAAAAATACAAACACATGGAGGCTAAACAACACAATACTAAATAACCAAGAGATCACTGAAGAAATGAAAGAGGAAATCAAAAATACCTAGAAACAAATGACAATGAAAACACGATGACCCAAAACCTATGTGATGCAGCAAAAGTGGTTCTAAGAGGGAAGTCTACAGCAATACAATCTACCTCAAGAAACAAGAAACATCTGAAATAAACAACCTAACCTTACACCTAAAGCAATCAGAGAAAGAAGAACAACAAAGACAAAAAACCAAAGTTAGCAGAAGGAAAGAAATCATAAAGATCACATCAGAAATGAATGAAAAAGAAATGAAGGAAATGATAGCAAAGATCAATAAAACTAAAAGCTGGTTCTTTGAGAAGATAAACAAAATTGATTAGCCACACTCATTAAGAAAAAAAGGGAGAAGACTCAAATCAACAGAATTAGAAATGAAAAAGGAGAAGTAACAACTGACACTACAGAAATACAAAGGATCATGAGAGATTACGACAAGCAACTATCTGCCAATAAAATGGAAAACCTGGAAGAAATGGACAAATTCTTAGAAAATCACAACCTTCCGAGACTGAACCAGGAAGAAACAGAAAATATAAACAGACCAATCACAAGCACTGAAAATGAAACTGTGATTAAAAATCTTCCAACAAACAAAAGCCCAGGACCAGATGGCTTCACAGGCAAATTCTATCAAACATTTAGAGAAGAGCTGACACAGCCTTCTTGAGCTCTTCCAAAATATAGCAGAGAGAGGAACACTCCCAAACTCATTCTACGGGGCCACCATCACCCTGATAACAAAACCAGACAAAGATGTCACAAAAGAAGAAAACTACAGGCCAATATCACTGATAAACATAGATGCAAAAATCTTCAACAAAATACTAGCAAACAGAATCCAACAGCTCATTAAAAGGATCATACACCATGATCAAGTGGGGTTTATCCCAGGAATGAAAATATTCTTCAATATATGCAAATTATCAATGTGATAAACCATATTAACAAATTGAAGGATAAAAACCATATGATCATCTCAATACATGCAGAAAAAGCTTTCAACAAAATTCAACACCCACTTATGATAAAAACTCTCCAGAAAGTAGGCAGAGAAGGAACTTACCTCAACATAATAAAGGCCATATATGACAAACCCACAGCCAATATCATTCTCAATGGTGAAAAACTGAAACCATTTCTACTAAGATCAGGAACAAGACAAGGTTTCCCACTCTCACCACTATTATTCAACATAGTTTTGGAAGTTTTAGCCACAGCAGACAGAGAAGAAAAAGAAATAAAAGGAATCCAAATCGGAAAAGAAGAAGTAAACCTGTCACTGTTTGCAGATGACATGATACTCTATATAGAGAATCCTAAAGATGCTACCAGAAAACTACTAGAGCTAATCAATGAATTTGGTAAAGTAGAAGGATACAAAATTAATACACAGAAATCTCTTGCATTCCTATACACTAATGATGAAAAATCGGAAAGAGAAATTAAGGAAACACTCCCATTTACCATCACAACAAAAAGAATAAAATACCTAGGAATAAATCTACCTAAGGACACAAAAGACCTGTATGAAGAAAACTATAAGACACTGATGAAAGAAATTAAAGATGATACAGACGGAGACATATACCATGTTCTTGGATTAGAAGAAGCAACATTGTGAAAATGACTATACTACCCAATGCAATCTACAGATTCAATGCAATCCCTCTCAAACTAAAGCATTTTTCACAGAACTTGAACAAAAACGTTCACAATTCGTATGGAAACACGAAAGACCCCGAATAGCCAAAGCAATCTTAAGAAAGAAAAACGGAGCTGGAGGAATCAGGCTCCCTGACTTCAGACTATACTACAAGTCTACGGTAATCAAGACAATATGGTACTGGCACAAAAACAGAAATATGGATCAATGCAACAGGATTGAAAGCCCAGAGATAAATCCACACACAAATGGTCACCTTATCTTTGATAAAGGAGGCAACGATATACAATGGAGAAAAGACAGCCTCTTCAATAAGTGGTGCTGGGAAAACTGGACAGCTACATGTCAAAGAATGAAATTAGAACACTCCCTAACACCATACACAAAAATAAACTCAAAATGGATTAAAGACCTAAATGTAAGGCCAGACACTATAAAAGTCTTAGAGGAAAACATAGGCAGAACACTCTATGACATAAATCACAGCAAGATCCTTTTTAACCCACCTCCTAGAGAAATGGAAATAAAAACAAAAATAAACAAATGGGACCTAATGAAACTGGAAAGCTTTTACACAGCAAAGGAAACCATAAACAAGATGAAAAGACAACTCTCAGAATGGGCAAGAATATTTGCAAACAAAGCAACTGACAAAGGATTGATCTCCAAAATATAAAAGCAGCTCATACAGCTCAATATCAAAAAAACCAACAACCCAATCCAAAAATGGGCAGAAGACCTAAATACACATATCTCCAAAGAAGATATACAGATTGCCAACAAACACATGAAAGGATGCTCAACATCACTAATCATTAAGAGAAATGCAAATCAAAACTACAATGAGGTATTACCTCACACCAGTTAGAATGGCCATCATCAAAAAATCTACAGACAATAAATGCTGGAGAGGGTGTGGAGAAAAGGGAACCCTCCTACACTATTGGTGGAATGTAAATTGATACAGCCACTATGGAGAACAGTATGGAGGTTCCTTATAAAACTAAAACTAGAACTACCATACAACCCAGCAATCCCACTACCAGGCATATACACTGAGAAAACCGTAATTCAAAGAGTCATGTACCACAATGTTCACTGCAGCTCTATTTACAATAGCCAGAACATGGAAGCAACCTAAGTGTCCATCGACAGTTGAATGGGTAAAGAAGATGTGGCACATTTGTCCAATGGAATATTACTGAGCCATAAAAAGAAATGAAATTGAGTTATTTGTAGTGAAGTGGATGGACCTAAAGACTGTCATACAGAGTGAAGTAAGTCAGAAAGAGAAAAACAAACACCGTATGCTAACACATATATATGGAATCTAAAAAAAAATGCTTCTGAAGAACCTAGGGGCAGGACAGGAATAAAGACCAGACATGGAGAATGTACTTGAGGACATGGGGAGGGGGAAGGGTAAGCTGGGACGAAGTGAGAGAGTGGCATGGGACATATATACACTACCAAATGTAAAAAAGATAGCTAGTGGGAAGCAGCCGCATAGCACAGGGAGATCAGCTTGGTGCTCTGTGACCACCTAGAGGGGTGGGATAGGGAGGGTGGGAGGGAGACGCAAGAGGGAAGAGATATGGCTATATATGTACACATATAGCTGATTCAGTTTGTTATACAGCAGAAACTAATACACCATTGTAAAGCAATTATACTCCAATAAAGATGTTTAAAAAAAAATTATGTCCTGTTTCCTAAAAACAGGGCAAAATACCAAGAACAGATTCAAAAGATGGGCATAACACCTATGAGCAGCATTCAGAAGTCTGAAACCCAGCATGTATTGAAATTTTAAGAATGTATTGAGGACAGCAAAAAATAAGCAGTAATAATAAAGACTTGTAAAATGCATATTTAGTGCAAGAATAAAGAGAAGGAAGGGATAGACCTGTGCTTGACATGGATGATGTTATATCTGTAGAAGACAAAAAGAAAGCAAAAAGATTTCTTCCTTATAGCATCCTCAACTTTCCAACCATAAACATCTCCCTCCTGAATAATGTAGAATGATACCTGGTTCAGAGGGTGGTTTAAAAATATGTCCACAAATTACTCACCTCCAGCCTTCAAGAGGTGGAGCTTAGGGCTTCCCTGGTGGCACAGTGGTTGAGAGTCCGCCTGCCGATGCAAGGGACGCGGGTTCGTGGCCCGGTCCAGGAAGATCCCACATGCCGCGGAGCGGCTGGGCCCGTGAGCCATGGCCACTGAGCCTGCGCGTCCGGAGCCTGTGCTCCGCAACGGGAGAGGCCACAACAGTGAGAGGCCTGCGTACTGCAAAAAAAAAAAAAAAAAAAAAAAAAAAAAAAAAAAAAAAAGAGGTTGAGCTTAATTCTCCTCTCCTTGAGTGTGATCTGTATTTAGTGACTTGCTTCTAAGAAATAGAATGTGGTCGAAAGAACAGAGAGTGATTCATTTCTCATGGGTAGATACCTAGGAGCAGAATTGCTGGACCATGTAATGTATTTTTATTTAACATTTTAAGAAACTACCAAACTATTTTCCAAACTGGCTGTGCATCTTACCCTCCCACTAACAAAGTATAAGGATTCCAGTTTCTCCACATCCTTGTCCATCTTTTGGGTCATACACATCTTAGTGGGTGAGAAGTCATTCAGTTTAAAATGTTGGTCACTGTTTTAAACTTTAAACAAAAATAGAAGTTCCAATTGATCACAGGAAATGATAGAATTCAATTAACTCAAGTCTGGTTCTTTGTTTTACAGTCACTCATTGTTTATCTCAAATATACAGTCCAAAGGATCACAGGGTTGGAAACAGGAACTGAATTATGCCCAAAGCAATGTAGAACAATTCCAAACTCTCACCTGTTCTGGCTCTTATTTTCTTACTATTGAACAAACCCATGTAGCCGGATCTGCCTGTGTCAGGGGCTGACTATAGCTGAGAGTTCTCTGAGTTAACTTCCTAGTAGATTAAAACGCTTATTAAAGGATATATAATCAAATATGCTAATTGGAAGCTTACATATATTCTGCTAAAATTCAGCAGTAACTGCAACGATTGATATAGAACAAAGAACAATAAAAATATCTCACTAAAAGAATTTAGAACTGCCAGCTCATGGTGGTAATAAAAAGCAGATCAAATTTTAGTTGGTTTTCTCAGTTTTTAAATTCCCACAGATGCTGCAATAATGAACCGCCTCTTACTTGTTTGTACACCAGCCAGAAGCCCTGACTCTTTGTAGTCAGGCTGCCAGGGACCATTCCCCATCACTCCAGGAGGAAGCTGGGAGGATGTGGGAACACTGACTGATACATTTTTAAAGCCAAGGGTGAATTGTAACTGTTTAAGTTATCACCTTTGTAAATTGCCAAAGGACAATTTAATGACAACTTGTATAAGAAGCAGTGAAGAGGGTGAGATGGAGAGCATATTTCTGCACTTGCTCCCTAGACCCTTGTCGGAAATCCTCTTGGGCTGTGCCTTATGCTGACGTGTGCTCGCTCTGCCTTTTCCAGATGCCACCTTATGAGTAAGGAAAATGCTCTAAATGAACACATCTTCACTGGGACCTCACAGACAATAGATTTAATTAAAAACAGGGGAAAGAACAGGGAATTAAGAAAGTCAAATACATTCCTTCCCAGCTGGAGACATGGGCCAGTACAGGGGAAGAGTGGGTATCTAGGCTGGGGAACCCCTCAAACTTAGGCACGCATGGGGGAAAATCCTTGCGAAGCACTCTCAGGGGGCTAGGCAGAAAAGTACAGACACCTTAAAACAACAATAAGCCTCCCAGTTAAAAGTGACTGGAAGCTGGTTCTATAAAACCAGGAAGAACGTTCTGCCCAGAGGGGCAGCTGGTCAGTCTTGGAACCACAAGAAAGGAAATCTCAGAGGGGAACACTGGGAATACCCATCGGATAGGCCTGCCTGGGAAAGAGAGCATCAGGGCAGTGGGCTTCCAGGGCCTCACTCCCCTGTCAGTGGCCTCTCCCCAAGGGACACACAGGCCACCAGCATCCTGTCCCCCATCTCACTGAATTCTGTTCTGTGCTCACCAAGCAACCTTCGAGTGTGATTTCCTGCCCACAAGCGGGGCCTCACGGGGAGATAACACACACGCAGAGTGGGAAGCTGTTTTTGGTCCTCAGAGCAGAGCCGCAGACCTAAATGGGAATGGAGGGATTGGGGAGAAGAAGGATGAGTGGAAAAAGCTTCAGAAAGGGCTTCCAGGACATAGAAAGCATCATTCTACTCCCTCCTCTCCACCCGGGTGCCTTCCTCTGTATCAGCCCTGAGGTGTTAGGCAATGCCATAGCAGGGCACGGGGAGTTTTAGAGAATCACCATTTCCAACCTACTGGACATTTGCATGATTGTGGATTCTCAAAAATAAGTGCCCGTAGATTAAGGGAGAGTCCTCAGGCATGGACATCTGAGGGCTACAAAGGGCTCACAAACACCGAGTCCCCTCCATAACGACAGCCTCAAAATCCAGCTGTTTTCAAAGAACGGATACGCAAAGCATCATGACGCACATTTAAATTGTGGCAGACACTCTTCTTAGTGGTATTTTAACATCTCTGAAATTCAGATTAAGGAGGGGGTCATACAAAGTGGCAAAATTCACCGGGGAGTCTTTTGCTGTCATTGTTTAATGTGACCATGTACCCAGAAATACTTGCCCATAATTGCCCTTCTCTACAGGAACAAAACGGTTCTTAGCACCATGTCAAGTGCGGTTTCCCGAAACCTGATTTTTTGTTTTGTTTTGTCTTTTGCGGACAAACTATGAAAGGTTTATTCTCAAATATTCGGACTTGACCCTCCATCCTTCCACATTAGTGCGAGCACCAAAGCAAGTCCACGTATTGTTTTCTAACACACAAAAACTGTTCATCTCAGACTACTCAGGCTAGAGACAGGCAAGGAGAGAGTGAGTAATGAGTCTGATCTGAGAGCATTTGTAGAGGAAAACAACGTGGCACTTCCCCTGAGGAGACAGGAGTGACCACCCCCTCGCCCCCAGCCAGTGTGGGCCGGATCCGTCCCATCCATTTAGTTTTGAGAGCCTGAGTTTCCCCTCCAAGATCTGTACCAAGGGTCATTAAAAAGTACATTTGCCTTAAAGGTTAGTTAATGTAACAATGGGTTTTAACTAACCATGTGATCTATCAATAAGGAGAGATCAGTGGGTCTTCAAAGAGATCATAAGACAAAAGTCAAGGAAACCAGGGAGACAGATGATGGCCCTGGAGAAGAAGTAATCACCCAACAGGAAGGAGAAAATCAGGGGAAAGGGGTAACTGTACGGCAGGACCACCCTGGAGAGGTCAGTAACACCCCCTGCCGACATTCTGTATTTCCCAAGTGAGTAGGTGGCCTTGAAGATCTGGTCTCACAGTTTAACTGGCATTCCCAGTGTCAGGAGTTATCACGCAAAGTCTTCTACAGGCATGATCACTGCTTCTCTTCCTAATGTGCTGTGACTCCAGGAATTAATAGAAATGTAGCTCTTCGGAAGTTCCCTTGTATAGATTTCTAGTTTCTCTTTGATTAAAACATTTAATAATACAAAGCTGGTACAATAATTGGCAGGTCCATTAAACTGTCAAGTGTGGCAAAATGGTTGTGCAATGTTCTGTCTTTTTCTGTGGCTCGCACACAATCTGACAAATGGAACGATAAAGAAATGTGGAGCTCCTGTGTTTATTTAAGTAGGCTGCAGAGATGAAAAAGAACTCTCCTCAGTGTGCTGACTGGAACATAACTGCTGACAGAATAGCAGCTACAGGAACAATAAGGTAGAAAAGTCAGGTCTTATGAAAAGTGACTGAAAGCTTGCCTATCGGTAGCCTGGCATTCCTTTATTTTTTATTATTCAACAAAGAGAACATAAATGGGGATCATGCTAGCTTTTTAAATAGTTCAATTCCTTCCCCCTCTTATTTATTCCTTCCTTCTTTCCTACCTTCCTTTCTTCCTAAACCACACTAAGTACCCTGTGTTAACAACCTAGTGTTGTAAACACATACAGACATTCACAAATGCACATATACATGACATAGTTTCTTCCTTGTATATTAGTATTATTTAGAGAAATATAGTACCATACATCTCTGCAGCTAGATTTTTGTCACTCAATGATACTTCATAGAAATCCTAATCAAGGGTACAGACTTTGCTATGGTTTATCCTTTTTAATGGCTGCATAATATTCTATGAAATTTTAAAATATTTTCTTTTGAAGACTGATTCAACCATTCTTCTATACGGATTCACTTTGTTTCAGAATTTTAACTGTATGAATAATGCTGTAATAAACATCATGGTACATATTATTTTTATGAAATTATTATGTATTTTTATGTCTTTGGAATAGCTTCTCAGGAATGAGACTGGTGGATCAAAGTGTATGTGAATTTTTATTCTCAGAAGATATTGTCATACTGCAATTAATATTTAACTTGCAGAATATGACAGTACCTTTTCCTGTGCATCCTTACCTCTAAAGAGTATGATGGTGTTATGTTCTATTATATTTGTATTAAATACATGGTTATAAAGGGATAATGCATTGTTACTTTAATTTGCATTTCTCTGATTACTGATAATTTTGAGTATCCATATGTTTATGGCCATTATATCCACTTTTGGATAAATTATCCATTCATATTTATTTTCTATTATTTGTTGCCATTAGTAAGAACTCTTAGTCTTTTAAAGATATTAACTTTGTTTTAATCATCTGTGATGCAAATATATTTTTAGCTATACAATTTCTCATTGACCTTGTTTAAATCTTCTATAGCTTTTGGTTTCTTGTCTTGGTTAAGAACAGTCTCCACAAACCCTAAATTGTATGTACAGGCTCCTAGATTTTCTTCTGTAATTTAAGTCATTCATTCATCTATCTATTTATTGATTTATTTTTACATTTAATTTTTTGCTTTGAAGTCTTCAGTTAACTGGAATTTATTTCTATAAATGCTGAGAGACCTGTATATTTCCATTTTCTTCCAGCTGCATGGTCAATTGAGCCAGCACCTTCCAGCTCACACTGAATTAAAATATCAACTTCATAACAGATTAAAATAGTGTATATTTTGGAATCTATACCAAGACTTTTCATTCAATTCCTCTACCATGTATACTTATTTAAAAAACCAATGCCTTATTTATTTGATTATAGTGGCTTTATAGTATGCTTTAATATCTGCACTCACTAGTCTTCTTTGTATACATTTTATTCTTGGGCTTCTTATTTTTCCAAATAAGCTTTAAGATCTTTTAATATTGTTTTTAAATGCTATGATTCTAATTGGAATTGCAGTATATATCATAATTAATGTTAAATGTAAATATTATATGTACATGTATATAGTGAATTTTAGAAGCACTAACATTTAAATTATTTTTAGTCTATACATCTAAGAACGTAGTATGATTTTCCATTTGTTTGAGTCTTGTTTTCAGGATGTAATAGTTGTCTTCCCACAGTATTTCTTTGCATTTTATTGTAACCACAGATTAATTTTTCCCATTTTCATGGTTAGGTCATTTCTGCTATTGATTGTTATATGTATTTTTATATCTATCTGTCTTACCAATTCAAGTATTTTTTTCCTTATGTCTCTTGGGTTTTCCAGGAATATAATAATATTATCAAGAAAAAGAGTTTTATCCTTTCTTTTTCAATGTTTATACAAATTATTTTACTATCTTTTCTCACTGCATTTGCTAGAACTTTTAAAACAATGTTGAATAATAATGGCAAGAACAAGCAATCTTATCTAGTTCCTGGTCATAATTAAAGTAATTTTAGTGGTCTGCTATTTAGAATAATGTTTGCCAGTGTTTTGTAGTCTTTATCAAACTTACAAATGTTCCTCCTGTACATATTTTCCTGAAGTTCTCATTAAGGATAGCTGCCAAATGTTTATCAAGATGGCTTTTCAACATCTATTGACATGTTAATTTACTTTTCCGCTTTAATTTGTTGGTGTAATGAATCATGTTGCTTGATTTCCTGATACCAATGCAACCTTGCATTCTTGCAATAAACTCTACTTGGCCATACTTTATTAGTCAGTTAATATTCAATACATGACTGGATTATTGTAGCTAATATCACATTTAGAATTCTCTGCATCTAGTGTACTACTGGTCTTTTTGCACTACTATTTTTATGAGGTTGCAGTAATAAGATTGGCCTCATAAATACAATGAGAACTTGTCTTCTTCTATAGTCTTAAATAATTTAAATTACATCAGAAATGCTTGCCCTCTAAGGTTAAATAGTGTTCAGCTATGCAATTATCAAATACTGTTAACTTTTTCAATAATACATTTTTAATCTCTTTTCTAATCTCTCCTATGGCGCTCAAACTATTCAAAATTTCTACTTCTTCAATGAATTTTAAAAATTTATATTTTCCTAGGAAATCAACAATGTTTTCTAGATTTCTAAATTACTTTACTGAGATTAAGACTTTCTGTGTGGTCAAGAACATGAACTATTTTTGTAAATGTTACATGGACACTACAAAACTACATGTTCTTTGGGAGTCAATAAATAAATTTGTGTTTAATAAATAGAAATTTATTGACTCCATCTTGTAGACACTAGCTATAGGCTTAGGAGAAATCGGCTTTCTACCTCTGTCCCTTCCCTCATCTTCAAACTTTTTTTATAAAGGTGTTCACCACCTTTATAAAGGTGTCCCCAGTGGCTGGGTAACTTGTATTTATGCATAGGTCTCAGTTTTATGTCACTTCCCCCAGGAAGTCCTCCTTCATACCCTATACTCAGTTGGGGAACAGATTCATAATACAAAGAATATTTTCTTCTTGGCACTTGTCTATTGGTCATTATGTTGTTATTTGTATAAGTAATAAAGCAATATCTTTCTTATGATCTAGTAACTTCCACGAGGATGGAATAATGTTTGCTTTATCTTATCCGCAAAACATAGTTAAACACAATAGAGTTTAACTGGCACATAGTAGGCATGCAATATATATTTCTTATATGAATGAATGAATGAATAAATGAATGGTCTGTTAATCAGAGGAGATATAAATTAAGGAACCATCACTGGCAGTTTTCCACTGTGTGGTTGGAAACCCAGGCTGCCACATCACAGAACCTTGAAGCAGACATGCAAGAAAGAAGCAGAGTTGAGAGATGGAGGAAAAGAAAATTTCCCAGCTCACAACAGCACATCAGTCCCTCTTTAAAGTTTGTATCGGAGGCCCAACTTCATCCCAGTCCTTGGGTTCCTGAGACGTGCTGTAGCCTTGTAATTCGACTTTTTACTGAAGCTAAAAACAAAACCAGATTTCCTTAGTTTTTTCCTAATGTCCATTTCCTGTCCCAGGACCCCATCCAGAACACAACGTAACTTTTTAACATCTTTATTGGAGTATAAGTGCTTTACAATGGTGTGTTAGTTTCTGCTGTATAACAAACTGAGTTCTGTAGGAGTCGTTCCACATCTAGATATATTTTTTGATGTATCTGTGGGGAGGAAGGTGATCTCCATGTCTTACTCCTCCGCCATCTTGAAAGTCCTCCTACATTACCTTTAGTTCTCATGTTCCTCAGGCTTCTCTCGGCTGTGAGCCTTTCTCAGGCTTTCCTTGTTTTTAATGACCTCATTGTATATATTTTTGTAGTTTATTTTACTCCTTCTAATTTTATGTTCATTTTGTGTTCACTTTGTTGTCTCCTCTTTTTCCTTTTGCTATTTTTTGCTGGTTTTCATAAGTTTCTTTTCACTCTTTTTTCCTTTTGTTAGCGCTGTTTTGTAACTTTCTATCCCATTAATGTTTGCCTCCCCTCTCTAGGACCTCATAACAAAACATGTATTTCTGTAGTATTTTTTAAAAACAAGATATAATTTGCTTCCTTCACCAAGACAGTCTACACTAATAAGGTCAGTCTTTTAGAATATTTTCACAGCTGTTCTCAATTCTGCCCTTAACCAAACCAAGATAAAATCTTTGAAATGCTTTTCTTCATTACTTTTCTCCCCCTTCACCCCTAACTTGTAGATTTCTCTGAGATAGTTTTGTACTTTTCATTCTAGATTATTATTAGAATTACCCTCACACAGTTCCTCTTTATTTTAAGAATTCTTCTTTGGGGTAGCTAGCATACCTTCTTCCCTTGTCTATTACTATCCATTTAAATTTAACTGTTTATGCATTGTCAAGCACTACCTCTCTTCCTCTTCCTGTTCTCCTGTCTTTGGTGGTTGTGCTGGTAGAGGATGGTGGTGTGTTGGTTATGGTACAGTTGTTTGGTTGTATAGTCCTCCCTCTAGTAGTTTCCTCTGGCACCAATATGCCCAAGTGATGTACTCTCTCTGGGTCACAGCACCACTCTCTCCTCCGTTCTGAAATGGGAATGACGTCTTAAGTGGATACAGGACCATGGGTTGCAGTTCATTTCTCTCAGATGCCATTTGCCACCTTCTATCTAAGGCATTGCATATAAAACAGTGCATGGCTGTCTGATTCTTTAAGTAGCTGGTTATTTCCATCTAGAAGTTAGTAATGGTTTCTCTTCATTCTTGGAGTTGAAGAATTTTCCAGGCAAGCTTTGGTGACTTTTTTTCTCATCCCTTCTGCTTGGAACTTGGTGAAGAGTTTCAATTTGCACATTCAGGTCTTTCTTAATCTTGAGGACATTTTCTTCTTTTATTAGTTTAATTATTGCCTTTTCATCATCTGTTCCTTTTCTCCTCTCTGGATCTTCTTTTATTCACATGTTAGTTCTTCCAAATACATCCTCCAAGTCTTTTTTTTTCTCATGATTGTTTTCTCCATATATATATATATATATTTTTTTTTTTTTTTTTTTTTTTTTTTTTTTTTTTGCGGTACGCTGGCCTCTCACTGTGTGGCCTCTCCCGTTGCGGAGCACAGGCTCCGGACGCGCAGGCTCAGCAGCCATGGCTCACGGGCCCAGCCGCTCCGCGGCATGTGGGGTCCTCCCGGATCGGGGCACGAAACACACTTCCCCTGCCTCGGCAGGCGGACTCTCAACCACCGCACCACCAGGGAAGCCCTACAAACACTTTTTGATAGTTTTCAATTTTGAGAAGTCTCTTTATGCATGTGCAACTGTTGTTGGAGCTATTAAGAGTAAATGATAGGCTGTGACAACACTGTTGGGATTATTTTGGGACATTATACTGGGATAAGTTTCTGATAAATTATATCGAAATATAAATTTTATTACATCTAGAACTGCTGATTGTCAAGGAATAATTTTTCTAAAAGATTTCACTCTCTGTACAAATGTGTTTCATATGTCTGAAGTACACTTTGAATGTCGATTTATACAGTGTTATCTTATCGTTTCCTCTGACATTCCTCCAACTCGTAGAGTTGCCCATTGCTGCCTGTCGCATCTCCGCTGCCCATGTGAGTATCACACTGGCCCATCAGCCTCCTCACAAAACACAAGTTCAAAGACAAAATTATTTTAAGAATTTCAAAACAGTCGTAGAAGAACATTAAACCAGGCACAGGGCCTTTCTCACCACAGGCCCTGCCGGGGAATCCAGACACATAGCAATGGTGATTTCTGGTTTTGTACCCACTAGTGGTTTGGACTGGAGTGTTTAACACACTTTTTTTGCCAATCTAGTAAGTAATTTGTCTTATAAATCTGCCATTTACAGTCTCTCCTTCTAGAGGTTTTCTGAAGCTCTCTAAGCCAGCAATTATCTCTCTCCTTGTAAATCAGCTGGTACCTTTTCTAGGAAACCAACGTGATCCTAACTAGCCACTAATGATTTAAATTAGTTGCTGGCTCTTTCTGAGCCCCTAATTTTCCCAAGACTAATTAGCTCAGGCATAGGGAAGTTCTGGATTCATCCAGCCATTTAAAACACGATGGACATAAATTCAGTCCATACCATAATTCAGAGTGCAGGTTCCGGAACAATCCTGCCTGTTCAAATCCTCCACTTTCCTGCCGTGAGCCTTTGGCATGTCATTAACCTCTGTAAGTCTCAGTTTTCTCATTTATAAAACAGGAAAACGGCATACCTTTCAAGATAGGGTGTGACAAATGTTTATTATTACTGTTCAATTCTAGATAAGTGGGGCTCAGTCTCTTAGCTGATAGCAGTGATGTCCCCAAGAGAACAAAAGTGCTAGCTTTGAGTAGCAAATTTTTTCGGTAAAATATAAAGGATGTTCACTACTGCTTTCTGAAGGAGTCCACAAGGGAGCAGAAACAGAATCCAGTTCAGTAAGGCCATTCAGAAAGTATGGCTGGGCGAAGCTGCCGCAGGATCCACTGAGTGTGTGGGTGTGTGAGCGTGAGTCTGTACGGGATCCTGCCTGTGCTTACTTGAAAGCAGGCTTTGAGTGTCCATGTATACAACCAACAAACACACATGGCTTTTATCTGATGTCTGGGATTGCTGTTCCTCTGGGTTACATGGCAGCTGTCAGCAGAGCTCCAACGCGACAACACTCATAAGTAATATAGAACAGAGCATCTCCTCTTACTCACACAAGACAAAAGAACAGACATTTTCTGAAGTTGGGTTTTTTTTTAACTGGGATGAGGCTTTTCCAACACCTGATGTTTGGTCATGAATTTGAAGCATAAGCCAACAGCAGGGTTTGGTAAAAAGGAATTCTGAATTTAAAAAGAAATTCACAATTAAGTGTTTTCAGCTTTACCAGTATGTACTAAAAGGGTAATCAGGTTTGATTAATCAACCCTATTTACCAATAGATAGGCATCAAGTAAAAAATTTAATTTCTTCCCTGATGGACTTTATAAAAGTATGACCTATTACAAGGAAATGAAATCATCAAAAAGATGAAATTAAAATAGTTCATTAGATTCTCCCATGAGATTTGTGTTACAGACTATCTGCAGGTGTCTCTACAGCTGAATGAGTGGCCTCTGGAAATGGCCACCATGCCTGCATCCTTCCCACACTCCCCCTCCACTTGATGAACCTCTTCTGCCCTCCCAGCCAGCAATAGTGCTGGCTGTTTAAGGCTACCCCATACTGTGAGTAATTCACCTTCCCTGTCTTCACTGCCAGCTGTCTTAGTCAAGGTCCCATAAAAACCTGCACAAGGAAAAGAAGAACCACTTTGAGATTTTACAGCAGAGGGAATGTCATGCAAAGAGTTGGTTCCAGGGGCCTTGGAAGAGCTGAGAAGCCAACAGGGGATGGAGAAGAAAGCTAGCGAGTAGCAACAGCAGGCATCCACGGCCTCCTCTGAGCTACAGGATAAAGGAGAGGGTGTTTCTGGACCCCAGGGGCCAGGGTCACCTGGGAGAGGCTGGAAGGCCCACCCAGTGGGCATTGGGGCAAGGTAAGAGATGCAGGGCAACATCCCAGACCAATTAAGCTGGAACCCCTGCAAATGGGGCCAGGCATCAGTGGTTTTTAAAACTCCCCAGGTGATTCCAATGCACAACCAGGCATGAGAACCCCAGCTTTAAGCAACTAGGAGAATCTGCATTCTTACAACTGCATCTGCCCCGCACTGAGCAGACGTGGGGAAAAGTGCTGCTGACATACCATTGCTCAAAGTCCAGAAGCAGAGACCAAAGACGCCGCTAAATCGGGACGCCAAGCTGCTCTAAGATACCCTAAAAGGAATATCCAAGAACTGGATTTGATTTATAGAATTTTGCTTCATAGGTAAACTTTAGTAATTGCTGTCTAAAATATACTATTTCAAAGAGCCATCCTCTGTTTACTGAAAAAATTGATTAGATATCACACTGTGTGCCAATTACAGTAAACCATTAGCTAGCACAATTGATGCACAAGGCATTTCCAATATACATAAACTAAAATAGAACATCCTGCTTATTCTATTAACGTGCACATATTAAGTGTGTGCTAATTATTTCTTGAATGCACTAATAATCAAAGGAAGATTAGTGTTCAGTATAATACTATTGTGATTTTTAATTGTATTTTACTTATTTTCAAATGGATAATCCATGATGATACATACAAAGAATCTGTTAAGTAGAAACAAACATCTTAATATGATCTTCTTTTAAATAACTGAGACGATACTTCAAGATTTTGTACAGCCCTCGGGTAATCACAATGAACACCAATTATCATCATAAACATTGCTAAAGAGAAGTCTGACTAGCAAAACTCCAGGTAATGAGTTCAACTGAGCCTCAGTAAATGGAAAAAAAGAGTGAACTCTTTTTAAAGAACGCATCTATAATGTGTTTCATTAAGCATTTATTCACACAAGAAATGTTTCTTAAGCAATTAATATACATTCTAGGGAATAACAAGACAAATAAGATGAGGTCCCTTCCTCAGAGCACTTTATAATCTAATGGAAGCGATGAGACAATCACACAAGTCCCAGTAAGAGGCAGTAGTTGCTGATTCTAACGTTCAGTGAGGTTGAGGGTGAACAGGCCAGAGGACATAAGAAGGGAGACTTGAGAGCAAATGTCAGCTGATTGTGGGGAGTAGGGACACACATTAAAAGTATTTGAAGAGAGAAGCGACCAAATCAAAATGGCACTTGATGTACAGAATGGACACACGCCAGGAAACCATTTAAGGATTACTGGAAAAATCAAAGCGAAAGGTTCAAAGAAGACAACAGCAGCAAGTATCCAAATGAAGCATGGATGCTAGAAATATCAGGATGAAAAATCCCCGTAGAATTTCATGCCTGAATGTCTCCAAGGGCTGACTGAATAAAATTAAGGAAACAGAAGGAAGGGCTCCTTTGAAGGAAAAGATAATGAATATTCCTCTTCAGATATATCTGGTTGAAGGCTAGAGAGACATCCAACGAGACATCCAGCATGAATGCACTGAGAACACTATTTGCCAAGTTGTTTTATGATGATTTCATCATTGTGTAATTGTATCCAGAAATAAAATACTCACTTGTCATTCATAATACAAAATGTTGTGAACAAAGTTACAAATTCCTGTGTTAACACGATATTCTTTTTTTTTTTTTGTGGTACGCGGGCCTCTCACTGTTGTGGCCTCTCCCGTTGCGGGGCACAGGCTCCGGACGCGCAGGCTCAGCGGCCATGGCTCACGGGCCCAGCCGCTCCGCGGCATGTGGGATCTTCCCGGACCGGTGCACAAACCCAGGTCCCCTGCATTGGCAGGCGGACTCTCAACCACTGTGCCACCAGGGAAGCCCAACACGATATTCTTAATGACTTTCAAAAACAACAGTGCAAGTCATCTTTACATGCATCAAATATATACTGTTTCCACTTCACTTTAATAAAATCATGATGGTGAATCATGATGATGTTGTCCAGCCTTTTAGGTTGATGTTTAAGAGTACCAGATCCAACTGTTCAAAAGCCCATCATATAAACAGTTATGATCCTTGGTGGACTTCACAGATTTGTGCTTCACTGACAGAGCTGGAGAGATTGCTGAGCTGTTAGAGAGTATATTTTACAACTGTATTGCAGTTGCGTTGAAAGTAGCCCCACAGTTTTCTTTATAAGCACTACAGCGTTTCATTGACTCTTCCTTTTCTTTCTCTATTTAGCGGTGATGGGCAGGAAGTCATCACTCCATCCTAACAATGAGTAAAAAGCTGAACAGACTGAAAAAGCAACAATTCTTCTTGGATCCGTAAGAGAGGGTAGGACACAGGGCAAACTGCTGCCCCCAACTGGAGAGACAGACAAATATAGGGAGTTGGGGCTTACCCAAGTAGAGACACATGAATGGAAACCAGCTCAGGAATCAGTGCCAGGGAGGAAAACCTGAAATGTAATTCATGAATTGCCAGAGGCTCGGTGTTAAAAACTCCAGGGGAACCCAGTCATCAGAGAAAAGAAACTATTTTGAAATATGCCAGAGCACTCTGTTCTTAAAAAACCTGCCCTCAGGAGAAACTAGTTGAACAGAGCCTAACTTACTCAGATATTATCAGAGCCTATCTGACCTGGGGGAAGGGAAATACCCAACTCCACTCAGTTCTAGCTTTCCACATGGGAGAATGGAAATACCCAACTCCGTCTCATGCTATCCATCCTGTCCCACCTAAGATAGAAGAAAAAACTGAGGAATGCTATGAAGTTCACAGCCCAAAGGCACAGACTCACTGAAAGACTGAGACCTAACCATAGGCTAGAGAATGATTCCTGTTCCCCCACACCTCACCCTCACATTACTAAAGACCTAGTTACAGCAGTTCCTTTTACCCAGTACACCATGTCCAGTTACCAAGAAAAAATTAGATCTACCAAAAGGCAAAAAACATAATTTGAAAAGACAGAGCAAGCATCAGGACCAGACATGGAAGGGATTTTGGAATTATCAATAACTTCCCTAAGAAGGCAAAAGACCTGTACTCTGAAAACTACAAGATGTTAATGAAAGAAATCAGAGATGACACAAACATATGGAAAGATATACCATGTTCTTGGATTGGAAGAATCAATATTGTCAAAATAAGCATACTGCCCAAGGCAATCTACAGATTCAGTGCAATGCCTATCAAATTACCAGTGGCATTTTTCACAGAACTAGAACAATTTTTTTTTTAATTTGTATGGAAACACAAAAGACCCCAAATATCCAAAGCAAGCCTGAGAAAGAAAAACAGAGCTGAAGGAATCAGGCTCCTTGACTTCAAACTACACTACAAAGTTACAGTAATCAATACAGTATGTTACTGGCACAAAAACAGAAATATAGATCAATGGACTAGCATAGGAAGCCCAGAAATAAACCCACACATCTATGGTCAATTACTCGATGACAAAGGAGGCAAGAATATACAATGGAGAAAAGACAGCCTCTTCAATAAGTGGTGCTGGGAAAACTGGACAGCTACATGTAAAAGAATGAAATTAGAACATTCTCTAACACCACATACAAAAATAAACTCAAAATGGATTAAAGACCTAAATGTACCACTGGGTACTATAAAACTCTTAGAGGAAAACACAGGCAGAAGACTCTTTGACATCAATTGCAGCAATATCTTTTTGGATCCACCTCCTACAGTAATGAAAATAAAAACAAACAAATGGGACCTAAATAAAGTTAAAATAATTTGAAAAGGTACATGCACCCCAATGTTCACTTCAGCACTATTTGCAATAGCCAAGACATGGAAGCAACCTAAATGTCCATTGAAAGAGGAATGGATAAAGAAGATACGGTACATATATACAATGGAATATTACTCAGCCATAAAAAGAATGTAATAATGCCATTTTCAGCAATGCTCATGGACCTAAAGATTATCATACTAAGTGAACTAAGTCAGAGAGAGAAAGACAGATATCATATATCACTTATATGTAGAATCTAAAAAGATGATACAAATGAACTTATTTACAAAACAGACTCACAGACTTTGAAAACAAAAGTATGGTTACCAAAGGGGAAGCGGGGGGAGGGATAAATTAGGAGTTTGGGATTCTTACTAACTGGCTTAACAGGTGTTGGAGAGGAGGCTCCTCTATGGTTGTTTGAGGGATGGATATAGTTTGGAATTAACATATACATACTACTATATATAGAACAGATAATCAACAATGACCTACTGCATAGCATAGAAGATTCTATTCAATATTCTGTAATAACCTATATGGGAAAAGAATCTGAAAAAGAATGGATATATGTATATGTATAACTGAACCACTCTGCTGTACACCTGAAACTAACACAACATTGTAAATCAACTATACCCCAATATAAAATAAAAATTAAATTAAAAAAACATAATTTGAAGAGACAGAGCAAGCATCATTTGTATCATCTTTTTAGATTCTTTCCTTAACCGTGTCCAGTCTACTTTATAAGTAGACTTGTTTATGGGCTTATAGCCCATCAGAGGCACTCTTCATTTCTGTTACAGTGCTTTTGATCTCTAGCATTTCTTTTTGGTTCCTTCTTAGGAGTTCCATCTCTCTGCTTACATTGCCCATCTGTCCTTGTGTGCTGCTTCTTTCTCCACTAGAGTCCTTAGCATATTAATCATAGTTGTTTTAAATTCCTGGTCTGATAATTCCAAAATTCCTGACCCTCCTCGCTTTGCTTGATGGCTATGACACCCTGGCCTCTTTATGTAGTCCAATCTCAATCCCCTATTGTAATAGTCATGACCCCTAGTCATTTGTCTTTAATAAGGTCCTCCTTACTATTAAAAAAATATAAAAATAAAAATAAAGTTCGAGAGATGCTGTTGTTTTGTTCTGTTTTTGTTTTTTGGAGGTTTCTATTAAGATATCCTCAAGCTCAGAGATTTCTGGTTCACAGTTTTAGCTTCCTGTGGTAATCACCTGGGAGCTTTAAAACATACCACTGC
Source organism: Phocoena phocoena (assembly GCF_963924675.1). Taxonomy (NCBI): domain Eukaryota; kingdom Metazoa; phylum Chordata; class Mammalia; order Artiodactyla; family Phocoenidae; genus Phocoena; species Phocoena phocoena. The sequence continues at coordinate 9,409,725 of NC_089236.1, read as the reverse complement.
CTGGATCCCACCCTAAGAGAATCTGATTTAATCAGTCTGGGGATTTTTAAAAGCTCCCACATGATTCTAATGTGTAACCAAGGTTGAAACCTACTGGTCTTGATTAACCCCGTCTCTCTACAGACAAGAACAATAAGACTCCGCAGCCTTAGTAACTTACTCCAGGTTATAAAGCAAATTTGAGAGCAGACCTAGGAATCTGAAAATGCCAGTCTGGTTTGGGGCTGCCTACACTATGGTAGAGCCCTTTCCTTCCACAGCTGAGGCCTCTGTTCCCACGTTGAGGAGCTGGCATAATCCTTGCTCCCCAGAGCCTTTCATTCACCTGCTCCTGTTCATCTTAGGAATGTTCTGGCTTTCTGGACACATTTTAATGCCTCTCTCACAATTTTCATCTATGTTTTGCATCCCTCCCCTCCTCCACTGGGCCCACTCTCATAAGCCCTGAATCGTTCCCAGACTTTCCAGCCTCCTTGTAAATGCCCTTCTCCGTACCCTGGACTAACATTCGCTAAACATCATCACCTCCAATGGCGTTGCTTCTCCACACAACCCTCCTGATACAAACCGAAAAAGCTTCATCTTGAATTCTGACATTCCAGGTTCTGGTTCTGTCCCCTTGTCCTTCGATCTTCCTCACCTTCTCGCACCCATTGAACCCGGCCTTGACCACACTCTTCCATGTAACGCCATGGCTGTCAATGAACACCTGTCAGAATGTCTCAGGGGAGCCCTTTTGCCAAACCTCAGGTGCTGCAGCCCTCTCCCCAAGGGCACTTCAGAGAGTGGGGACTAAAGGAAAAGGCCTGGTCATCTGAATTTTGAAATCGCACCCCTCAATCCTGAGGCCCTGCCCCACCACGGGCTCTCCCCAGAACTGCAAGGCTTTCACGTGCTTCCAGGCTTCCCTCATCTCAGCCCTTTGTGTCTATGAACCACTGCCACTGAGTCCCCAGCACTGAGGGAAGCTTGCTGCTCTGATCTTGTCAGTCTGATGGCCCAGTAACCCCCACTGTGTTTGTTTTGCTGGCTTGATAGATTCATGACAGGCACAAAAAAAAATAAGGACATTTTAGAATGGTACGAATTTGGAAGAAAATCTGGTTCATTCTTTATCGTGTTGTCCTTTACTAATGGAATATTTTCACCTGACCCGTCAATCTTTAGCTCTAATTATATCTCCATTTCACTGCTCCGTGGCTTACCACTACTGTCCCTGTTCATTGAAATATTTTATCTTGAAGCCTCTGGGCTACTTACTAGAGACTCATAATACCCATAATTTAAAGAGGAAAAAAAAAGTTATAAAGCCTTCATGTCTTAAATGCAACAGCATGGCCTTGAAACACTATAGAACTTGCGGTCTAATAACTTAGAACTAAATTAGCTAAAGCTTTGATTCACATGCATTTGGAGATCAAAACAGGCTGAAATGCCTTAGGCAACATTTATGCTTACGGCCATAATTAGACAACTGCTACAATATTGAAAAAAAAACGAATTTTACAAACTAATCAATTGAGACTTCAAAAAAGAAAAACATGTCAGCTTATTCCAGCAGTTTATTAAGGGGCAATGTTTCAATTGCAAATAATTTATATCATATAACTAAGCTCATTTAAAATTAATTAGTTTTACCATAAATAAGCATATTGAAGATTCTACCAAAATCAGAAACTCTACCAAAGATTTTTGAATCACATAAAAATTTAGTTAATGGGCCTTCAGTTATTTACCAGTAACAAATACACAAATCTCAGTGTTTTGCCTGTGTCATTAGATTATTTTAAAAGAGCACATGGTACAACACACTGATATAGAAACACCTCCTGCCAAATTATCTTCAGGATTCTATCAATCCAACATTTGTAAAATTAGAATCCAAGAAAATACTCTAGTATTGATACGATTAAGTACATGTGGGTGTTGATTTTTTGCTTGTTTGTTTGTTTGGTTTTACCAAGGACATTCTATGAAGATGTATATTCAAAGCCACAAATAAAATAACTAAAGGGCTTCTGGGTGAATTATTTGACTGTAATAGGCCCTGGTTTTATGTTACTGAGCTCTAAAAATCTGATTAACAAGAAATCACATGCACGTTAAGAGTAAGTGAAATCAGTTTGGAAAAAAATACTTCTAGGATAGGTGCTTTATTTATTGAATACTTACTATGTTACTCCCGTTTCACAGATGAGGAAACTGAGGCTCAGCAAATTCTGAACATGGGTCTTGCTGACTCTTTTGCCTAAGCCTTTCTGATTCCATTAATATGTAGGTTGAAATGTTTTTCTTCTTTAACCTATTGGATCAAAAAAGGGGCTGAATATCAGTCACGAAGTCTTTGCTGGTGTGTAGCAATCATGTCGTGAAATGGGATTTCACCATATTTTAGGCGTCCTGTCACAGTAGTTATTGGCATTTGCACTTTACTCAAGGTTCCTTGTGGTTTTTCTTGACCTCTTTCTCTTGGATATCAAACAATGGGTATTTACCACAAATGTATGAAACAAAAACGGTCCAGGAAATGCACTATGACAGACAAAACTCTAACAGTATTTAATAGTTATGAAAATTGAAAAAGGTAATAGGTCTAAGTAGAAAGCTACATGTTCTAGGAAATTATAAGTATCTGGAGATGACGTAAAGGAATCTAAATGAGTTCCCTGTTCTTATTTGCAGATAAAGAACTTAACCCAATAACAAGTCTTGCAAACAAAAGGATTACTGACTAGTTGAGGGACACGGTGAACAATGAGGAAAAGAGTTAATAATACTCTCACCTAGTGAGTAGTCTACAGATGAGGACAGGACAGCAGTTTACTGCCTTGTGACCTAGAAAGACAGGTTATCAAAGGTTATTACATGTAAGTCATCATTCCCTCCTCTAAATACAAAGAATTGAGCTGTGTGGCATCTAATATATAGCAGTTTCTGATTCTTGACAGATGGTCCCTATTAAAGCAGTCTCTGGACAAAGATGGTGTCGGTGAGCTAATTCTGTTCATTCATTAACTCCATCACTCCTTCCCACATTTATTGAACTAACTGACCTTTATTAAACAATATTTTGCATGGGACACTGGGCTAAATACTCAAAACAAAACACAACAGCCATGGCTTCTGTTGTCCCCTCTAGAACCAGGCCCACCTGTCACGATTGGTTCCTGGTCATCCAAATTAATACTTTGCTTCCCAGGCTGAAATTTTTAGCAGCGTTGTTCAATATGAAATATTAAATGGAGATGCTATAGAACAATATAGTAATTCCTCTATTAATTCAGAAAGGGGCAAGTTGAATTAGAGAAAAGACTGGATTATAGACTATGTAAAAAGAAAATCAGTTTAATTCCAGCACCTGAATTATGATGTTCAGAATTGCAGAATTCTTCCATCCACACAAGAGTCTTTAAAATATTTGTTTTAATCAGCAGTTTTAGTTTAATGGTAAATTTACATGCCAATGATTTCTTTGGATTTTAGACCTTAGAAGATTGTTGAAAAAAAATGTTTATTCTTCTAATTCGTTAAATACTTTGGATAGCTTAATAATGCAGCTAATTTACGTAGCAGAGCAAGTCTCTCTTTATAGACCTTTACTATCCAATAGAGTAGCCATTGCCCACATGTAGCTACTTACAGTATACAGTCCAAATTGAGCACAAGATGTGCACTTTGTGTAAAACACACACCAGATTTCTAAGACTTAGTAGTCCAAAAAAGTATGTAAAACTCTCAATCATTTTTATATTGACTGCATATTGAAATTATAATATTTTAGATATGTTGGGGAAAATAAAATACTGTATAGTATCAAGCTTTATTTTCTATGCCTTTTATTTTTTTAAGTGAATACTAGAAAATTTAAAATATGTGGCTTGCATTGTATCTCTGTTGGATGGCATTATAACAAATAATAAAAAGAAATGTTTCCGAGGCATTAGTAGGTTCTAATTACTATCTGTGGAAGTCCAAAAATAAAATGAAAAATGTCCTTAAATGAATATGAAAAACCATCCTTCCAAACTAAAGCAAAATGAATGGGGCATAAGTGCATGACCCACCACACCTCTCCTCCCCCTCTCACTCCCCAACCCCAGGTTCAAAGGAAGGAACCTGGAATGTAGAGCAAACAGAAATATGGCAGAAATTAGCCCAGAGGCCTTGGGGACCACGGCTTACCACTTAATGCCGCTGCACAGCTGGCCCCAAAAGGTATTGAGATGTAGGACTTCCAAGGGAATGGTCTCTATATTTTAAAAAATATATGTAACATGGTGAAAAACTCAGAATTCATGAAAGTAAAGCATCAATGGAAGAAGTAATGCCCTGAGAAGCCAGTTAAGAAATGAAGATTCCATCCCCGATGGACCAGAAAGCCCTTCTAGCACCTCCTGCGGCCTCCGGGTTCCCAGCCTCATCTGAGCGGTGTCCCGCCCACTCCCCCTTCCCGCTTGGGGCGAGCCACCGACCTCCCCCTAAAGTCTACGGGGACTCAAAGTTAGCGTGATGCTCACCTGATAACTTTGCTGAATGATGCTGAAGTGTCATTTCTCATTGGGTCTTTGGCGTCTCCTGTCTCTTTCAGTGTCTGAAACTCCCTCTCAGCTCAACCATAGGGATTAGCTTGGAGCACCCTCCCCGCCCCTACCGTCTTCCAGCCTCGAACTTCACTCCTGCTTTCAGATCCCTTTCTTCACCACTCAGATCATATTCTAGGTGGTTTAATCAACCCAAAAGAACAAAATAATTAAGAAAATTATCTAGTTATTTGGTGATGTAAGAAAAAGTTTCAGGCAGATTTATTACAATTCTTTATCAAGGGACAGAACTGCTTCTCTCCACACTCAAGGAAATTAAATGCTGTAGCAAGAAAATTATTTTTAAATAAAATCCATTATTTAACAGTAATTAACAATAAGAAACTAGTCCAACAAATAGGAATCATTAAATAAGTTGTGATAAATTCATATAGTGGAATTACTCTACAGCTATCAAAAATCATGCCTTTGAAGACTGACAAAGGAAATGCACACAATGAAAATTAATAAAGACACATAACTATTTACAATATGATCTGACTCTGTAAAATAAAATACATACACTATGTTAATAGTGGCTACCTCAAGGTGGTGAAATTACAGGTTATTTTTTTTCTTTATATACAGTTTCTGTGTTTTTAAGTTTTTTACAATGAGCATATATTACTATTATAATCAGAAAAATATATACATAAAATAAACTATTATTCTCTAGTTTGCAATTTTAACAATAAGTCCAATTTTTAAGAGTACCACCAAAAGCTTATCTTTCATGGAAAAAAATCATACCACCTCTAAAGATGATACATGATACAGTACAGTTTTTTTTTTTTATTCACTAGAACCCTGTGTCAGCAAGATTAGTTATGCCAGACATGATATTGATTTATCTTGCCTGATATAATTTTGGCTTATCTATAAAACAAACATTAGGATAATCCCCAACTCCAGTGCAACAGACTTCCCTGTCTGAAAATCAGCAAGACTTATTTAAGGGGCTTTAAAGGATAAGACCTAATTAGCCCTTTCTAAAAATCCATAGCATGTTTCTGTATAAAAGTTCGAAGCAAAACTCATTCAAAGTTAGCTCCACAGAAGTAGCAGCAAAAATATAAAATGGACCTCAGCAATTACAGAAACAAATCTTCCAGCGTTATTAGACCAAATACTTTTGAACCTACTAAGAATTTTTAAGACTCAATTCAAAGAAATTTTGGCATATTCTAAAGAACAGAAAGTGGAGTCACTCATAAAATAAGTTATTATTTCGTTCTTATTCTCTCAGAAAAGGTCACCTCATTCATTCCAAGGTCTGCTCTAAATAAAAGAGTTTATAATAAAATTAATCACGATGTTGCTCATAACAAGTACTTTCTCCTCCTTTCTTCCCCCTCCAGCCACTGCAGTATAATGCACTTCACAGTCGGTTTATGCTTCTTTAAGGGCCTAATATTGCATAATTCATGCATATTTTTCTGCACACATTTAGTGAAAGTCCATGTGTGCAGGCCCTCGACAGGGACACAAAGCCCTCAAGGACCTGGGGCTTAGAGAGTGCCTCGAAATATAAAAAAATATATTTTATACTTACATAAAATATAGAGTTCTGTCATTTGTTCTGCTAAGCCTATCATTAACCAGATATGTAAATTAATATAACAGTATTTGATAGAAACACTGCTTTAAAAGGAACATTCCAGCCGAGGGCCCTTTGTCATCTGTTCTATATTCTGCCATCTTCTTTTTCAAGGGAAACTTGGCTCAGCAGAGACCATTAGGCATATCATGGCAGTTAAGATATGGTTACTTGGGACTTAACTTTTGATTCCAATACTTGCAATATGACTTCAAGATAAACACTGCATATAGCAATGGGCACAGACAAAAAATATTCTTAATTTTGTCATTCAATTTCTGTAAAAATGTTACAGAATGGTTCCCATTTCTCATGCTTTTGTTATAGAATGTGCTGCAGAAATGACAGCCCCTGTCAGTATTTTTTTTAACACCCCCCTGCCAAAAAGAACAAATCCAGGCACTATTCACATTATTCAATATTTTACAATCACTTATGCTCATTTCAAAAGCTCTGTCAAATGCTACAAAAAGGTCTTCTAGAAGTCAGATATATAAAATCTACAGTTTCAACACTGAGAAGTACAAATGGTTAACAGCTGCTGTGTGTGTACAATTATTTCAAATAAATGAATAAGAAAAATATCAAGACTATTTGTAACTTCTTCTGCCTCTCTTAGAGTAGTAAAAAATAAGAGAAAGAGAAATAATAAAAGCAAAAAATAGAAAAGCGATGAAAGCCAGTAAAGACTTTCGGGTATGAAAAAAGCTGCACTCTGTACACAGGGTGAATTCTTCTGGACAAAATCTTCCCAGAGTTTTGGGACCTGGGAAGCCATTGTTCTCAATAATTTTCCTGTAATGTTTCATGGATGGTTTGGGCTCAAACTGATTTGCAGCATAACGATACAGGCCAAACTTCGGAGCTGTGTGATCATTAAATGAATAAGCAAAGTATCCACAAAGATTGATACCATCCAATATATAGGCTAGAAAAACAAAAGGACAGGAGAAAAGTTATGAAAATATTTTGCACACAACACTTTGCTTTTACATAGCCCTGGCGCATCAGCAAAAATGTCAATACCATTTAATAAAGCTTCAGATTTAATTAGATTTAATCAGAAAAGGCTTCTTGTATCCGAAGACAAAGAGGTAAATACGTTTAACATAGTAGGTTTTACATAATTAAGCCTACTAGGATGCACTTGGGTTAAATCTTTAAGTACGTGAAGCAGTCAAGACTGCTGTGAAGCCATCTTATATGGAGGACAAGATAGTCCAGGGTTTATTCCACCCAGAGTAGGTGCGAGGGATATTCCATCTTCCTCTTTTAGCCAAACTCCTTTATCCCTGGGGAAAATACTAGCTAGCACTTGGACTTTTTCAGTGTGTCAAGGAATAGATAGCACTTTCTCTGCAGGTGATAGTGTGTGTATATGTTTGAGAGTTTCTATCAGGTATCAGGCTCTCAGGTGACTTAACCCTCAAGAGACCGCTGTTTCGGGGGCTCCTTACCTTTCAGAGCTTCGTTTATGTAATTCTTCATGTAATACACCCTCAGATTGTCTTCGGCTGCGTGTGGATCATCGTCGATGCCGTTGGAGATTATATACATGGGGAGGTCTCCGTACTTGGACTTCAGCCAATTCAGTACCTTGCGTAACCCCCAGGGCACCACGGCCACCTGACTTGGGGAGTTGAGCCAGGTGATGTCAGTCATTTCTTGCACCGCCAGGTAATCATTATATTTTACTGGATCTTCTTTTTCCCAGTCTACAAGGATGGTGGTGTAATGGCTTAAAGCCAAAAAATCAAAGGAACCCCGGATTAGCTTTTTTTCCTCGTCAGTGAAATAAGGCAGGAGGAAATTGTTTCTCTGGTTCAGCCAGTCCCTCATCACGCGTGGATAATCCCCGGAGCCGAAAATGGGCTCGGCCAGCCAGCCAATGTCAAATTGCAAAACCCGCTCGGCCACTTCTTGGTCTTTTGGGGAGAGAGGGCAGGCCGGTTCTATCCAATCCGCCTGCAGGGCTATGGATATTCTACCCTTCTGAGAGCGCCTAAACTTCTCATCGTACACACGCCAGGCCAACGCGTGGGCCTTCAGGAGGTGGTGCCCCGCGATATACGTCATGTTCCGCGTGGACGGCTCGTTCATCGTGATCCAGAACTTGATGTGGTGGCCGAGGTCTCGAAAGCACAGGCTGGCGTACTCTGCAAAAGCCAGGGCGGTGTGAGGGTTCTCCCAGGCGCCGTGCCGGGCCAGGGGTGGCGGCAGCCCCTGGTGCGGGGCGGCGGGGCGCCACAGGGCCACGACCGGCGTGATGTTGGCACGCACGAGCTCGCTGGCCATGCAGCGATAGTAGCGCAGGACCGTGCGGTTGACCTGGGACTGGTTCCCCAGCGGCAGGATCAGCGCCCAGTCCAGGGAGAAGTGGAAATGCGACACGTGCATTTCCCGGAGTAAGGCGATCTGGGGCCGGATGGCGGCGAAGTCAACGCAGTAGAATTTCCTCTTCTTGGTCACAACCCCGTCCACCTTAATAAGCCTTTTACTATGGTGGACATCCCACAGGTAAACGTTGGGGTCGGTAAACTGAGACAGAGTGGTGTCCACCTGGCAGGAAGAGAGTAACCGTTAGCCTCACCTGGACCGTCCTGGAAAGTCGTTCAACGCAGTTCTTTTGACAAAACCAGACAGCAAAATAGGTAAAAACAGAAACCTTTCTAGCTGAATTTTTAAACTATTTTTTCATAAAGAGGAAGTTCTTGGAGAAGAAAATATTTCCCTTTGATGGGTGCACATTTGTTTTTCCCATAATTCTCTGTAACTCTGGAACTGTTACTTTAATGTTAAAAAAAATCTGAATTTTTGGGGTCACTTCAGATGACAAACATTAATAATCCTCACACACCTCTGGTCTGCATTAAGCAAGCAGAGTATTTTGGACGTTTTTCTTTTAGTGTAAGAAATCACTAATGATACGAGGCTTTCAAATTAAAAAAAAAAACGACAAAAAAATGATAAAGCTTAAAACCTGAGTGAGAGTCAGAAAATGCAACGATATTTAAGATTAAATTGCGCTTCTTAAAATCACGTTCTAAATGGAGGTTTGCTCTAGGTGAAGGACATGGAAAATAAGCATAACGGTTGCCCTTTATTGGCATTAGAGTCCATAACAGAATTTAGCAAACTCATTCTGACTGATGGTAGAAAGTGATAGGGAATGTGGAAAACAATTCTGTCATCCACCCATAATGGGATATTTTAACATAGCTTTTTAAAAATTTCTAAATTATTTTTCTGTGACGATCATGACGATAATGGTTCTCAATCTCTGATTTACAAGCCTTCAAAATGAAAACATGTATTTAGGAAAGTGGACAAATTACAAAATTAAAATCACAAAATCCTTCCTCCACATGCCAACCATGGCAGGAATGGAAACTGAAAGTTCATCCCGAGGACCCGCCACCAAAGCCAGTTTTCTCCTCAGAAATAATCCTGTTAGAATTGGTTCCTCAGTGTGACCCTCCATATAAAAGCTGGGGTCAAACTCTGGTTTTGAATCTCTAGCAGAGGTTTCCTTGCATTTTTCAGGCCTGTTGCAAATGAGCTTCTGTTTCTCTAGACGGGTCAGTGCTGTGCTTATAAAGGAAAGTAATAAAATACAGTGTGTCAGAGGGAAATTGCTTTTTCTGGAGAATTGTCCCTTGTAGATCACCCACACATGCATTTCCTCTAATGCTGTGGGAATGCTGTCAGAAGTATTTTTCCACTGTGATGCACCCACAAATCATGTTTCCTCAGCTTTGCAAGAGAAAATATTTGCATACTCTTTAGAAGTGAAAGTGTTCATAGCTTGAAGGAATTATTTGGATTATTTTTACAGAGCTCTGAGTTTACAAAATTCGTAACTTTTCTACCATAATTGCTCCAGAACTACAGCTTTTATTCAGTCCATCTGAAAACAAACATGAGAGACTAGGGTATAATTTCTATTTATACCCTATTTCTTAAAAACAGGACATTTATAAATGGGTGCTTAGGCAAAATTCTATATAATCTCCACTGATGTATTGACTTATTTCTTAATTAAAAAAAAGAAAAAATAAAGTTGAAACTTTCAGAAGGTTATAATATGTGTGTTCAGTATATTACGGAAGAAATGTTTCCCTAACAGTGGCCAATGTTAAAAAAGCTCTACGTCCCCAGTACATAGCAGGTTTTGTATTTATGAGCTATGAGCATTAATGGTTATGGGAAAACAAACCTCTTGGCTGGGAAATTAGGCCCAAGGACAGTAACAATCCATGTGAACAAGCCTAAGATCAGACTTCAGACAGGTGGTGTTAATGAGATGTTATTTTTAAAGCTTTTCAGGTGAAATGCATGCCTCATTCATACTGGGAGTTTGAAACACTAGCCAGGAGTAAAAAGATAAATTTCAATGGTTTGAGATTCAGTTATATGTAGAGAATGGACTTGAGGATACGGGGAGGGGGAAGGGTAAGCTGGGACGAAGTGAGAGAGTGGCATGGACATATATACACTACCAAACGTAAAATAGATAGCTAGTGGGAAGCAGCCACATAGCACAGGGAGATCAGCTCGGTGCTTTGTGACCACCTAGAGGGGTGGGATAGGGAGGGAGGGAGGGAGACACAAGAGGGAAGAGATATGGGAACATATGTATATGTATAGCTGATTCACTTTGTTATAAAGCAGAAACTAACACACCATTGTAAAGCAATTATACTCCAATAAAGATGTTTAAAAAAAAAAAAGTATTGCCAGCTAAAAACACCATGATGGGTCTTGCTGTTTTTCTTACCAGCCTGTGTATTTGAACAGAGGTAGGCACCTAAGTGTATTTGTCTCACTATTCCCTGGTCTGAGCATAGTGGTAGGTACTTAATAAATATCGATTGAACGACAAAAAAAATAAAGTAAAATAAAATAAAAATGCAATTCACTTCTAATGCATTAAAAGTATAGAGACCTGCTTGTAAATTAAAACTTACCCATACACTCATCAGAACTGTCCTAACAAAAAACTTGTTTTTACTTTGTCAGTTAGGAAGTTATTAGCTTGGGAAGAGAGCCGCCACGTACAAACGCTCCAGGTGAAAAGCAGAAAGAATAAAAGAGCAGTTGCAGCCTTTTCCCACTAGAGAGCTTCTAGAGGAGCCGCGGTCCGCAGAGGGTCTGTGTGTGGCTGGGTCAGCAGGGAGCGGGCCAGGCGTCTCGGCTAGGTGAAGGTAGCAGGGGCCCTGAGCTGTGCAGTCCGAGGGCAAAGCTCCAGGGCTGATGGGTGGCTGGCATTAAATCAAAGTCTAAACAACTGCCTCTAGGGAGCAGAAAAAGGAATTCTCTCCCTATCTCCCTACCTCTTCGCTGCCTGCCGTACTTGTCACCTCTGATCAGAGTTCTTCTTCTCTCTGGAAGAAGTAAGATGTACTCTTAAAACATTCTCACCACTGACCAGTTCCCAAGGCAGACACAGTCCCTGGATGGGAACAAAGCAGGAGTGAAAGGGCTCCCCACAAATGTCCCCACTGCTCCCTGAGTTCATACCATCTACACAGAAACGCTGGCGGAGCCTTCTCTCCTCAAAAGACAAAGCTGGGAATTACCAGCCCTGGCTGGGCTGCTGTCAGAGATGGGACAGAGCACGAGCCCTCAGTGACTAGGGTCCCAGGGCCCAGCAAGAAGCAGGGCTCAGAAGAAGGTCAAGAGGTAGAAAAAGGACCAGGGACCAACCAGGATGCACTAGGGAGTGGCCTTCCCCCCTTCCTTCCTTCCTCCTTCCCTCCTCCATCACTAGCACTACCTCTGCCGTTTCAGATCCTACTTGAACCCCCACTGTGGATCCCACTGCAGGAGAAATTAGGATGGGGAGGTTCCAAATAGCAGTGGGCTGAGGGAGAAGGGGAGATGGAGGAGGGAGGAAAACCCAGAGCCAGGAAGACAAGATACTGGGCTCAGATATCCTTGCAAACACAGCGATCCTTGGATGCCTTTTTTAACATCTTTATTGGAGTATAATTGCTTTACAATGGTGTGTTAGTTTCTGCTGTATCACAAAGTGAATCAGCTATACATACACATATATCCCCATATCCCCTCCCTCTTGTGTCTCCCTCCCTCTCACCCTCCCTATCCCACCCCTCTAGGTGGTCACAAAGCACCGAGCTGATCTCCCTGTGCTATGCGACTGCTTCGCACTAGCTATCTATTTTATATTTGGTAGTGTATATATGTCCACGCCACTCTCTCATTTCGTCCCAGCTTACCCTTCCCACTCCCTGTGTCCTCACTGGATGCCTTTTAAAAGTAAGGAAGGGACTGAAGTTGAGACTGTCCCTAAAAGTAACTGGAGGTCTGAATAAGATGTAAGAATAATACAACTCGGCAAAAAAAGTACTAAGGATGGTGTTGATTTAAAAAGAAATTTTCTTAATTATTTATTTATTTGGTTGCATGGGATCTTAGTTGTGGCAGGTGAACTCTTAGTTGCGGCATGCATGTGGGATCTAGTTCCCTGACCAGGGATTGAACCTGGGCCCCCTGAATTGGGAGCATGGAGTCTTAACCACTGCACCACCAGGTGTTGATTTATTCTCCCATAAATCAAAGGTTTCAATTTGATATTTACCAAAACAACAGCAACCCATTTCAACTAGAAGGCCTTCCCTCAGATCCAAGCATTCTTCCAAATGCCTCTTTCGAACTGAAAGGTAACAGAATATGCCGTCCCAAAATATGATTGTAGAAGTTCAGGGCATGCCACCTCAAAAATGCCCCTTCAGTATATTGATTATTTTGAGCTGCAGGTACTTGAAAAATAGCAAATGCAAGGGAAAGGCTTTCTCTGAACTCCTCTTATCTGCCTACAGACAGATCCTCCAAAAGGAACTCAAAAGGATTGTCATAAATCCCTTTGTGGGAGTTTCACCAAGCAGGGAAGATTTATCACAGGAGAGGATATTCAAAGCCAACATCACATGCAGGCAAACTTTGTCACAGACTATCATAGCTCCCATCTATTCTTTTAAGGGTCCATTCATCTTTCCTAAAAAGCATTTACTTTGCCCCTTTTCCTATTAAGATGGTATTTAAGCCTGAACTCTAAGCCACCTTGGGGAGTTACTCATTTTTCTCAGAGCGTCTCCCATGTATACATGAGGTAAACATACTAATAAACTTCTGTTTGTTCTTCTCATGTTAATCTATCTCTTATTACAGGGGTCTCAGTTAAGAACTCGGAAGGGTAGAGGAAAAGTTATTTTTCCTCCCCAGCAGAACCAGTGAATTGGCTAGAAGCACCCAACATGCTAAACCCTTTGCTTGTCTGTGGATACCAAACTTTGTCTCCGTCTTGGTCTCTATTTTCACACACAGACTCTGTTCAGCAACACCTCCACTCCCTCCCCACCCTGCTCACTTACCACCATGCTCTGTTCACACCGTCAAACTATTTGCGACCCATCATTTTCCCTCAATAGACTCCTTTGAAAGCAGGGGTCGTATCTTACTCATCTTAGTGTGTACTCCCCTCAACCGAGTCCCCTCCCCCCAGCAATTAACACAGGGCTTTGTACACACTAAGCATCCAATAAGTGCTCGCTAAAGTATTCAATCAAGCTCTAGAAAACAGATTCTTTTAAAGTTGGAAAAATTAAAAATAATATTGAGGGCTAACTACACAGCAGATGCTCAATAAATATTGGTTGACCATTTTGAAGAACTTCATTACCACTGCAATTCAAAAACTGTTGCTAGAAATGGCATTCCGATCAGTGAATCATAGAGCAAGGGTTTTTCTTTCTGGAGGTATTTCCACAAGCTTGGGGGTTCCCCCGTTACGCCTCAGGAGGGCTCTGCCTAATGCTCCTGCTTCAATCTCAGCAGCTCCACCAAGATCTCAGATAATGTGGAGTTCTGTTTTATATCTTGTTTATGGAAGAACTCAACAACTCCTTTAAAAGGGGTTGAAAACCATGGTATTAAAAGAGACTTTTATCTTTCACTATCCTATCAGATCTTAAAGATGGATATATTTTTAATCTGTTCCCCTTGGAGCTGATTTAAAGTGCAAGATGAAGCTAGGAAGATTTTTGGAGAGAAGAGTGCAGCATTCCAAATGGTGCCTTTAATGTGCTCACTAAGGAACCCTGTTTGGCCTGAGGAATGGACAATGTGCCATGACAACCTAATAAGGAAGTACTACTTACTAGTGATAGGGCTTGGTGAGACTGCGGATTGGTTTTGTCAGCTGACTTACTTGAATGTAGTTGTCAACAATTCCCCAAGCAAAGTCACAGGGAAATGTCCCTTCTAGGGGTTGATTTTCAGGTAAAGGAGGGAAGCCATTTTTCTCTATCAGCTTCTGGTAGAACAAGGCTGAAGACTTCGGCAACAACTTCTTATCCTGGCTTAGAAAGTCAATGTAGAAGAGTCCACGTCTGATGCTGTAGCCTCTGTGCCACTCGAAGCCATCCATGAGGGACCACGCGGTGTACCCAATGACATCCACCCCGTCTAGCCTGATGGCTGCAAAGGAAAGAGGACAGAGCAACATGACCCTGTGATGGGCACTCGTCTCATGATTCAAGAGCATTTGAGGATTTTACTACTTCATTAAGTATAATGCTTATTGTGTGGTAAACTGATGACCCTTCTCACTGATGAAAGGCTCTAAGAGAACCTAGATAACTCTACAAATATTACTAAATGTCTTCACAAATAGGCTTATCTCCAATATGTTTTTATCTGAATTTCCCTTATTTCTTGTGGGTGCTCTTTGGGCCAAGATATCTTGTTCTACTTTCTATCCTAAGCACCTATCTTTGTGCCTGATGCAGTAAATGAATTAAGTCTTCAAAGGCATGGACTACTTACTCTTTTCTTCAGAAAATATTGATATTCCTTTTCTTCTTTTTATAAAAAGTGTTTTATTCAGTACAAGCAATCTGAACTGAAAAATGTGTACAGAGATCTAGATATCTTGGGATTTACTTAATCTTTAATATAATCTAAAAAATCTAGAGTAGTAACTCTGAAAGTCTAGTAATTTTAAACATTATAACCCAGTTTCTCATTTATGAAACGAGTTTAAAAAATTAATTCAAGTTCCTCAAGGTCCCAAATGAGAAAGGTGTTACATAAATGCATTCCTACTATTGCCAAAATGAATTTCTACATTCTGATTAAAAACTATAAATTCACACAGTTTATTAAGATCATCTTAAAGATTGTTTTTCCAGTGGATTCTGGCAGAAAATTAGGATTTTATCCACAATCCTACCTTTTAAGGTTTCCATTATGAATTTTTTGAGGTAATACATATATTTGGCATCATCTCTCTTGGTGGTCCCTGAAACAAACCAGCCATTTTCCACAATAAATATTTGAGGGTGGTTATACTCAAGGTCAATCCAGGAAAGGAGTTGCCTTAGGCTGGGAGATTCCAACTGACGGAACTTCATCTGAGGGTCCAACAGTTGAAAACTCAAGGTTGGTCCAAAGGAAAGAGCAAAAAAGTCGGCTGTTCCCTTGATGAACTTTTTCTCAGATTCAGTAAAATCAGGCAGAAGAGATGAAAGGTTATTCTTCATGCTCTCAGGATAGTCCCCATCAATAAATATGGGTTTGGCAAACCAGCCTAGGACAAAGTCAAGAGATTTCTGACATTCTTTGATGCTATGTTCAGTCATTCTTCGAGGACTGATCCAGTGGGAGCTCAGGGCAATGGACACCTGGCCTCCCTGAGTGGGGCGGAAAGAAGTATTGTAGAGATGCCAGATTTTGGCATGAGCCTATAAAGAGAAAAACCACGGTGAATTTATCTCTGATTGTGAGCAGAAATACAACATGTATTTGAATCCCCATTTCTAGTTGTATCTGTTTCTCATCAACTCTAACCTAATGACTAACCCCACAATGTAAAAGTCACCTGGAACCAATAAATAATTCCAGAGGTAAGTCAGCCCACAGTGAGCTGCAACCATAACTGGAATCATTTCCACTGTTTTTCAGCAGCCAGTGGAAAAATGTGAATTTCTTGTGTTGAATATGTAGTTATTATTCAAACTTTGAAAAGTTAATGAAATAAGAATTTGTTATAATATCTTACTACTTAAATGACTTTGGATTATGTACTTTTTAATTAATAGCCTTCGCGAAAAGAGCCAATCCCGCATCTGTGATTACACCAGGAATTTCTAAATAGGATTATATTTTTTTATCCTAAGAGACCGGGAGTTTTCAAGTTGACTTAAATTGTTGGAGTCAATTTAATATTTTGTATTCATGTCTCATAACAAAAATTCTAACACATGTTCTCACAATCTTTGTTCTTCTCTAAGAAGAATCAGCGCAATAAAGAACCAACTCCGATATCTAATCTTGGCCCACCACCCAGTACTCCGGGACATGGCTGGCTTCCTGCCGACCCCCGCAGGGTACAAGATACAAGCCAAGAGCAAAAACACCTAAATGCAGCTTTGAAGAGATCAGATGTCCACAGTGAATCAGCAACTCAGCTGGGTGTTTCCTACAGCAATGAAATGGGCTTTGCTTCCATTAAATCAACTTCAGACTCCCATAAAATCTTGCTGACTTCTGATATCTTATTTTCATTTGTCTCCTTTCTATTTACAAAGAATAGTGGTTTTTTTCCTCCCTTACTTGAATTAGGTTTTTCTTTACTTTTGAATTCCTGATTTACTCCCCCTGTTTTTCTCCAAATGCAAGAGCTGTTTATCAGCCTTTTGCTCTCCTAATATATTCTCTTGGAAAATTCCATTCTAATTCTCTGTTTGACTCACATTCTCCTAATGATCATGCCAGTTTTCATTCCACTCCCTGGGCCTGAAGAAGCTCTTGCACTCATATGCCAAACTTCCTCTTCCTTGTTCCTTAATATTCTGCTCTCGGTTCATTTTAGTGCAGGTGTCCAAGAATGGCCTCATCACCATTCTTATGAGTTCAGCCAGATATTTCAGTGGAATCAAATAGTGCATGTCTTTCATTTTTAGTTTCTTAGTAAACATCTACTAGGTTTCATTTCACGGAATGTGTTTTTTCATGACCTAAAGCAGCTATCTATATGCTAGGAAGGAAATGGAGAATACAATATTGATCATAAGAATAGTGGCCTTTGCCCATGTGATTCAAGAAACTGAGGCTTGATTGTGCTATGCTGCTGGATTTGTGATGTGCCCCACCCTTCTCTATCTTCCTCACCTTCACCACCCTATCTCTCCCTTCCCCACTGACAAGAAATCTCACCAGTTAACAGTTAAACAGAAAAGAAAAGGGGAAATCCAGGCTGTAGTACTCACGATGTTAGCCTAGAGGACTTCGCTAATTTGGCTGATTTGAAGCCTGTGGATAGTCATGACCTAACCCTAACAGACATACCTCTACAGGACAAGCACTAAGAGGGGGGAGTCAGGAGGCCAGGGAGAAGTGGCAGCAACCAAGAACTTCCTGATATGGGTCAGTTTTGCAGGTAGCTGAAGTCAGAGCCATACAGTAGAACTGTCTACAATCACAGACCACTATTCTAACCTTGAGTACTTTGACATGGCTCAGAGGAGGTCTGGCAAGGAAACGAATGACCCTGGCTATAGGGAAGTGCACACGTGGTGTTTGATATCAGATAAAATTCCTGCTCCATCACTTTTTTCTGTGCCTTTGACCACATAACTTAACCAGGGCAGGTAAAACTAACTTTCCTCTGTCTCTCACAGGGCTGTAATGAGGATTAAATGAGATACTTTACACAAAACACCTAACAGAGTTTCCACATGGTAGGGTCTCCATGAATGCTTATTCCTTCTCTCCCTAAAGGATCAACAGAACAAAAAGAAAAACACAGCAGGTAAAGGAAACGCCACCTGCTGAGGAATTCAGCCCATAGCATCGCTGTGATATAGTGATACGACCTGGAGTTTGGATTAGAAGAATCTCACGTTTGGATACCAAATCCTCTGTTACCAGTGAGAGCCTCAGGTACTTCTTTGAACAAATGGGAATAGCATCTATTCTCCTTCAGGGACATTGCAAGGATTAAATATGATATAAGTGAAAGTGTTTTTCAAGTGGTCAATTATTTTAGAGAAGTACAGTATAAATTTGTAGCACTGGAAAGTGTGATGATTAGTTTTATGTGTCGACTGACTGGACTGAGGGACCCCCCACATGGCTGGTAAAGCATTGTCAAGAGTTTAAATAGCTACTTCATGGTATTCTGCCTTGGCATCTATTTTGTTTAACTGTGTGTCCTACAGGGAACTTAAACTGACACTAGCCCCTCATGCAAGCGCATGCCCTG
Source organism: Phocoena phocoena (assembly GCF_963924675.1). Lineage (NCBI taxonomy): Eukaryota > Metazoa > Chordata > Mammalia > Artiodactyla > Phocoenidae > Phocoena > Phocoena phocoena. The sequence continues at coordinate 9,391,262 of NC_089236.1, read as the reverse complement.
ACTAGATAGCAGCCCACAATCACAAACAAGTGTAAGTTCCTGAGATGACCTCCCCAATAGCCCCTGTGATCAACAGGTCTCCCATGCCTTGCAGACTTTATATACCTTATGCACCCCTTACAAAAGACCCCTGTGGGGCTTACCAAAACCCCTCTTTTGGTTTGAATTGATCAATCTGGCCCAGGAACCCCAAAGCACTCACACACGGACTCTATTAAAGGCATGAGTCCAGGGTTCTGTCTCTCTCCCTCTCTCTGTGCTCTGCCTTAACCACCCCATGTGGTCCCTTAAGGCATGCTACGTACTTCCTCCAGGACCTGTGAGTGACAGACTTCTCTGCTTCAATTTCTCTTTTTTAAAATAAGGACATCACAAGAAAAAAAAAAAAAGCTACAGACCAATAGCCCTTATGGGTATAGATACAAAAAAAACTCAACAAAATACTGACAAAACAATTCCAGCAGCATACTAAAAGGAGTATATACCATGATCAAGTAGGATTTATCCCAGGAATGCAAGGATGGTTCAACATATGAAAATCAATCAATGCAATACATCACATTAATGGAATGAAGAAGGGGAAACCCCGTACGATCATCTCAGTGAATGCAGAAACGGCATTTGACGAAATCCAAACATATTTCATGATAAAAACACTAAAAAAAACAGGAATAAAAGGGAACTACTGTGATGTGATAGGGGCATTTCTAAAAAACCCACAGTTAGCATCATACTCAACTGGTAAAAGACTTTCCTAAGATCAGGATCAAGACAGAAACAGTACATTGCAAGTTCTAACCAGAGTAATTAGGCAAGGGGGAAAAAAAGGAAAGAAGTCAGAAAGTAGTAAAACTATCTCTATTCACCAATGGCGTGATTCTACATAATTCTTTTGTGCTAAAGAATTCACACACACAAAAAAATTATTAGAGCTAATAAGTGAATTCAGCAAATTGTAGGATATGATATCAACATTCAAAAATCAGTTGTATTGGGCTTCCCTGGTGGCGCAGTAGTTGAGAGTCCGCCTGCCAATGCAGGAGACACGGGTTCGTGCCCTGGTCTGGGAAGATCCCACGTGCCACGGAGCGGCTAGGCCCGTGAGCCATGGCCGCTGGGCCTGCGCATCCGGAGCCTGTGCTCCGCAACGGGAGAGGCCACAACAGTGAGAGGTCCGCGTACCGCAAAAAAAAAAAAAAAATCAGTTGGATTTCTATACGATATCAATGAATAATCCAAAGAGGAAATTAAGAAAATAATTCCATTTATAATAGATACAAAAAGAATAAAATACTTAGAAATAAACTTAACCACTCTCACAACTTTTATTTACACTATACTGGAGGTCCTAGCCAGTGTAGTAAGGCAAATCAAAGAAATGAAGTCATGTTGATTGGAAAGAAAATAACTCATTCATATAAAACGCGATTAACTATATAGAAACCCTAAGGAATCTAAAAAAAATAAAAAATAAAAACCCTAATTAGAATTAATAAGTGAATATAGCAAGTTACCAGAATACACTGTCAAGATACAAAACTCAACTGTATTTTAATATATGAGCAAGAAGCATTTGGAAAATAAATTTTAAATACAATACCACTTCCAAAGCACTGAAACCATAAAATACTTAGGAATAATTTCACAGAAGATGTGCAAACTGACTATATAAAACAGTACTAAAAGAAATTAAAGAAGACCTAAATAAATGGAAAGAAATACCATTTTTTATTAATTTTTATTGGAGTATGTTGCTTTACAATGTTGTTTTAGCCTCCACCGCACAACAAAATGAATCAGCCAGACATATACAGATATCCCCTCCCTTTTGGACTTCCCTCTCATTTAAGTTACCACAGTGCATTAGGTAGAGTTCCCTGTGCTATGTTCAGTGTATTCCCATCAGTTGTCTATTTTATACATAGTATCAATAATGTATATGCGAGAGGGATACCATTTTTATGGACTGTAAGACTCAACCTTGTTAAATTATCTGTTCTCCCTGAGTTGATCTCTAGGTTCAACACCATCCCATCCAAAATCCCAATACAATTTTTGTGTAAATTAATAAATTGATTCTAAAATGTATATGATAATTCAAAGCACCTAGAACAGTTAAAATACTCTGCAAAAGGAAGAACAAAGTCGAAGCATAATAGTCAATACAGTGTGATATTGGCATAAGGATAGACAAATAGATCAAAGGAGAAGAACAGAGACTTTTTAAAGCCCATGGCCAGCTGATTTCCAACAAATGTACCAAGGCACTTATATGGCAAAAGGAAAGACTTTTCAACAAATTCTCCTGCAACAATTGTGAAAATATATGGAGAAAAGTGAACTCAACCTTACACTGTGCATAAAAATTCATATGAGATAACTCATAGATCCAAATGTAAAAGCTAAAACTATAAAGCTTGTGGAACAAAACATAGCCTCTTAATTTTGGAGTAGGAAAAGATTTCTTAGAACACAGAAAGCATTAATCATAAAAGAAAAAAACTGATAGACTGGACATCATCAAGATTGAAATCTGCTCATCAAAAGTTAACAAAAAGAAAAAACACTGAGGGGAAATATTAAAAATATGTAAATGACAAAAGAGTTATATCCAAGTAAATACACTATTCCTACCAATCAATAATAAAAAAGAAACCACCCCCCTCCCCACCATGAACAAAAAATTTGAACAGACATTTCACTAGAGCATCCACACCAATGCTCAATAAGCACATGGAAAGGTGCTCAACACCAATATCAACAGGGAAATACAAACTAAAACCACAACAGTCACTCAGACTGTTCTAAATCTGTACTCTTATTAGCTGTGTGACTTTGGACACATAATCTAACTCTCTGTGTCTCTGTTTCCTCATCTGGAAAATAGGAATAACAATAGCACCTTATGTTCACATCTTTATGACGATTGAATAAGTTAATATATGGAAAGCACTTAGAATTGTGACTGGCCATTTATGTCTATTATTCAAGTGTGGTGGTAATGTCACTTGATTTATGATTTTTAAAAGATGACTGGCTGTTGTGTGGTGAACAGACTCTAGGAGGGCAAGATGGGAGCAAGAAGACCAGTTAGGGAGCTGTTGCAATGGTCCAGGCAAAAGATGAGGTTGGTTTGGACCAAAGGAGATAGTGAGAAGGGGCCAGATTTAGGCTATCATTGAAGGTGGAATCAGTAGAACTTGCTGATGAATTGGATGTTACATATGACTTGTGAGGGGAAGAATCAAGGACAACAGAGAAAGCAAAAAATAAGGGACTGGGGAAGGGAAGCGATCAAGTTCTGTTTAGGTCATGGGTTTAACATCCCAATGAAGATGCCTGGTTGGCAGCTGGGTAACTGAGTCTGAAGTTGGAAAAGACATGGACGGTATTAAACATTCAAATGTATTTCAAAGGTGATAGTGAATGGGTCACTTTTTTTTTTAATCATTCTTTAGATTTTTAAAAAACTTGAAATGGAATAATTCTTAAAGGATTAATTTAATCCTACAAATAATCTTAATTAAATGGACTGAGACCAATGGTAAAAGAACTGAAATGCAGCCCATAAACAGAATATCATTCAAACGGCTAATTTGTGTCTACTCCCTACCCAAAAAGAGCCCTCAAGATGTTGTTTTAGTTGTAAAATAAAGGTGCAGTCTTCTGAGAAAGGTCGAAGGACTAGATAAATTTCAGAGAGCACTGGAAGGTTTTTTTCCCCTTTGGCATCCTCTTACCACAAGTTCAAGGATAGTATCATGATTACACATCTAGAGACCTTCTTAAAAGTCACTGCTGCCCTGGGCTGTTACACAAGTACACCAACTAGCCTAAATTTCATGACTGTAGGCTGAATTATTCCTCTTATTTCTATCAGCACAGCCCCATGGATTGTAAACTAAAGTTCCTTCAGAAAGAATTTCAAGCATCCTCCCCCAAAATAACCACCTAATAGAGCACACAAATAATTTCAAAAAAATAGGCCCCTATGACTTTTATCTACAAAAATAACCAGTAATCTCTGTGTGCAGTTCCTCAAAATTTGCCTGGGACCTGCCTCTATCACCCAGGCCCCAACCTATGCCCAGGGCCTTATGTCCACCCTCGCTGATACCCAGTCAGAAAAATCATGGACTTAGGCAGCAGCTGGGCTTGCTTGACTTTATTTTGTACTTCTTAGCCAATTAAATAAGTAGAATTTCTAGCTCGATCACCAAGCCTTACAGCCTCCTACAAATTAACAATTTCCTATCAATGTATATCTCATTGCTCCCCAACCCTGCTCTTTTGCTACTGTCAGGTCAATTTCTTGTTACCCCTCACCCAAGTCTGTACGTACCTTGGATGACAACCTATCAACTCTGTAATGACATTCTACTTTTCCTCTATCATCTCTATCCCTCCCTGCCTTCTGTTTACACTTGCCTCTTCCAAGGAGTCCCTAATTAATCCTGCTTCCTCTTACTGCTATTTTCCCCAGTTATTCTCTGAAAAATTCTCTCTCCTTCCAAATTCACCTCCACTCTCATCTCCCCTGTGAAGCCTTGTTTGGCTCCCCAGACACAGTAGACATCCCTTTCCCATTGCTCTCTGCACAAATACAGTTGGGGTAGATGTCATGCTTCTTCATAAACTGGCAGCTCTTCATCAAGACTGTACACTCTCCATCAACAACAGAGTTGACTTGAAACAATCTGAACATCCAACAACATGAGATTATTCATTTACTTATTCTTTTAGTCAAACATTTATTGAGTAGCTACTATGTGCCAGTCATAGTTCTTAGATTACTTGAAACAAATCTAAAAGGCCAACAATAGGGATTAGTTGAAATAACTCACAAATTAGGGGTTAAATGGAACAAATTAATCGTTGGCTATAAATCAATCACTTTAATAAATTATAGTTAGCTACAGTCAAATCATAAGCAGTATTACCTAATTTATGGAATCATATGCACATCTATAAAATAAATATACATAGGACAGCATTTTGAAGAATTTGTACCAAGAGGATAATTGTTGTCATCTCTATTGAGTGGGACTATGGCCATTTTTTAATGCTGTTCTGCTTTTCTGATTTTCTAACTTTTATGTAATAAGCATGCATGCATTGCTTTTCTAATAAGAAAAATAAAATAAATAATAAAAGTAACTGAAATTTTCAAGTTTTGGGAATTTTCTGCTTCAAATTATTTACTAGATTATTTTCTAAACTGATGATGTCTGTCCTGCTTGTTTAGCTATGTTTTGCACAAAGATGGATGACTTGGATTGTTCCAACTAATTCTATCTCACACCATCCAACAATTACTTATTGATTTACTAATCTCCTATTGTCACACATTTCAGTTGCTCCAAAATTTCACAAACATGGAAGAACAGTTTCTTACATTTTAGCCTCATAATTTCTGGGGAAAAAAAAGTTAGGAATGCTTAAAAGATTCACAGAAAAACAAAATTATTAATACAGAAAGTCTAGCAACTGAGATTTATTTTTGACCAAATGATCCAGTTCATTACATTATTCTCCATCAAAATGTTTTTGACCAAGTTGTAGTTCATCAGATCATCTGGAATTCACCCCAAAACTCTAAGATCCATGTATTAAGCCAAACAATTAGGATCTCTTTTCTAGCCTGGGCCACATTTGGGGTAAGTGGTATAGGGGCAACAAGCATTTAAAATATCCTCATAGTGGAGGGAAGACATATGGGAACATATGTATATGTATAGCTGATTCACTTTGTTGTAAAGCAGAAACTAACACACCATTGTAAAGCAATTATACCCCAATAAAGATGTTTAAAAAAAAAAAAAAAAATATCCTCATAGTGGAATGTGGCTGGTGCTTGGGGAGGGCAGTGGAGTATCTAAGCATGGAAATTATGATTAAAGGCACAGACATAAGAATGTATTCAGTGTTGTGAAAAATAATGATACTAGCCTAATTAGAGAAAGCGTTTAAAACTTTGTGGCTTTTGGCATATAAGTTTACAATAGGAAGTGTGGGACCAGAATATGAAAACTTTTGAATGCAAAATTATTTGGATTTGATAGAACAGATCATAACAGGTGAGCATAAACTTCTGAGACAATGAGGATCAAAATCATACAATCAAAATCATCTCTTGCAGAATGGATTAAAATGTGAACAACTGGATGCTGCAAGTTGGAACGCTACTGCCAAAAAAATGTAGGTATGATTAAGGTCCTGGACAAAGGTGATGATTACTGGAAAGTGCTCTCACATGCGCATGTGTGTAGTGAGAGAGAAAGATTGCCCTCCTCAAAGGGAATGGTGATTTGCAAGTCCTATTCCCAAAGTCATTGGAGCTCTTCGCCAATTCTGTGACCCACCCCAGTGTCCTTCTAATAAAGTCCCTTTTCCTCTTTAACCTAGTTTTAGTTGGGGTTGGTCATTTGCAAATATAGAATTCCTAATACACATATAACCAAGTTTGAGATTCTATAAGAACTCACTCAAAGGAATGCTTTTACAACTAGGCAAGGTACAGATCAAGGTAGATTTTTTTTAAATCATGGTGTAGTTTTGGAGTTTTGTTACTTATGATCATTTTGTCTGGATTTTTCCAAAGAAGGTTACATAAAAGGCCTTACTCATTCATTTTTGAATAAAAAGTTCCTTCAAATGAAGTAAAAATTATTTCATAACTCACTCTTGGTAAATACATCAATAAATCAGAGATTAGGTTTCTTGCCTCATTAATTTATCTGTACAGGACTAATCAACATCAGTTAAATCATTCTATTTAATACTAAATCATGCTGCTATGAAAATCCTTCCAAATCATTGATGCTAGGTTGTTAACAAAATATCTGGCTTGTGACCAGAATCCGTCTGGTCCATTAATCACAACGTTATCGGAGACACAGAGGGGTTCCAATTCCTGGTTTTTGCACCTGTTTTTCTAATAGCAACAAAATGAGAGCCGAGAAAGGAACAGGGAGGGAGACATCAGGCTAGATGAGAAAAAGCGACACGAAGATAAAGGACTCAGATAAAGGATGTATTCCCAAGATCAGCCAAAGCATCCTAAGTTTCATCAGTCAACCAGGCTCTTTTCAGTAAACATTTATCACTATAATTGCCAAAGTAATTCTGTAATACCCTCATGAAACGGCTACTCTCTGATTTCAACAAAATTGAGAAAAGTGTTTTTCTTCCATAACAGTCACCTTTACTTTCTAAATGTTTACTTCTGCCTCCTCACCTAATTCTCCTGCTTTGACTTATCAACAGCAGATGCCAACCAACTGACTCTCTCTGAGACTTTAAGATCATTTCTCAGTTCCCAGGCTCATTCATAGCTCTTTGCTTTGGAAATAACTCAATTTCCCTTGCAAGAGAGAACACTTTTCGAGTAAAGAAAAAGTGACATGTGGATGTGTAAGGTCTTCTATGTTGTCAGACAGGATAAGAGTACAGGAACAGGAAATATGTTTTATGGAATAGCCTATAATAGAAAGTAATCTGCTTGCCCCTCTTTCCCCCCCTTTTCCCATTTGCCTTATGTGGTAGCAGTTTCTACATGGTCTTAAGTCAAAGTTTTTCACACCACAGATTCTAGCTGTGAAATCGAGTTATGTATAGCCACAGAAATTTTGAAAATGGAAATAAAATAGAACTAATTCTATTCAGAGTGCACCACATGTCATAAGGGTAAGTATTGTTTTGTGAGACTTCTGTTGTGTATGTGTCAACACCTAAGATGCCTTTCTTACTGTCAGGGTCAAGGTCAGAAAAGTTTGAAAGTCAGTGATCGATGTTAAGGGCTATTTTCATTCTGCAAGTATTTATTGAGCACCTACTATAGGCTTGGCCCAGTTCTGGCACTTAGGGATCCAATAGTGAACAAGTCAGACAAAAACCTCTGCCCTCATGGAACTTCCATCTCAGCAGGAGGAGAGAAAAAAAAACAACAAACATAACAAACGTGAACTAAAAAGCATGTTAAAAGATGGTAAGTGGTGTGAAAATAAGGGAACAAAATAAGGGAGCCCTGGGTGCCAAGGAGAGGAGATGCCATTGCTTTTGGTAGCACTCACAGGAGTCTTTATTTTCCTTTCACTGAATATGCCGTAGTTTTAATCTTTTCATTTTCCATCTCCATAGGACAAAATCCGTATGTGCTCCTATTAGGCAAGAATCATTTCCATTAATATCTACCCTTATAGAACTTAAAATACCCTGATCCACAGTAAACAACAAATCTAAAAAAGACACACTCCCTTCTGCACCCACAGAGAGTCAGAATCAGAGAATAGGATTAACCCAGGCAGGCTGCTCAGAAGGACGTCAGTAATCCTTCTGTCCCATTTCCAAGTCTAGGAACATTTTTCCTTAGTCTCCTTTTGTGATCTTAAATAATCCCCGAAGATTATTCTTTATCACAAAGAAAGCTGGTCAGCTTGGGCTTTGGTGGGACTCATTTACAAATGTTCATCAAGGGTGTTAATTAACATGCATAAGCCTCTTGGCCCTGCAGTGTTGAGCAACTACTAAATCCAAAGAATGAGCTTCTGTCTGGGGGTTGCATAAGGAATCGAAGACTGCCTTTTCAATAGCCACTATTATGCCAGAGGCTGTGTGTTTGCTTTTGTTTTGTTTTTTAATTGCTCTTCTAGGGTCTTCTATTCTGAAGCTAAAAACCAAACCCAAGAAACTCGTGTTCACACATTTCAGCTGCAGTACCTATGAACTCGGTGAACTCCTCTCTTCTCTAGGCCCCCAGAAAGTGCTTCTTGAGCCAGGAAGGGGTCCTCTACTCCCACTAAGTCTGGGGTGCTGGGAGAAGCGTTTTAAATGGGGTGTTCAGGATGTGCCTCATTTGAGAACGTGGCTTTTGAGCACAGGCTTAAAGGAGGTGAGGGAGCTGTGGATCTGGGGGTACAGTGGGGTGGGGAGAACATTCCAGGCAGAGAGAAGAACCAGAAAAAAGGGCCCCAAGGCACAACAGCAAGGCCTTCCTGTGGCTGAAAGGCAGTGACTGAGGGGACAGGGGGTTGAGTTGAGGCCAAATGTATTAAACAGCTGTGAGGGTGTTTCCAGAATGGGGAACTGGAATCATAGCTGCTTGACCTGTCTTCCTCTATGAAGAAAGGGAAAATTCAAAACTGCAGGGCTTAAACATGAAAGGAAAAGAAAAAAAAGAAGAAAAGCTTTTTAATCAAATTGTGAATGACGCGGTTTTCATTCCCCCATCTTATTTCTCACAGAGTAGCAATAAACACCAGGAAACATCCACACACGGTTTCTGCTGTAACTCCTCATGAAAGATTGTTTGGTTTCTTTAATTTTTCAGAAATGAGAATCGTGTAGAAGAAAGAAAATGAGAGCTCTGAATTGAAATGCGCCTTTTTCATGACTATTATTTGAGTTATCATGGAATCATTACTTCACCAAGCAAATATTTACACAACGGGCAAGTTATTATGCAGGGAATACGCAGAGATCACAGCCCAGGTACACTCGTGACACCTCCATTTCTGAGTGCCGATGTGACAAGGAGGGAACCTACCCTTGGTCTAGACATTCACCAGCACACACACAAATGAAAACTGTGGGCTGGAGACAGCAAGCAGTAAGGCAGTGAGCACTGCAACCAGGGGTTCGGAAAAGCTGGGCTCTTTTTTTTTTTATTGGGATAGAGTTGCTTTACAATGTTGTGTTAGTTTCTGCTGTACAGCGAAATGAATCAGCTATACGTATACATATATCCCCTTTTTTGGATTTCCTTCCCATTTAGGTCACCACAGAGCACTGAGTAAAGTTCCCTGTGCTATACAGCATGTTCTCATTAGTTATCTATTTTATACATAGTAGTGTATATATGTCAGTCCCCATCTCCCAATTCATCCCACCCTGCCCTTCTCCCGCTGGGTCCACATGTCCGTTCTCTACATCTACATCCATTCCTGCCCTGGAAATAGGTTCACCTGTACTATTTTTCTACATTCCCCATATATGTGTTAATATACAATATTGGTTTTTCTCTTTCTGACTTACTTCACTCTGTATGACAGTCTCTAGGTCTATCCACCTCACTACAAATAACTCAATTTCATTTCTTTTTATGGCTGAGTAATATTCCTTTGTATATATATGTACCACATCTTCTTTATCTATTCATCTGTTGATGGACACTTAGGTTGCTTCCATGTCCTGGCTATTGTAAATAGTGCTGCAATGAACATTGGGGTGCATATGTCTTTTTGAATTATGGCTTTCTCAGGGTATATGCCCAGTGGTAAGATTGCTGGAAAACCTGGGTTCTGATCCCAGTTTGATCCCTTGGCAGTTTAGATCCCTAAAATCTGAGCCTCTCAACTATTTTACCGGCCCCCCAAAATACACAAAAGCATTTCAGAAACTTTAAAGCATTATTCATGGTACAGGCTTTTTCAAAATTATTTTTAATTAAATAAACTCATTAATGTAGTTTAAAATCAAAGTCTTACGAAAAACAGTAAGCATCTTCCCCAGGCCTTCTCAAACTCCCACTTCTGCTCCCTGCAGACAACCTCAGTGAACTTTCAGCTGTTTCTTCCAGTAATTACTACCATATTTCTAAATAATATGCTTCTTCCAACATTTAATAATTCACCATAATGAAGAGTTAGCTCTCTCACACCCCTCAATTTTCTTGCCTCATTCTCCCAAAGGTCTGTTCTTATTCAAATCATTAACCAATAGTCGCATCGAGGTTCTCATATAAATATTGTTCACTGGAGAGCCAAATGGGACACTATAATATTTCCTTTTTTGTACAGCTTTTTATTTTCCTTTGAATAAATCATCACCTCACTATTAAACTTGTGTAATACTTCCTATGTGTTTTAATGTTTTCGTGATTCTCCATCACATTCACTACCCTCTATTCTATTGAGTCTACTTTTTTACTAAGAGCTCTCCCTTCTCTGCTAGATTCTTCCATCCTCCTGGTTCCATCTGGACGAGATGCTGTCTAGAACTGCTCTCGTCCTAGAATTTTTCTTTATTTCTTATGGATTATAGCTATACTTTTCTACATCTGTTTTCTTCCCATTTACTTACTCTGTAATTTCGTTGGTGCATGCCTTCCATTAGCTTCTTAGGAAAGATTACACAGAAGGTAGGATTTATTATTTTTTTAACATCTTTATTAGAGTATAATTGCTTTACAATGGTGTGTTAGTTTCTGCTGTATAACAAAGTGAATCAGCTATATGTATACATATATCCCCATATCCCTTCCCTCTTGTGTCTCCCTCCCACCCTCCCTATCCCACCCCTCTAGGTGGTCACAAAGCACCGAGCTGATCTCCCTGTGCTATGTGACTGCTTCCCACTAGCTATCTATTTTACATTTCATAGTGTATATATGTCCATATATACACTACCACTCTCTCACTTTGTCTCAGCTTACCCTTCCCTCTCCCCGTGTCCTCAAGTGCATTCTCTAGTAGGTCTGTGTCTTTATTCCCGTCTTGCCCCTAGGTTCTTCATGTCCTTTTTTTTTTTTTAGATTCCATATATATGTATTAGCATATGGTATTTGTTTTCCTTTCTGACTTACTTCACTCTGTATGACAGACTCTAGGTCCATCCACCTCACTACAAATAACTCAATTTCTTATTATGGCTGAGTAATATTCCATTGTATATATGTGCCACATCTTCTTTATCCATTCATCTGTTGATGGACACTTAGGTTGCTTCCATGGTCTGGATATTGTAAATAGAACTAAAATGAACATTGTGGTGCATGACTCTTTTTGAATTATGGTTTTCTCAGGGTATATGCCCAGTAGTGGAATTGCTGGGTCGTATGATAGTTCTATTTTTAGTTTTTTAAGGAACCTCCATACTGTTCTCCATAGTGACTGTATCAATTTACATTTCCACCAACAGTGCAAGAAGGTTCCATTTTCTCCACACCCTCTCTTGCATTTATTGCTTGTAGATTTTCTGATAATGTCCATTCTGACCGGTGTGAGGTAATACCTCATTGTAGCTTTGATTTGCATTTCTCTAATGATTAGTGATGTTGAGCATCCTTTCACGTGTTTGTTGGCAATCTGTATATCTTCTCTGGAGAAATGTCTATTTAGGTCTTCTGCCCATTTCTGGATTGGGTTGTGTTTTTGATATTGAGCTGCATGAGCTGCTTGTGTATTTTGGAGATTAATCCTTTGTCAGTTGCTTTGTTGGCAAATATTTTCTCCCATTCTGAGGGTTGTCTTTTCATCTTCTTTATGGTTTCCTTTGCTGTGCAAAAGCTTTCCAGTTTCATTAGGTCCCATTTGTTTATTTTTGTTTTTATTTCCATTTCTCTAGGAGGTGGGTCAAAAAGGATCTTGCTGTGATTTATGTCATAGAATGTTCTGCCTATGTTTTCCTCTAAGAGTTTTATAGTCTCTGGCCTTACACTTAGGTCTTTAATCCATTTTGAGTTTATTTTTGTGTATGGTGTTAGGGAGTGTTCCAATTTCATTGTTTTACATGTAGCTGTCCATTTTTTCCAGCACCACTTATTGAAGAGGCTGCCTTTTCTCCATTGTATATTGTTTCCTCGTTTACCAAAGATAAGGTGACCATATGTGTGTGGGTTTATCTCTGGGCTTTCTGTCCTGTTCCATTGATCTATATTTCTGTTTTTGTGCCAGTACCATATCAGAAGGTAAGCTTTCTAAATCCCTACATAACTGTGCATTCATTGTGCTAGGAATTCAGAAGGATCTTTAAATCTAAAGGCTTGTGTTCCTCAGTTCTGGAGGATTTTCTTATATTCTTTCTTTAATAATTTCCTGCTCTCCATTTCCTTATTGTCTTTCTGAATTCTTATTAGTTTGATGTTGGACTTTTATGTTTCATCTTTTAAATCTTTTTCCCCTTTCTTTAATATTTCCATTTCTTTGTCATTTTGTACTACTTTGGGGGCACTTCTTTTCCTGTATCTTTCAATCTTTTTACTAAACATTTTATTTCAACAGTCACATTGTTGACGTTCAAGAATTTTTAAATATTCTCTGATTTGTTCCTTTTTCCATTTGTGTGTATTTAATTTCCTGCATAATGTGTTTTTCATGGTTCGCTTTTCTGTGTATTTATTTTATTCTCCCTGTTTCATGGTGGACACTTTCCTCAAATACCTTTTGATGCTTGGCTGTCCATTCATATTTAAGAGAAAAGTATTTAAAATCTAGTCAAAATTATAGGCATGGGGACACTTTATAGGCAGCAAGCTATGCTCATTTGCCAGGAAGTCAGTCACTTCATTAGGGGACCAGCCCCCAATGTCAGTGGGTGAGATCCTTACTTTGGTGCCGTTCAAAGGCACTGAATACCCTCCCTTCCCCTACCAGGAGAGACAGATGCTATCTGCTTAGAGTGATCAGGCTGCTGGGAGGTGATGGAAAGTTTGTAGGTCCAATTCCAGTTGAGCCACTGTGTTCATCCCTGTGTCTCACTCCTGTCTTTGCTCTATGTAGCCCCGAAGTTCCACTCCCCTGTCTTTCAGTTACTCCAGAAAGCAAGCCTCCAGTCTCAGGCCTGGGAATATGGTAGGGTGTGAGTATTCTCTGCGATTAAGTAGATTGTCTAATGATCTGACAGAGACCTATTGATGTCATCGAATAAAATAAGTTTAAGTGAATATCCATTATTTATTTAATATTGCAGGATCTAATCCCTGGCACTACCCAATGTGAACACGCTCAAAAATCCACATTCTTCAACATATGCAACCATTCAATTTGGGGAAATTTCACCACTTCAGTGGGAGGCCACAGCCCCCATCTAGAGCCTCAGGGAGATATGATGGACGAGGCACACTGGAGGGTGTGGAGTCACGCTCCTGTCAGGGCTTCAGATGAGCCAGATGCTATAGGTCGAGTGTTATAAACTCAAAATCCATATAGATTTGTTTAGCCTTTGTCAGGCTTAAAATTTTTTTTTTTGAGATAATCTTTAAAATTCAGGAAATTTCACTCAAAATTCTGAGTTTCTAGCTTCTCTTAAAATCGGAGAATCTGGCAGGACCATACCTCATCCCTCCTGACAGAGAATTACCTGGGGCACATGCTCACCCAGGGCCACAACTTCTCCTACTCGCCCACTTCACTCGGGTGAAACAACCTGTCTAGTTAACATTCATCACCACACATAGTTACAATTTTTTTTTCTTGTGAGAACTTTTAAGATCTACTCTCTTAGCAAATTTCAAACACAAAATACAGTATTAACTATAATCACCATGCTGTACATTACATCCCATGACTTATTTTATAACTAGAAGTTTGTAATATCTTTTGACTGAGTCTTCTCTTTTTCTTTTTAGCTTTTCTTCCTCCTTATATATTCTCAGTTTCCTCCAAGTTTTTGCCCCAGAAAGTTGAGTTTTTTCCCCTCTTTATTTAGGTGGGTCTCAATCTTTCAAGTTAGAGGCTTTCCTTGGATCCTGTTGATTCTTGATTGTCTACTCATGTTTAAGAACGAGAAACAAAAACCCTGACTGGAAGGTCTGAGCATGTGGGTGGGGCATGTTGATTTTGAGCTTCACTGTGGAGTGATCTGTCTCTGCCATTTGTTGTGGAACCTTTAGGATCAGCATCTTAGGTCTTTCCGCATGAGCTCATCAGACTCCCTGGAGAAGACACTTCCAGTCCCTCCCTGGGGAGTAGAAGTCACACAGCCAACATTCCGAGAGCCTGGTGGGCGAGGAGAGCTGGTAGCGGGGTGGAGGAGGGGTCTGGGGAAGGGGTGGGTGTCTCAAACTTGTCGCATATGTTCACTTAGTCCTTATTTTCAGTGTGGTGCTCATGCCCTCAGTTGTGCCTGATGTCCCTCAGTCCAGACACTTTCCATTTTATACTCTCCAGAAAGTTCACTTCGAGTTTTCTCCTTGAGTGGAGAAGCAGCATATGCCCAACAGGCGGGATTGGGGGAAGAGACCCAGAAATCTAGTTGTTTCTTACGCAGCTTTCAACCAATTCTTCTCATTTTAAGCACCCACTCCCTTCACCTCCAGTTCCATAGTACCTGCTCTTGCTATTCTCTGAGCCTCTGGAAGATTCTGCAATCGTAGGATTGGTTCTTGGCTTCTCCCACAGCCAATTCAGCAGTCAGCTTGCTCAGATCTGCTGAGTCAGGAATACTCTCCCACCTGCTTCTCAGCTTCCAAATTTCTGTTACTATTCTGCTGTCTCCATCACTGTGGGTCTTTCTCCCTCACCCTTCCCTCCTTTGCTCCTTCCCTCCCCTTGCCGCCCCCCTTCTTTGCTTTAACTGTTTCTTTACTAAAGTTTAATGGGGTTTCAAGAGGGAAAATAAATTAGATGGGTAAATTCACTCAGCCATCTTTTCCCAGAAACACCACTTACGATTTCTCCATCACAAAAGTATTACATTTTGCTTATAGAACAATTAGAAAATCCAGATAATCAGAAAGAAAAAATTACCCATAATCGCACTATCCAGAAATAACCCACTGTTAACATTTTTCTTTTTCCCTTTCACATTTGGGGGGGAGGGGGCGGGGGGAGCCAGTGCACTCTTTCATTCATGCTCTGGATATAAATGGAAAGCAAGATAAACATGATTCCTAGCATCTCAAAGCTCAGGTCTTTGGGGAAAGACAAATAATTTCAATAAAATGTGTGAAGTATTATTAGAAGGGCAGTACAGGATTTTATGGGAGCAGAAAGCAGGTATATCAAATCTAGGCTTGGGCATGTCAGGAAAGAAGCTGGGGGAAAGCACAGTGGCTGAAGAGAGCTCAGCACAGCTAAAGAGCTATAGAGTGCTCTCTACTTATTCACACTTATTCACACAACAGAGATACATAAGAAGCATAATATATCATATGGCATTTTTCTCTTAATAACATACCATGTGCAACTTTTTAATCACCATACATTAACTTTATAATGGCCGAATACTATTTATTCCACTATACCTGTGCACTGCTATTCCTTTAACAGATCACCCTAGTATATTTAGGTTATTTCCAATTTTTAAGAAGCATCCACCCACCATCTGTGGTAATCCTCCTCTCACCTTTACACATTGAGGATGAAATTTAATACGATTAAAAGTTCAAAAATAAGTGACAAAAGGAGATGACAGGGGAAGTCTGGCTTAACAGCAATTCACATGGGGAAAAATTTAAAAGCCTGAGAGGTTTTCACTGACCACAAACTAATCCGAGTCCGCAGGGAGGTAACAGCCAAAACCGCGAATGCAGTCTTGGACGGCAGGGACAGGATTTGGTGTCCAGAATAAGAAATGTGCCCTGAACATCTGGGGCAGCTGAAATTTGGTCTGCACATCAAATCTTAAAAGAAGCCTTCAAAGAGTCTGGGCTCACTTCTCCTGCTTCGTGTCCTTCCCCTCCTCTCCCACCTGAGCTTCGGCCCCTCCACGCACTGATCCTATGACATGAACTGTGCATTGCTGCACCTGGGCCCGGCTGCACAGCTGGTTCCCAGAACGCGGAGCCCAGAACGCTCTTCCTACTTTGGGTGTCCTCAGTCATCCCCACCGTCTGCAGCCCCTTGGTAAGGGCGATGGACACAGGCAGGTCCCACAGACATCCCTGTTCTTCTCTGTTCCTCAAAGACCCACCCTCTGGGGAGATAGAAAGGTCAACTCTTCCCTCTCCCTCCCCACCTTTTCCTCAAGTGTCAGAAGATAAAGAGCCCTCTCAACAGTCACATTTGCTTTCTCAGAATTCAACCACATTCCTGTCGGCCCCATCGCAGTCTCCCAAGAAGGAGCCCTGACTAAATGCCAGCTCCCTCTAATTCTTCTCGGAGGAGCAGCCATGAGTGTGAATAAAGTAGAAAATATTTAGGAAGAACATAGTGGCCTTTTCAGATATTTGAAAAGCTGTCTCGTCAAAAAGCAATTTGTTTTATTCTTTGAGATTTAGGGAGGCAGAGGCAACCACGGGTGAGTCCCATACAGAGGCAGGTTTCCAATCAATATAAAAGATAAAATCGAGTGGGCAACTTGAGAGGAGCTGGGTTCCTCTTGCCGCAAATAGTCGAGCAGAAGCTAGAGGACCCCAGGGCCACTGCAAGGAGTTGGTCCTGAGAAGAAATCTGACCTGGGATTTCCCTGGTGCCTTCTAATTCTAACATTCTAATTATCAAATAGTAGTGCACTTATAGACATGCAAATAATATCTTCTCACCATTACATTTAAACTTAATGTATAGTACTGGTTTCAGTTTATTTTGAGTATTTTATCAAACTATAAATGATACTGGTTCATGGATGATGTTCTGACATCCATACTTCAAACAATAATGTTATTAATAAAAAAAAATCTATTCGGACTGGGGCCATGCAAGTTCACTAAATATTTATCTTTAAGTCAATATATCAAATTATATCAGTCATAAATTTTAGTATATTTCCTTTAAACATCAAGAAAAGGTACTTGGTAATACGTTTTATGTAAAATAAATTATCTCAAAACTCATTTGAAAATCTTTAGTCAAATGCTGTTGAAATAATTGCTAAGACTCTATCCCACTGAATGAAGAAGTTAAGTGAGGCAACAATTTCTAAAGCATCTGTCTAATTCCTTTCACCTAAACAGCTCAAGAGAATCACTTCTCAAGCACTCTTGCTTTTATTATTATTGACAATAAAAGTTCATACCTCACCTTTGTAGAGCGCTTTACGTTTTTCAGAACATGTCGACATACATGATTTTGTTTTAATTTTCACAATATATTTGAGAGGTGGACGGTGTCGGAGAGATGAATGCTTGTCCTTAATAACGTTCCAACCTGATTCGCTAAGCACATGGCTACGCAGCTGCAGTAATTCCCACGCTCCTTACACCACGTGACTAAGTCCTGCCAATGGGAGGTGAGTGGAAGAGATGATGCAGCTTCCAGGTCAGGCACTCACAAGGTCACGTTCTCCCCCTTCCCCTGTTCCCCTCCTCCCCTGTCCACGGGATGAAAATGGGGATATTTTTTGCCTTGTAAATGTGCAAATGTTACATACATACCTATCTGGGCAGAAATTTTTCCCCCTGTTCTTCCTCACTTTTTAAAACTCCTTCCCAGATACTGGGTGAGAAAACAGACTGTAGATGTTCAATTCAGAAGAAAGAAAAAAGGACATATTGAAGTAAAATTATTTTACATCTATTTTTATTCATTCATTAAAAATTGTATTGAATATTTCCTCTGCTTCAAGGACTGAGATAAGCACTAAAAATTTAAAAAGAAATATGATACGCAGTCTCTGACCTCAAGGAGTAGCAAATGAGTAAATGATCCTCTCTGCCTGTTATCGCAAAATAGGAGTGTTTGAGTCAAGTCTTTGAAGGATAAATAAGAATTTATCCCAAGGTGGAAGGGAGAAGAGCTATACTGATCCTTTAGATTATCTTTGTACCCAGAATGTATCAAGATAAGCATAATCTACCTTTTATATGCTCTATCAGTTTAAGTATAGATTACAAGTATCACTTTGCAGTTTCCTGAGAAGATGTGGATCTTGAAGGATTCAGTAACAGTATGTATTCTTACTTACCCACTCTTTATTTCTTGTCCTCCCAATTTTATTTTGTACTTTATTCTCTTCCTACACCTAAAATTTCCTTTATGCCTTAAAAAGATAACATTCGTTGAAAGAAAAGCACTTTTTGTACAAATTAATTTTAAAATTCTGGCTTGGAGCAACCATATTGTTTGAAAAATTAAGATAACTCAGAGGACTTCTGTGTGCCAAATTCATGACTAACTACACATTCAGGTACTACAGTTGTGCATTCATTCATTTTTCACTTAAGAAATGTATATTGGCATTATTTGAATGCTTAGTAGTCTGTATTTTCCCTCTTTTCTTCAACTCGAAATAACTGACATTGTAAAACATTGTTATGATTTTGAAATTATTTTATTAGTTCTTTTCCTATTTGTAAATTTTTTTCTTGGACTTGACTGTGACCTTCAAAAAATACTGTGTTCAATCAGATCTTCAAAGAAGAGTGAGTCAAGCTCTTCAGGAGATATTTTAACCATTTATGATTAAACACACCATTGAATTCAGTAGTCTATAAAATACATTAACGTTCAACCCAGTTGATTATTCCAGCAATGTACCAAAAACATTTTAATGAGAGAAAATTGGTGAAGTGCTTCACAAAAGTACATAGCATGTATAATTTAAACATGTATCTAGTAGATAAATTGCCTCCACTATTACTTGGGGAATGAAAACTCAAGCCACTTCCAATAAATGCTCCTAAAGCCAGCCAGGAGGATTTCCCCACCTCCCATTCTGAAAACTTTTTTATAATGTTGCATAGTGACTGTAGATAGTTTTCAGTTGTTTGGAAATTTTTACAATGGAGTCATACATTTAATGATGAACCTTGTATTTTTACTGAAAAATGTCAGATTCTGCCCCATTATATTTACTGATCTTACTATCTGATTAGAATTTAGTACCCCCTGTCCCATAAGAACATGGCTAGAAAGACTGACAAAGAGAGCAGATCCTAGGAGCATCAGTTTATGAAGGCAGAGTCAGGCTGTTAAACAGCCAGAAGCCACTTACTGAGCACCTACCAAGGGCAAGATGGCATTTTAGGATAGATGAAGTGAACCTGGTTTCCTCACTTAAGGAATTACCTGGCTAGTGAAAGGAAGCAAATGATTAAATAAAAGGAGAAGTATGGTAGGAGGCATCAGAGTGAAGCATTGTGGGATTCCACAGGAGAAAGAGATGGCATTCGAGTGTGGAGCCAAAGGGAGCATGTGAGCTGGTTCTCGAAGAAGAAGTGGGATTTTAATAAATGAGGGACTTTGTCTTGTTCATACATAATGATATCCTTGAGAATATCCATCATGGCAAACTGCAAGGGGCAAGTGCAGAAGCAAGGACATCAGCTAGGAGGCTATTCCAGTGATGCAGGCAGAATCTGATAGGGGCTTGGACCTGTAGCTATAGATAAAAGGAGAAGTGCTTTGATTCTGTATACATTTTGAAGGTAGGTAGAGCTATAGGATTGGTTGATGGATTGAATATAAGATGTAAGAGAAAGGAAGAAGTTAAGGTTTGGGGCCCAACCAACTGAAAGAGCAAAGCTGCCATAATGGAGATGGCGAAAACAGGAATTTGTTTTTGGATGTTAAATGTGACATGCCTATTTGACATCAAAGTGGAGAAGGCACTCCAAGTGCTCCAAGTCTGGCGCTCAGATCAGAAGTTCTGGCTGGAGACTCAAAATTTGGAGTCATCAGGACATAGAGTATTCAAAGAGTTCACTTGGAGTGAATCTAAGAAGAGGTCCCAGGAGGGAGCACAAGGCACTCCAGTATTTAGAGGCAGGATGAAGAGGAATAAGCAAAGGGAACTGGGAACGAATCGCCAGTGAGCTGAGAGGAGAAGGGAGAGACAGTTGGGTTCTGGAAGCCAAGCTGAGGAAGTGTAGCAAGAAAGAGAATAGTGGCTGGATAGATGCTGTGGACAGATCAGCTGAGACAGGAGCACTGATGTTCAATACCAGTCAGGTCTGCACTATACGAAATGCCCAAAGTAACATCTCCCAGCCCCACCTCCTTAAGTGAAACAAGTTGTCTTTTCCCACAGGTTCCCTTTACAGACATTTGCAAGACTCCCTGGGAGGCCCATGTTTATCTTCAACTCGGTCAGAAACCCACAGGCAGAACAAAGACTCAGAGGCACCGCTGGAGCTGGACTCCCAACCACAGGCCTTAACACTAGTTTTTCAGGGGCCATCAAGAACCATCTTTCAAGAGCCATGAAGGCAGAGCAGTCCCTCTTCAAGTCAGAGAGGAGGGGTGTCTTTTTCCTGGGTTATACTCTGAGCAAAGCAGTCTGGATTCCTAGGGCTCTGCAGGGAAATCCTCCTTTCAGTTCTGGCTGTCAGTCTGTCTCTGTCTCTGTCTCTCTCTCATACATACACACACACAGAGGCTATTTTTATTAAGGTTTACCTCAGCACCAGAAACCCGCAAAAAACCACGAAGACTCCATTCTGAGCAAAGCCTCCCCACCTCATTATTCATCCTGCAGTTTGTCTGGCCTGCCTCCTGTCCTCCGGCGTGGGGGGGGGGGGGCAGTGTTCAAATTTCCAGTCTCCCCAGGGGGTCTCCTTAGTCCACCTGTAAATTAGTGGAAGCAGAGAATGGGGCAGGGGAGGTGTGTTGGCCAGATTTATCCTTCACAAGCATCATATCCCCAAACGCAGATGAATAAGCTAGGGGCCCAGTGACCCCTGCCAGTAATATCTAAGCCCTAGCTGAAATGTTCTATCACCAAAATGTTCCATTACCAAAATCTGGGGAATATATCTTTTCAACTAAGATCAAAACTTCCCTCCCCCCCTCCCCCTAACACACACGCCAAGAAAGAGTATTGAAGTCAGAATGAAAATATCTCATACGAAATAATGAAAGATACCATTTTTGATCATGACAACTTATTTCTTCATAAGATACAAGAATGACTAAATTCCAAACCAAAGAAATTCGAAAGCAAAATTAATATTTTACAGCAACTGTAATTATGTTTGTAGCATCAGCAAAACCAACTGTCCCCCTGTTACTAATTTCTTATGAACACAAAGTCCACTGCATTTCTGGGAAAGATGGTTAGTGTTTGGCAAGTTTTTGTGTAAGGATACAAAAATATAACTGGGAAGTTAATCAAAAGGCCAAGAGTGGGCACAAGAATCAAAAGCATGTTGACTATTTAGAATACCAGAGTAATATATGTGGAATTTGAAAAAAATGGTATAGATCTTATTTACAAAGCAGAAATAGAGACACAGACATAGAGAACAAACATATGGATACCAAGGGGGAGGGGGTGGTGGTAGGATGAGTTGGGAGATCGGGATTGACATATATACACTATTGATACTATGTATAAAATAGATAACTAAAGAGAACCTACAGTATAACACAGGGAACTCTACTCAGTGCTCTGCAATGACCTAAATGAGAAGGAAATCCAAAAAAGAGAGGATATATGTAGATGTATAGCTGATTCACTTTGCTGTATAGTAGAAACTAACACAATATTGTAAAGCAACTGTACTCCAAAAAAAAAAAAATCAGTAGCTTAGAATCAAAATAAAATAAAATACCAGAGTACCAGAAAGCTCCTACAGCCCCAGTTCCTTATCTTATGTATGAAATGATCATGTAAGTGGCTGTAACAATTGATAACTTTTGTATTTACACAGAGTTTATTACATGCATTCTGAAAATAGAACTCATGTGATTTAAATCTAAAGTAGTAATTTTGCAGGAATGGTCTATTAGGTCCTTCAGTTGGTCCACATATCTCTTGTTTCTGGTACGAACTGGTACGAACTGAAATTTGCTTATGTTTTCTTTAAAAGAGGGCCAGTTTTTCTATCACCAACCATGAACAGGTGCTATTTAGGGTCTTCTGATTCCTTACAAGGATTGACAGACTGAAAAAGTTTATTACCACTGCTCTAAAGTATCTTAATGAAAAATATGTTTCAATATGGAATCACAAATTTTTTGTCAAACAAAGCCAACATTCTTTTATGACCTGTGGTACCAAACAGGTTTTGTGGAGCTGACATACAATCTAATTAGCCATTATTACAACATTACCAGCAGCTCCAGCAGTAAGTCAACTCAATAACCCAATACTGTTCTGCCTCAATTATCTATGGCTTCAATTAAAGTGTGTAGAAGTGGTCTTCATCTTGACTTTGTTCAAAATATGTGGTTGAATTCTAAATTTAAAAATAGGTCTTCCATCTTAAAAAAAAAAAAGTTCTGAAGAACCTAGGGGCAGGACAGGAATAAAGACACAGACGTAGAAATGGACTTGAGGACATGGGGAGGGGGAAGGGTAAGCTGGGACGAAGTGAGAGAGTGGCATGGACATATACACACTACCAAGTGTATAATAGCTAGCTAGTGGGAAGCAGCTGCATAGCACAGGGAGATCAGCTCGGTGCTTTGCGACCACCTAGAGGGGTGGGATAGGGAGGGTGGGAGGGAGACACAAGAGGGAGGGGATATGGGGATATATGTATACATAGAGCTGATTCACTTTGTTATACAGCAGAAACTAACACACCACTGTAAAGCAATTCTACTCCAATAAAGATGTTTAAAGAAAAATAGGTCTTCCAGTAGGCCCACAAGTCACCAAAATGTGGTGCCAAAAGTTATACATTTAAACAGTTTTATTAAAATGTTTGCACATATCCATAAAATATTCTCTCATGATACAAAATTCTGTACAAAGTGTACCAATAACTGAGATTATAAATGAACCCTCAAATCGATGAGACCTAACCTTCAATACTAAGTAAAGGAGCAAAAGGAGAAAGAATTATTTGGGGGGCAACTTTATCACGGCACATTCATCCTTCCCGCTGTCAAAATGTATTAAGCCTTTTGCACAAGGGTGTTAAAATCAATTATGTCAGGCTAATAATCTCATCCCTGAGGAATCCTTCCTATTGGAGAGAGCATCGTGCGAATACAGTTGTTGTAGGACCCAATCTGTATCACCCTGTAGTGGTTTCTGTCTTTTACGGCTAGCTTTGTTTAAGATTTTATGAGGGATCATTATACCCCTGCTGATTAAGTAAGGCTGGTGGATGTAGTGTTCAATCCTACCACAGAAAGAACATCCAAAGACAGTTTGAACTCTGCTCTGCAGTAGATGCGATTTTAATACCTTCAAATTTGCTGCAGCGTGAACTTGTGCTACAAGCAAGACAGATCTTATTGGATTAACACTGAACTCATGACATCTCCACAAATTCTAGTAGAGAGTAACGCTATCTGCGTGGCTTCCGAACAAACTTGTTTCTTTTCTCATTGCTCCCCGTGGCTGCTCGTACTCCTCCCTATCTTACCTCTAGGAATTCCTCTACCCTCAGAGAAAGGAGCTCCCTTTTCTCACAGGAGAAACTGATTCCAATTTCTTTTTGACGATGGGCCCAAAAGGGCAATCACAGGCACTCCCACGGCGGGGGCTTCCCTCCCATTCCCAACTCCACGCTTTCCAGGGAAGTCCAAGATGCTCAGCGCCCCCCCGGCCCCCGCCTCCTCTCCGGGTGTGAATTCCAGGTAACCTCACAGATGTGCTCAAATGGAGCCTCATCTAACCGGAGGTTCACGTCTCCAGTGGCCCTCTCCCCGGCATGGCCCTCCGCCTGGCCCCTCGAACTCACCAGAAGAAGATTGTGCGCTACCAGGTACCCGAGCCGCGGGCTGCCCTGGACGCCGGGGGCCAGGCGCCCGGTGGCGTAGCCGTGCCAGGCCACAACGTAGGGATTGTCGATGGTGATCCAGTACTTGACCTGGCCGCCGAAGTGGCGGAAGCAGAGCTCGGCGTAATCCCTGAAGTGGTCCGCTAGGGCGCGGTTGGCCCAGCCGCCATAGGCGTCCTGCAGGCGCTGGGGCAGGTCCCAGTGGTACAGGGTGACCACGGGCTGCACGCCCAGCTCCCGCAGCCGCTCCAGCAGACGCCGGTAATAGCGCAGCCCCTCCCGGTTGGGGGCGCCGGCGCTACCATTGGGAAACACCCGCGCCCACGAGATGGAGAATCGGTAGTGGGTGACCCCGAGCTCGCGCAGCCCCTCCGTGTCGCGGAAGACATTGTTGTAGCCGTCGCTGGCCACGTCCCCGGTGGCCGGCGGGGACAGCGACGGGGCGCCCGACGGCAGGCCGGCTACCGGGGCGTCGCCTGGAGGCGCCGGACGGCGGTGGGTGAACGTGTCCCAGATGGACGCACCCTTGCCGTGCTGCCGCCAGCCGCCCTCCGTCTGGTAGGCGGCGCTGCCCACGGCCCAGTGGAAGCCGTCGGGGAAGGTATCGTGTAAGAGCCCCGCGGCACCCGGGGCCGGAGGACGCGCGAAGCGGGCCCAGGTCTGCGCGCCGTCGCCGGGCTCGGCGCGCAGGCGGCGGCTGCCCAGGGCCAGCAGCAGCAGCAGCAGCAGCGGTGGCGTCCGCAGACGCGGGCGGCGCGGTGGGACGTGGGCGGGCATGCTGCGCGGGAGCCGGACACCGGGGCGCCGCGCAGCGCCCCTTTATGCCAGCGCCGCGCCGCCCGGCCCCCGCCGGCGCGCCCACCCCCGCTTCCCCGGCGGGCCCCGCCGGCAATAATTACACGTGGCCCCGCGCCTCTCCCCGCCCCGAATTGGGGGGGGCGGGGGCGCAAAGGGCGAGCGGGAGTCGGCGCGAGGGGCGCGACCGCGGGCAAGGTGCAACGGGCGCCGCTCCCGGACGTCGGAGAAAATGCACCTGTTCTCTGCTCCCAGAGGCAGCTGGGTATGTTTCTGCGACATGAGTGCCCTGCGCGCCGCCTTTTATTCGGCATCCACGCGCGCTGCTGGAAGAAGCCGCAGAGCCGGGGAGCGTGGAGGAAGGAAGGCGTCCACCCAACTTTCCTGAGTTCGGCGCGGGAACTTGGCATGCCCTCGCGGGGTCCGCCCGCCGGGAAGCACCTGCTTTCTCTTCCCTCCCACTATGAGGCCGAGAAGAGTGACTGACATTACTAGAGGCGATTAGGCATTGGCTGAAATTGTACTGGGGGGCAGGGTGGGGAGAGCTAGGTCGGAACTTGGAATGTTGGGAGAGAGGGACTTGCGGCGGACTTCCCCTTGAAGTGTTTAAGGAAGATGCTCCCATGAAGAGCCCCCGGACACGCGCAACCTGAATGGCAGGTCCCGCAGGCCCCAGTCCAGGACGCCTTCGAGGAAGCCAAAGGAGATGTATGGGATGAGTTGGAACTTTGCTTTCCTCTCCCTCTTACTGTTATCTTTTAACCATTTCAAAACCAGTACTTGTTCTTTAATTCAATAGTGCAGAATTACTTGATGAATGTCAAATGACAGTTGTGATTGTTCTTCCAAAAGAGACAGAGAAACGCCAAGGTTTGTACTTTGACTAGCTGTCATTAACCTCTATTATCCTTTGCATCTGTTTTTTGAATAATCACATGTTTTAGCTTTCAGCTCTGGCTTGGCAAGTAATTTATCTGCGAAAACCTTGCACGCAGCTGGGCTGGAGTGGGAGGACTCTGGGTCCCTGATCAGTGAACGGAAAAGGAAGGAGGGGTTTGGCCGAAGCACCGTCTACGACAAAATAGTCATGACGTCTTTCCGGTTACCAAAGAGCCCTTTTGATAGAAATTGTGGAGACACTGTGTCCGTTTAAGTGTGTGTATATCTGATCTGTGACTAACTGGGGAGTGGATGGTCTGGGCTCCACCTTTGTGATCTTGGGCGGGAAAGTCTCTCCAAGTCTTAGGATCCTTATCCATTCTATTATATAAAATGGAGATGGCTGTGTCCGCCCTGCCGCCTTAGAGGCTTGTTACACTCAAATGAAAAAATGTGCACACAGAGGACTCAAACATGGAAAGCCCAGACAAATATAAGATCCTGCTAATATCTTTGCCTTTCTCTCCAGTACAATGTGCCTCAATCCTGGCACACCTGCTCCTGTGATCAATGACTAAGATCCTCATAGAGGTACATCCATTCTCATCTAGTGATCATCCCTGCACTGCTGTTTCATACAGACTTAAAGTTTTAAATTTTGCAGATGAAGTTACTTTTATTAATTTCCTTAAAATGTAAGCACAACAAATTTATTCCAGTGTTTTATTAAATAGTCCCAACTCCAGCTAGCATATATTATGTGGTTAGTAAGATTAAGCCATCAGGCTGGAAAAAGACATTGCTATTCTGTTACATGTGGCATCTACATTTTTCAATAAATGTGAACTAACAAACAATGACACTCCAGGTATTAAAAAAATTATACCACGCAACCACACAGTCACACTCTCTTCCAGCTAAATTAAAAAGCTTCTATGTCTGCATGCAGGATCACATTTCCCTTCCAGAGCTTAAGATTAGAGTGTCTGCTTCTTGTAGCTTGTTAAGTTTCAATTAGAAATGCTTCATGGGTCTCATGGAAAATGGCTTATGCTAAGTGTTCACTTATTGATGTATGGTCTATTTGCTCGGGGCAGATTGTATTTATTGCTACTTTTACTTAACCAACAGTTTTAAAAAAAGAGAGAGAGAGAGGGACTTTTAGAGCAGCGATTAAAAAGGACCAAGGTGACTCAATACTTCATATTTGAAGTTCTTCTCTCTCTGAAGGGGACATAAAGCACATGTATCTCCAGTTGGACATCATAGCTTTCAGCATTTGCAGGGATGTCCCCAGGTGATAATGTAACCCAATGATAAAAATTACATGGTAATTAAACTTTATTTCCAGAACTTGCTGTTTATCTATCAAGGTTCGGTTCATGGTTATTAAATTCTGGATTCCTGAAGTGTGAATAATTGCTACTGCTGCTTTGCATTTGTTCAGTTTTATTTTGGTTCTTTCACAGGCCCCTTCCAACATCTAAAATGTGAATTTCATTCAATGCTTTGTTCTCCCACATATAAGAGATTAATTACTTGCTGTGCTTTGAATATAAAGGTGAAGTTATTGACGCATCAAAGGAAAGGAGATTTCTTTTGACAGAGGACAGATTAGTGGAGATCTTACTGACTTTTGTCGTGGTGATGAGGGCTCCTGGGACCAGTGGAGCCCTCCCCTGCGAAGGGAGCAGAAGGGGGTTCACTGATTCACACGGGCCCAAACGGAACATCAATGCCACGTGCTCTCAACTCACCAGTCACAGACACTAGCTTCTCTGAGGAGGTACTGATATCATCGACACAACCTCTCTCAGCAACCACCATGGGCAAAGCAACCACGAGGAGCTCAAGACTTCAACACACAGGCGACAGCCTCTTTCCTCAAAAACAGTAGTGGATGGGAAAAACAGGATGAAGAAAGTTGATAATAAAGTTGTTTAATTTATTACATTCAGTGTTAACAAATGACACCTATGACAGGTATTAGAGGAATTCAGAAGAAGGAGAAGTTACCCTATTTTTTTTTTTTTTTTTTTGCAGCACGTGGGCCTCTCACTATTGTGGCCTCTCCCGTTGCGGAGCACAGGCTCCGGACGCACAGGCCCAGCAGCCATGGCTCACGGGCCCAGCTGCTCCGCAGTATGCAGGATCCTCCTGGACCAGGGCGCGAGCCCGCGTCCCCTGCATCGGCAGACGGACTCTCAACCACTGCGCCACCAGGGAAGCCCCAAAAGTTACCCTATTTTGAGTTGACTGGAAAAGTCTCACAGAAAAGACATGACAATATCTGGGGTTTAAAGAGTAAAACTTGCAAGGAGCCTGGGAGGCAAGGATGCCTGGGAGGCAAGGATATGGGGGAACAAAATGTGGAAGAAAAAAGTGTTCACAGTGTATTTGTGGTAAAAAAAAAAAAAAAAAGTCTATTTGTGCAAGGAAATTGTGGACTGAAAAAGTAGGTAGGGATCAGACCATAAAGAGTCTTTAATAGGTTTTGTCATTATATCACATTGGAGCTTCTCCCTTCATTTACTCATTAAAAAAACATTTGTTTTGTGACAAGCGCTATTTTAGGCACTGAGAATGCAGCAGTTAAAAAAACAGACCAACAACACTTGCCTTCCTCTCATATCACTCTCCCACTCTACTCTGTTCCAGCCACACTCACCTCCTGGTTGTCCTTGGAACTAGCCAAAATGGCTCCCAATCTCAAGGCCGTTCCTCCTCTCTGGAATGCTCTTTACAGAACCACCTGCTTCTCCTCAGTCAGGTCTTAGACCAAAAGCCACATTCTGAGAGCAGCCTTCTTTGACCTCTCCATCCAAAATAGTTACCCCCAGTCATTCTCAATTACAGGGTCCTGTTTTATTTTTCTCACAGAGCTTATGACTATCTCAGATTATCTTGTTTGTTTACTTATTTCCTTTATCCTCAACTAGAATGTAAGCCTCATGAGAATAGGCACCTGGCTTTTTCTTTGCAGTATCTGGAACACCTAGAATAATGCCTGTACTAGTTGCTACACACATATTTGTGGAATGAATGAATGAAACCATCAGTAAGAGACGGCTGAAGCACCTTGTTGAGAATTCTGGAGCCACATCCTGGCTTATGAAAGAGGCTGTGATTGATTAGTAATGTCTGCCCTGAGTACAGGAAAAAGTGGTCATGACAATACCATATTTGACATCCTGCATATATATGTACTTTGGTGGGCAATGGCCCAAGCCCACTCTACTAAAACCTCAGATAGGTCTGATGCTACAACAGGAAATAGCACACAAAACTATGTCATTGTGGAATAGTTTAACTGCCAACATACCCACTTTTCCCTGGTACACCTCTGACAAGCCCCAAAAGATTGAAAAGGCAGCGACACCAGGGCTCTGAGCTTCTCTGACCTGGCAAGTTCCTCATTCCACAAAGGTTTTCAGAGCCACTAAATATCAGGTGTACCTTCATGAAGAACTAGGAAGGCAACAAGGCAGCATTCCCACCTGCTCGTCGTATCCTTGTTCTGCTTATTTGCCGGCAAAACAAAAGTAAAATTGATTTACAATCCAAGAGCTGACTTCAAAACTGTAAAGGCCTTTGTGGTCAGCCCAACTCAGGAGCCACAGAAAGTTTTTGAGTAGTGGAGCTACAAGGGCAAAGAGAAAGATGCCTCAACTTATTTTAAAAAAGGGGCAATGTTCATCAGTCAATTGTTTTGTCAGTAAAGTGAGGGGGAGATACTAGAACCTAGAAGATCACTTTGAAAGCAACTGTAGTAAAGTGGATAATGAGTTAAGGAAGCCTTCTGCCTAGCATAGTAAAAAAAAATGCAAAGAATAAAAAGCAAAAGATGGGAGGCAATACAAAAGAAGACTGATTGCATATGGGGGTGGTGAGTGAGAGGGAAAAGTAAATGATGGTTTAAATGTTTTGAGCTGAGTTGAAAGTGAAAACACCACCACCATTGTTATTCCTGAGTACATCAGGAGGTGTAATTAATTTTTGATGAAAGATGAATTCAGTGCTATGTTAAATTTGAAGTGTCAGTCAAATTTGTAAGCGAGGTTATTAAGCAAATAATTGGAGTTATAGCTTTGAAGCTCAGAAGGCAGTTACAGACTGGAGATTTGGATCAGAAATTTTGATGCCAGGATAGTGGATAAGATGAGGGCATTCGAAAAGAAACAACTAAAAACCAAGGGGCTGAGCCTCATCTCCATCTGTGGGGAGTGAATAGAGTGGACTAAAAAGAGAAGGAAAAAAAAAACCCACAGGGAGGGCCAAAAGTCCTAGGGTAATGTGTTTTTCAGGCTAAGGAGATGAGCATTTCAAAAAGGAAAGATGATCAAACTTGGTGAGAAAATACAACTGATCTAGAAATTAGATCATGTGGTGACTTTGGAGACAGATGTTTTAAGTTGTAATGGGGCTGAAGTCAGATTACAATGTAAGGCATTAAATGAGAGTCTGTGCGAGGTGAAAAAATAAAGGCCCAAAGTACATACTCTTCTGACAAGTTGGCCAGAGGAAGGGAATGAGAAAGGATGGTCACTTGAGGGGTTCACAGAGTTCATAGAAAATATTTTCAAGATGAGGAACTCTGCACGTATTTGTACACAGAGGAGGAAAGGTGAGGGAGAAGGAAAATTGGAAATTTCAGGAGAAAGATGAGGTAAGCGTACAGCACCAGCTGTGATCTAAGGCAGCTGATCGTGGGCTTTTAAGGTCCCAAAATATTAAACATGGAGATAGTAAGAAGAGCAGATAAACAAGCGCATGCAACTGGAATGCTGGAATGGTGGAGAAGGAGCAAAGGCAAGGGGTGGTGGGCAAAAAGCCACTAAAAACGGCAACAAAAGCTCTGTGAAGTCTTTTTTTCAACAAATATTTTTTTTTAATTTTATTGTATAGTTGATTTACAATGTTGTGTTAATTTCTGCTGTACATCAGTGTGACTCAGTTACACACACACGCACACACACACACACACATATATATATGTGTGTGTTTTCATATTCTTTTCCATTATGGTTTATCACAGGATAGTTCCCTGTGCTCTACAGTAGGACACTGTTGTAGTCTTCAAGACAACAGCAAATGTGTTCCCAGGAAGCTGGAGCTCTGAGATCTCTGGAGCTAAAGTAGACCGTGGAGACACTAGACTGCATTGTGTGTGCTTCTGACATTCCTGGAGCAGGGAGCCTGAGGGCTCAGATCCGGCATTTCCCACTCCACCCCTTATCCTCCTATGTAATACCACTGCTTCCTTAGCCTGGAACTGACCTGCACACCAACTAAACATGTCCTGACACAAGGCTCACATCTAGCGGCAGGGAGCATGGCCATCAGGGATTTAGGGCATTGAGCTGCTGGAGTCAAGATGCTTCTACTCCCTTTTTTTTCTCACAACTCCCCCCAGTACAACAAGGAGAGACATATCTATTTCAGTGAAACAGAGAGAGGTTAGCATACATACAGGAAATGAAGATGAAGGACTGGTGGGTGAGTTAACTGAGGGAGGAGATGCATTGAGAAGTAAGATGGCTTACCTAACATCGCTCCAGAAAGGCTCAAGAGCTGAGATACTCTTAAAGGAGAGAGGCAGCTAGAGGCCTGAAAAATGGAGCAGTTAGATCCCAGTTTTCCATCCTAAGCACAATCTGGCTCTACTCATCCCCTAGCTCCACAGGGAACTTATTGCCTCTGGAGAAATAACTCCAAAGAGGCTACAGCCTTGGGAACAGCATACCTGGAGAAGAGCATGGGTGAGGCATGGGACTAAAAAGTAAGAGAGTAAATAAAATTCTGCATAGCTAGCAGGGGGACCCCCAACTCTCTTTCCCAGGCCAGTTCCAGGACTCCCTCAGAGCACCTGGTAGTAACACTCCATCTATCACAAACCCTGCCTATGCACACAAAGATTCCAGACAGTTTCCTAGTGACTCAGTCTTAAATATAAAGGAACACAGCCAAGAATCACCAGATAGATGAAGGGAACCTCTTCATGGAAGAGTACAAAAACCATCATTAGTATTTTCAATTAAGAGGAAATATTGCATCTATGATATAAGAAGAAGGTAAGGATAAAAATAGGAACAATACAGAGCCAAAAAAGAACTCTTGAAAATGAAAAATGTGGTGACAAATAAAAATTTTTAATTGGCAAACGTACTGGAAAATAAGAAAATCTCTTAGAAACTAGCACAAAAAAATAAAGCATTGGAAAATAGGAAAGAAAAGTTAAGGAAATTTTAGGAGATCAAACATCCGACTTATAGGAGCTCAAGAAAAAGAATGGAGAAAACAGAAAATGTCTGAGAATTGAAGGACATCAGTTTCTAGTTAAATAGGTCTAAGTAGCACAATAATGATCAAAGACCCAAAGTAAGGCACATCATTGTAGAACTTCAGAATCCCATAAGATCTTATAGTCTCCAGAAGGGAAAAATAAAAAAAACAAAAAAACCCCCAAGAATCAACATAGCCTTGGACTACTCAAAAGAAATATTGAAAATCAGAGAACATGGGAGCCACGCCTTCAGTATTCTGAGGGAAAATTATATTCAACCTGGAATTATGTACCCCACCAAACTAATAATCATGTGTGACAGCAGAATAGACAATTCAGACATTAAATATCTTTTAAAAAGTGCTTTCCATGCACCTGAAACTATAAAAATAAGTGCTCCACTAAAATAAGGAAGTAAACAAAAAAAGAGAAAACATGGATTGCATGGAACAGAGGATAGAAGGCAGGAAAAATACAAAGGGAAATTGTAGGATTGTAGCAAAAGGAAGCCTCAGGATGCAGCCAATTTAGAGCAAAGCATTCCAGACAGGAGCAGGAGAACAGAGGGCTTCAAGAGGGATGTCTCCAGGAAACAAACAAAACACACACAAAAGGAACAGGAAGGTATCTGATAAACTTTGTTGAGAGAGATTTTACAGGATTTTAGGAGTGAATAAGAGACTTAGCCAGAGATCTGAGGTAAAGGGTTTGAGTTTTCTGGACGACATGTAAAGAGCTTGGAAGTCATCACTTGCATCCTCGCAACAAGAAAAAAACTGAACAAACTGAAAATCAATGGCTCTTCTTAGATGCA
Source organism: Phocoena phocoena (assembly GCF_963924675.1). Taxonomy (NCBI): domain Eukaryota; kingdom Metazoa; phylum Chordata; class Mammalia; order Artiodactyla; family Phocoenidae; genus Phocoena; species Phocoena phocoena. The sequence continues at coordinate 9,358,220 of NC_089236.1, read as the reverse complement.
TCAAAGAAGTGAGGTCACAGGGCAAACTGCTGCCTTGAAAACTGGAAAGACAGACACTACAGAGGAGCACAGCATACCAGGAGCAGAAGCCCACAGCTGGAGCCAATACCAGTAGGAAAACTTTAAACTGTAGTTGACACATTGCTGGAGATTCAGTGTGGACAAGCTTGAGAGTTAAAAACTCTGAGGGGCCCAACTTGAAGGGCCCCTCACTTCTGTCAATTTTACCTGCATAAGCCCTACCGGATTCTCACTCTAAAATGGAGAAAAATCCCCTCATGTTCCTAGCAGGAGAAGGGGAAAAGTAACCATTCTAAAATGCACCCATAGCTCTCTGTTCTCCTTGAAAAGGCCTGGCCTCAAGGGAAACTGTTGTACCAGACCCTACTCAACCTGTGGGTTTTTTTGTTTTTATTATTTTATTTATTCATTTTTTTTATTGAAGTATAGTTGATTTACAATGTTTCATAATGTACATACATATGTATTATGTACATATGCTGTATATATTCTTTTTCAGATTCCTTTTTTTTTTTTTTTTTTTTTTTTTTGGCGACAAGGCTTGTGGGATCTTAGTTCCCCAACCAGGGATTGAATGCAGGCCACCACAGTGAAAGCCCGGAATCCTAACCACTAGACCACCAGGAAACTCCCTAGATTCTTTTCCAATATAGGTTATTACAAGATATTGAATATAGCTCCCTGTGCTATATAGTAGGTCCTTGTCATTTATCTATTTTATATATAGTAGTATGTATCTGTTAATCCTAAATTCCCAATTTATCCCTGCCCCGCTTCTGCCTTTGGTAGCCATAAGTTTATTTTTTATGTCTGTGAGTCTATTTCTGTTTTGTAAATAAGTTCATTTGTATCAACCTATAGTTTTACCATAGACTACCAACCTGGAGGACAGGAAACACCCAAATCCTTCTAGATTTTGACATAGAGAAAGAGAAATACCCAACTCAGGTTCACTAATAGACTGAGACTCAATCACAGGGCCACACAATGATTCCCTTCTCCCACACCTCACCACCACATCACTAGGGCTCCTGTATAATAATGGGGGATTATAGCTAACAGAACTGCAAGCCTCAGACCCTATTTAAGAAGAGGTCTCTAGGGAAACCCAAAGACAATAGAAGAGACAAAACCAAGGACACTAGAGGAAATTTTAGCCTCTGATACCACAGCTGCATTAAGTAGTAACCACAGCTTAACTCCTAGCCAAGTAAACATAAAACATCATAATAAAGACCTATTTACCTCAGTTCTTTTGACCTGATAGATCATGTCCAGCTTTCAACAAAAAATTAAAAGACATCCTAAAGGGAAAAGAAGTGCAGGCTGAAGAGACAAAGCAAGCATCAGTACTAGACTCAAAGAAAGAAAAAAATAAGGAAATTGCTTTTCCAGGAAAAAAAAAAATTGTATGATAAAAGAAATGTTATTATGGTACACTACTTGGACTACTTCACTCAGCCGTGAATGAACTTTACATATTTATGTTTAATATAAATCTTATAGAGAATTATGATTATAACATACTGGGTAATTGTATGAATAATTGAGGAGAAAGTGATACATGCATATTATTTTAAAATGTGGAGGGGAAATGCCAAGAAAAAACACCTAAGAGTTGAAAGGGGCAAAACCAGGCAATTGATGATTTTTTAATAAAACCTTTCAACATTATTTGACTTTTTTACGTGTATGCAAATTAAAGGACATACACGTCAATGAATTTTGGTCCAAAGTGAAGAAGGATTATATATTTTTGAGATGAGAAAGAAAGAGAGGTGGGTAGAGCTACAGAGAGATTCGGAGGCAGAGATGAAGGTATAGAAAAATAAATTTTGAGGTGAGAAGCTGATGGGGTGGGGATGGGAGGGGTCAAGGGAATGACATGAAACTAAAAACCAATGCTTTATATCTTCTAGTAGAATAGAACTGTAAGTCAACTGCTGAGAGTGAACAAGCTGGGTGAGTATGAAAAATAGGAAAAGAACTACTACGGTGAATTTCCTGAATAGTCAACAGAAGATGATTGAAACATCACTGAGCAGCAGGATTGAAGCTACACAGCATGCATTTCAAAAGTAACTATTTTTATAAACCACATTTATCTCAAATACCTGATGCAGTATTTCAGGTTGTCTATATGCTTGTGTTTAAAATATACAATTTTGTGACCTATTTCTCACTGAGATAACACAAGAGCTATACTCTTCCTATAGTACAAAACCAAGCTCACTGTTTCTTTGAATATGGCCAGTCTCTTTTGTTGACTGGGACTCAGGTCGGCAGTTCAGAGCTTTGGATGGCCCAGTTAGCATCCATCTGGCCCACTCTCACAGATTGCCACCCTGCCCCTGGCCACAGGCTGAAATTGGCTTTCTAAGTCATCAGGGGCACTGGTTGAAGCAGAAGGTGAATTAATTAGTTGAATGCATCACCAGCACAGAAAAATGACCCAAAATGCATCACTCTCTGAGACTGACTAATAAAATTTGGGTATAGGATCTGAGCTGTTGACCAAGTGACAGCAGAGCTGCCTACAAATCCTCATCCCAATGGTATTGATGTTGTACCTGCACTATTTTGTCCATCTCTCTCTAAACAGAAAGCCTAAAGGTCTTATTTTTTCAGCAGGGGCCTCCAATGTAGCCCAAGCATTTTGATCTTTATAGCTTGCCTTCTACAGTATGAATTCTGTGATTCTAGCTTGGCTCCTCTTCCGCTTGTTTACCATCTCTAACGCCTAGTCCTTGGCCCTCCATTCATCTTCCTCCTGACACCCTTCTTCTGAGAGTTCAGCTAATTCCTGGCTTCAATTGTGAGAGTGATTCACAGATTTGGGTCTCTCTACTGTGACTTCATCCCTGCCCTTTCACTTCACACCTCCAGGGCCTGCCCAGCATTTCAATCGGAAAATTTCAAGCCTCCATCTCAAAGTCAACATGCTTAAATTGGCGATGCACACAAGGAGAAAAATCGGATACAGTATAAACAAGAAAAATATTCAGCAGCATTTGTGATAAAAGAAATGTCAACTGTGTCAAGAAAATTGTGAAAAGAAGAATAAGGGAAGAGTTTATACTAATATAATCAAAGCAATATATTGCTGGAATACGAATAGTGAATATATATATATATATATATACATATACACAGAGAAAGAGAGAGAGAGAGAGAGAGAGATCTGTATGTCTCTATATATCTATATATGTAGTAATTTAACAAAAGCTGAAACTTAAGGAAAGAATGATTTTTTTAAAGCCTGGCCACTCATTTGGGAAAAAAATAAAGTTAGATTCCAAATTCATACCATATTAACAAAACTGTCCCAGTGGATTAAATAGCAAAATGAAAAATATATATATTAAAATACTGGAAAATGTTTAGGAGAAATATATAAATTTTTTATAATTTTGTGATGAAGAAAGCCTTTCCAAGCATGAAGCAAAACCCAGAAAACATAAAGGAAAAGGCCAACAAATTTAACTATATGAGTAAAGCCACTATTTAGAATTAGTGTCTTGTCAGAATCAATCTAGAAGAAAATAATCACAAAGAGTTAATAGCTATAATGTATAAAGAGTTCCTGTAAATATTTTTTTTTTAAAAAAGAGAATCCATTCAGTGTGAAAATCACCAACAGAAATGAACAGGCGAGTCACAAAGGAAAAAAATTAAAATGTCCAATAAACATAAGCAAACAAGAACTACTAAACTGAGAGCTAAAGAAAATTTTTAAGAGAGACCATCTTTTATCTAAAAATGGGGGGAAAATTAACATTTAGTGTTAGAGTACAGGAAAGTGTGCATTTATATACTACTGATGAAAATGTAAATCTTACAACTTCGGAGGAGGGTAATTTGTCATCATCTATTAAAAAAAAAACACATACCCATGGCATATGATCCAGAAATTCCACTTCAAGGACTCTATCTTATAGCAATAGTAGCAACAAATGCATAAAGATATACGTGCACACATGCCCAGTGTAGTGACGTTTGTAACATCAGGCAATAGGGAAATTCCCCATGTCCATCAACAGGGGAAGTTACATAAATTGTGCTGCAAATTTAGATTTTTAAAAACATCTCCTGGTTGAAGATATTTATGCTCTGAGGCATGGAATCAGGAGGGAATTTTCTTCCTTTTGTCTTTACTTTATAAATACTATCTCTCCATCCCTTACCCCAGAGGAGAAAGCAAAAGGAAAGGAAGAGAGAAAAAAGGAAATACGTCAGCTAAATAATCGCATTAGGATTAACTGAGTTTTGTAGTGCCCGTGGGTGCAGTGGCCAACAAAACTGATGCTATGCGAATGGAAATGACGCCTGATCTCCCTGAGTCTTTTCTTCTCCCTGTTTTCTTTTTCAACTTCATTTACCTCCCAGAAAAAAAGATGTGATATAATATAAAGGGGAATTCCAAACATGGAACCTGTATTCTGATAAAGGCAACATCAAAAAAGAAGGAACAGTCTTGAGGAGTAGATGCTAATCACAGAGAAGGGGCAGTGAAGGAAGGAAGGAAGGAAGGAAGGAAGGAAGCAGAGGGAAGCCAGGTCTCAGCAATCATTCCCAGTGGGCATCTAGTCCCTCCTAGAGGTGCCGCCTCCCAGGGCTTGGCGGCAACAAGAGTGGGAGTGGTTTCCGGTTCCTGGAAGCACACCCTCCACGATGTTTTGAAAAGCATCCCAACCATTGTGTGAGTGACTAATATCCTTTAATAAAAAAAAAAATCCCTTTTCTGTTTAAACCAGCCAGAGTGGGTTCTGTCATTTGCAGCTGACAGTGACCAATATACCTAATCATATGACTTTATCCCAGCCTGGGACTCTACCTTAATCAAAAAATAGAATCTTGGACTTGAAGGAAGCTTTGGGGTCATATGACTTAAACTCCACTGGTGTAGGAGTCTCCTCTAATCCTCTCAGTCTTCTGCCTAAACATTCTCTGTATCAGGGAAATTGCTACCTGGTGAAGACACTTACGACAAAGCAAATGTGATCCCTTCCATAGAATCTGCCTTTTTGCACCTTCTACCAGAGGGTCTTAGTTCTGTCCTCAGGAGCCACACAGTCTCTGGCTTAGAGCAGCAGCATTCTTTGTGGTTTGGAGGAAGCACATGTGTCTGTCTCTCTGATCTGTGCTCCTGTGACGTTTTATCTAGTGAACTTCTCAAGGGCTTGGTGCCCTCATGCCTTGCAAAGTGCTCAGTAAACACTGGTGGAATGAATAAACAAATGAATGGATGTTTATATCTCTAGGTGCTGTAGCAACTATAGTATGATTGAGCTTGTAATCATTCATTCTTTAAAAACTCCAAATTACGGTCACTGAAGTACCGGTACCCAGCCCTGCTCCCCATGGTGGGAAGAAGGGAGAGGCTACCAGCACCCTTGCAGGAAGCATGACCTGAGGATGGTGTTAGAGGAGATTAATGATAAGTGCTGAGAGGGCAATATTGTGGTACAGGCTACAAGGTATTTTGAGACTTTGGCGGCCTGAAATGCAGAAATAGGAACGAAGTGGGAGATGTTACCAGCTCACACTATATGACGAGCTCACTGAAGCTCCATGGGAAGAGAGCTGAAGCAAGAATTCAGGGGAGCTGACCTGGAGCTGTCTCACCAGATTGGGGGTGGGGAGCTTCCACCACCAAGATCCTCTGGGAACAATTAACCACTAGAATGCCAGAGGTGAGGTCAGTCTGGCCTGAACTAGAATTAAATGTACAGCAACCACACCAAAACCTGAAATTTATTTAATATTCCAAAGGGTTTATTCACTCATTCAACAAATATTTACTGATCACCTAAATGATAGGCAGTTATATGGTACCCACAAAGATGTGTACCTTCTAATTCCATATTCCTATGAATATGGCGAAGGGACTTACAATCCAAAAAGGATTTTGCAGATGTGAGTAAGGATCTTGAGAGAGATTGATTATCTTGAATTATCTGCATGCTATGAACGGAATCCGTGTCCCCAAAATTCATACATTGAAGCTCTAACCCCTAACGCAATAGTATTTGGAGATGGAACCTTTGGGAGGTAAACAGATTTAGATAAGATCTTGAGGGTGGGGCCTTCACGATGGGATTAGTACACTTATAAAAGACACATTTCTGTTGTTTAAGCTACCCAGTCTAGGTATTTGGTTATGAGGCAGCCCAAGCTAATACACCAGGTGAGTCCAGTGTAATCGCAAGTGTCCTTATAAGGGAAATATGGAGGAAGAGAACAGAAACAGAGATGATGTGAGGATGGAAGCAGGGGTTGTCCTGAAGCAGGGCCATAAGTCAAGGAATGTCAGCAGCCTTTAGAAGTGGAAAAAGCGACGAAACATATTTTTCCCTAGAACCTCCAGAGGGAATACAACTTTGCCAACATTTTACTATTAGAGTTGTAAGATAATTAATTTGTGTTGTTTTAAGCCACCAAATTTGAGGCAATTTGTTACAGCAGCTATGGGAAACAAAAACACCTACTACATGCCAAGCATTGTACTATGCATTTGGTAAGAGCAGCGAACAAAATAAACAAAATCCCTATTCTCGTGTGATGTACATTCTAGTGAAAGGAGATAGAACATAAACAAAAAGCATATTAAGTAAATTGTTTAGTACATAGTATATTAGGAGGAGATACATGCTATAGGGAAATAGGAAAGAGAATAGCACTGCCAAGCTGGTGGGACTGGTTGCAGTTTTAAACAGGGTGGTCAGGCTGAGCTTCGTTGAGGAGGTAGCATTTCAACAGAGATTTGGAGGAGGTGAGAGTGAGCCATGAATATATCTGGACGAAGAATAAACGACACAGAGGGAACAGCCAGTGAAAAGGGCCTCGGTTCAGGGTGTGCCTGACCCACTCAGGATTAGCAAGGAGGCCATCAAGGCCACAGCAGAGAACGCTGGCTCTTTCTCTGAGTGTGATGGGAAGTCGCTGGAGGGTTTGAGCAGAGAAGCGACATGAACTCATGTAGCTTCTAAAGGATCGCTTTGCCTGCTCTTTTGGGAAAAGATGGGAAGTAAGGGGGCTGGGAATAGGGTGGTTGGTAGCAGCGGAAGGAGAGAGAGTCAGATTCTGGATCTTTTTGGAAAGTAGAGGCAAAACATTTCCTGACAGGTTAGATGTGGATTTGAGAAAGAGGAGTAAAGAGTGACTCCAAAGTTAAATTAGGTTAAATTGGGTTAAATCAGAAGCAAAACGTGGAACTGTTTGTTAAAATTCCAATTAACAAGTTCAAAGTAACTCCATAACCATTAAACATGTAAATAAAAGAAGACAGAATTTGGGGGGCATTAAAGAAACAAGTTAAAAGAGAGAAGAGTTTTGGCCTTAAGTTGCAAAGTGTTGGTGAGGGTTTAGGGAAAGAGATTCTCTTAGATGTTGCTTACATGAACTGGGTGCAGGCTAAGCTGCAGTAACAACAACAATAACAAAAATATAAGGGTCAAAACAATATAGAAGATTATTGCTCACTCACATGGCTGTCTAGGAGAAGACAACCCAGGGTTTGTGCTGGTTCTGCCACCCCGAGTATGTGTTTCCCAGATTGCTCCTGTTATCACCATTTCTCAGCCATCAACAAGGGAATCAACAGGAGGATGTCCAGAGTAAATGTCTATAAGGGAAGGACCCGGAGTTGCAAACACATCCTTTCCTGCACACCCCACTTGCCAGAACAAGTCATACAGCCATACCTAGCTGCAAGGGAAACTGGGAAATTAATCTGCAGCTGCAAAACTGGGTGCCCAGCTATAACTTGGGGATATCTATCACCCTGAGAGAAAGGGAAGAATGGGCATCAGAGGAGAGTCAGCAACCTCTGCTGCACCAATCACCAGGAGTACAACTGGCGCGGCCTTTCTCAAGAGCAACAGGGCAATATGGATTGAAAACTTTAAAACGCTGAATCACAACTTCAATTCTAAAAATTAACCTAAAGAAATCATCATGATATTTTACCAAGTATTGAGGATATACATTTTAAGTTAAAGTCTAAACAATACAATATTCTAGGGAATCAGAGAATTACAGCCTACCACTCACCCTGTAAGTTTAGGCCTATTTACTTGTCTGTTCCCTGCCCTAAACTGTGTGAACTTTGAGGATCAGGATGGTTTCTTATTCATTTTTGATTCCATGGACTCAGCACTCAACATGTATTTGGAAAATAAATGAATAAAAGAAAGAATTGTGAGTGAACAAATATTTAGCTACAAGAATAGCTATTGCAAAAGAACTGAATGTAGCAGAAGAACTGAAATAACCTTAATATCCAACAAGAGAGGACTGGTACAGTAAATTATATGTACAATGGACTACTAACGTGGTTTTTCAAAATGGCACTGGGGTAGACTATGCAACGACCTATAAGGTTTACAACACTGTTAAGTGTTAAAAGATCAGGTTATGCAATTTTAGGTAAATTATGATCCAATTTATACTTTAAAATACAAACATATATATCCATACATAGTTGGAAAAATGTATACCAAAATTTTACCTCTAATTATTTTGTTAATTTCCTTATATGTTATAATACAAGGACACAATGACTGTGTGTTGCTTTTGTAAATAAAAACATATTTTAAAAGATATCTTGCTTCCAAATCGAGCCCTCCTGCTCATTTCTCTGTTTCTTTCAGTGGTGATGATATTCACTACTCTCTCATCTCCAGGCTTAAAACCCTGCAGTCATCTTTCATTCCTTTTTTCCCTTGCCTCCTATATGCAACGATCAGATAGACTGGGTTGGTTCTTCTTCAAAATATCTCTTGCTTTTGATCCTTCTGTCATTCCTTCCATACCTCCGCTCTCCCAATTCAGGCATTTAGTCACTTCTCCAATGGGCAGAAGTTGAGTTTCAAAGAATGAACATATCTCAAATCATAACTGTAATATGTGAAAGCAGGCACTCAAGAAGAGAAATGAAAAGGAAAACAGACAAGGAACACAACAGGAAAGCAGAGGTCAGGCAGGAGCCTCCTTAACCCTCATTGTCTCCTGTGAACAATGGTCTCTCCATCCTCCCTGCAGCCCTCAGGACTTTAAAAGGTGTGCCATCAGACTACAGTTTCTCTGTCACAACCGTGTAAACTCCGCCCATTCGCTGAAGACTCCAGCACCTGGCTCATGGTCCTTCTCTCTACTACTACTTTTATCACCCTTACGATGATTACAATATTCATGCAGACTCTCTCGTAAACTCTCTGGCCTCTAAATCTATTGATCGTCTCATCTCAAAGGATTCTGGTCTCCAACCTACGTTCACCACAGACTCCCATGCCATAGCCTAGACTTTGTCATAACCAGTAATTATATCACCTCTGAAATCTCAGTTTCAATCGTCCTACTCTCTGCCACCTGCCACCATCCATCTTATTCCCACTAGCACTTCTCCGGCGACAATTCTTTGACTCCACTAGGACTGATAATCCTTTGATCTGACCCTGCCTGTCACCTCACTTCCCTCTTTACAAAGCTTGGATTCCTTTGTCTACCAGTATAATCACTCCCTTGCACTCTTTCTCAGTGTCCTACCCGTCTCCCTTCAAAGTACTAGCCTGGAAAAACCTCATTCCTTGTTAAATCCAACTCTCTACCTACTCCTTTTCTACCTCTGAACAGCTGGACAGGGTTGGAGGTCTCATTTGTGTTCTTCACCACAAGACACAAATGTGCCTGGAGCCCAGCCCAGTCACCCTGTACATTTCTGGGGTCCATTCTCTCTCACTCTCTAATTCATACGTTCTCCTCTTTCTTCAAACACCAACACCTTCTCCCCCATTCCTGCTCTCAATGCAGACCTTGCTTCTTGGTTCATTGAGAAGATACAAGCATTTGGAAAATAAATTCCACAATCTCTCACAACAAATCTACTAACCTAAAACTTATGTGCATCTGTGCTTACATATTCTGCCTTCCATCTTATAACAATGGAGAAACGCCCTGCCCCTATAAAGGGTCAACTCTCTTCCTGTTGCTGAATTCTCCACCCCATCCCCTCTTGATAATGAAGAACTCCATTCTTTTTTTAAAAAAAATATTTATTTATTTATTTATTTGTGTGGGGTCTTAGTTGTGGCAGGTGGGCTCCTTAGTTGTGGCATGCTAACTCTTAGTTGCGGCACGCATGTGGGATCTAGTTCCCTGACCAGGGATCAAACCCAGGCCTCCTGCATTGGGAGTGTGGAGTCTTATCCACCGTGCCACCAGGAAAGTCCAAGAACTCCATTCTTGAAATTCCTTCTCTCCCTCCATCATCACTTTTCCCTCTTTACTGGAAGATCATTTCCTTCAGCGTGTGAACATACAAACTTGAGGGTGCTATATGGGAGTGAAACTACATCCCCCTGCCTGCCCTCCAATGCCACTCTCTTGGCAGCAATTCTCCTTGAAAGAATGACCTACATTCACTGTCTCCAATTCTTTCCTTTCCATTCTTTTTCTATATTAAATTAAAAATATTTTAAATGTGATATTTGATTCATAGAAAAGAATATACAAATATATAGAATAGTAAGATGAAACACATACTAATCTAATGAATCCACAAACTTATCACCCAACTCAAGATTTGAAAGATGACCAATGACTCCAATGTGCGTCATTATCTCTTGATTTTCTCCCTCTGGCAACCCTTATCTAATCCATTAGCAAACCCGTTGACTCTGACAAATCATCCCAAATCTGACTGGTGCTCACCACATCATCCTCATCCCAGCTAACATTGTCTATGTCCTGGATTACTGCATTCACCTTTCTCTACTTCCTGTCTTGCTCCCTGATTCCTCAAGTAGCAGCCAGAGTGATCCTTTTACAATGTCAAGTTAATCATTTCCTGTTCAGTATCCCCCAGTGGCTTCCCATCATATTCAGAGAAATTCTGAATCCTTGATGTGACTTACAAGGCCCTATATGATCTAGACCCTACCACCTCTTAGACCTCACCTCCTGCTATTGTTCCCTCATACCATATGGGCCTCCTAACTCTCCCTTATACAGATTAGGCATGCCCTTGACTCGGGTCATTTGCATTTGCTGATCCCTTTGCCCAGAATGTTCATCCTTAAACATCTGCACTGATCGTTTCCTCACTACACTCAAGTCTTTACTTGTCATCTCAAAAAAGGCCTTCCCTGACCACACAATCTCAAATAGCACCCCTCATCTCATCACTCCCTTGGTTTGGTTTTGTTTTTCATACCATGTTACACCTGACATTACATTATATATGTGTTCATTTCCTTGTACACTGTCTGTCTCATCTTGCTAGAATATAGGTTCCATGAGAGCAGGGACTTTGAATGGCTCAATGCTGCGGTCCTGTCCCTCTCTGATTCCTGGCATATGGCACTTATGGAATGAATGACATGGGAAACCTGAACAAATCTTTGTGTCAGCATAGTCAAAGATCCCTTGTCCATATCTCTGAAAATCTCACATTTCTGCAAGTAGACAGATAGCCACTGCTTGTGAAATATCAATTTTTAAGGCAGTACACACAACATGAAGATAATTACCGCTGAGTGATGTAAAATTAGTAGGTAAAAGAAAGTCCTATTGGAACTAAGAGGATAGCACTTAATAAGCTAAAAACGCAGTTTTGTGAACAGATGATAGAACCACACACCTGGTTTAATTCTGAACCTGGGTTTGTCTCTCTGGGACGTCAGAGCCTTCTCATGAGAAGTGGGGGTAGTGACTGCAGAGGAATTTTAAGGCACCGAGGGGTCCACTGAACATCAACCTAGCTCAAGCCAGTGGTGCCGGCAGTGTTCATGCTGGGGCCAGGTGGGTTTGTAGGCTGTTAGCCTGCTGCGTGGCCCTGAATACCCACCTCTCTCAGCACTTTAGAGCAGCTTCGGGATGCACCATGTCTCCCTGAGGGGGTCTGCCCCAGACTCAGGTCAACCCACAAGGTCTGGGAGGATCTGGGAGGGTAGGGCATTCTAAGCTCTTTTTTTCTTGAAAGTCCTGGAGTATAAAATCAGGAGGGGGGAAAAAAAAAAAAACCTCCAATGGCTTCTTAAATTTATTTTCCAGAACCTCCTAAAAAATGAAAAAATCCTCAAGAAACAATGTACTATTCCTCTTCCGAATGGACCGCTGGGGAGCAGAGCACTGCATTGAACAGACCCTCCCTGCTCCTCTGGCTACAGCAGTTACTAGGTCATGCTGTTCTTCGTCCTATTTTTTTTTTTTAATTAGTACAAACCTTTTATTTTATTTATTTTTTTAACATCTTTATTGGAGTAAATTGCTTTACAATGGTGTGTTAGTTTCTGCTTTATAACAAAGTGAATCAGCTATACATATGCATATATCCCCATATCTCCTCCTTCTTGCATCTCCCTCCCACCCTCCCTATCCCACCCCTCTAGATGGTCACAAAGCACCGGAGCTGATCTTCCTATGCTATGCGGCTGCTTCCCACTAGTTAGCTATTTTACATTTGGTAGTGTATATAAGTCCATGCCACTCTCTCACATCATCCCAGCTTACCCTTCCCCCTCCCCGTGTCCTCAAGTCCATTCTCTATGTCTGCATCTTTATTCCTGTCCTGCCCCTAGGTTCTTCAGAACCAGTTTTTGTTTTTTTAGATTTCATATATATGTGTTAGCATACCATACTTGTTTTTCTCTTTCTGACTTACTTCACTCTAGAAATGCAAATCAAAACTACAATGAGGTATCACCTCACACCAGTTAGAATGGGCATCATCAAAAAATCTATGAACAATAAATGCTGGAGAAGGTGTGGAGAAAAGGGAACACTCTTGCACTGTTGGTGGGAATGTAAA